>NC_138111.1:57182220-57677220 GCF_964146895.1 Miniopterus schreibersii | reverse complement strand
TAAACTGCATCACGCCAAGAAGAAAAGAAATAGGTAACAATTACAGAGAATAAAAGAAAAAGGTCAAAGAGTGGGGGTAAGACAAATTCTTCTGATGGCATAGAGAATTCAGATTCAAAAGGCAGCTCTGGGGCTGGCCATGCGTCTTCCAGAGGCAGCTGGTCCTCTGCGTCAGGATCCAGGGCAGGTTCGGGGGAGGGCTCCTCAGGCAGGGGTGCTGGGGCCTCAGGTGGGTCAGGAGAGGCCGCACGGGCCGGCCCAGGCTCCAGGGCTGCAGCGGGAGTGGCTGCGGGAGGTGACGGGACCGCTAGAAGTGAGCTCCCCTCCAGCTCTGCCCCCGCATCGGGCTCCTCGAGATGGACAGCGGGTGTCACAGCAGGAGCCGCCTCTGCCTTCTGGACTGGTGCTGGAATAAAGATCACCTATGTGCCTGCCTTTCCACGGGCTCTCCAAAGACAGATCACAGCCTCAGCCCAGGACCCACCACAGGACAGCAGATGGGTGATCCGAGGCTGGTCTTTGCTTTTACCTGGCCTCTGGCGGAGCTCCCTGTGTGTCTACATCAAGCCTTCCCCATAAGTTCACATGGGCCTCCCTCCCCCCTACATCCCATCACCACCTCCCCCACCTTCTCACCCTTGGGCTCTGCCTCCTTGGGCTCCAGGTCATCAGGCCCGGTACTTTTGACATAGGCACCATGCTCCAGCTTGAAGTTGTAAAATTTGAGCTTCCTTTTGAGCCTGGGCTGCTTTGGGGTTGGATGCCTGTGGAGCCTGGGCGGCCTTGGGGGAGGAGTCCCTCTCTGGCCATCCACGGGCCCTGGTTCCCCAGAAGCCCAGGTGGCCAAATTCGCTTCGGACCTGCTCTGGCCCTCCATGGTGTGGCTCACCTGCCCCTCACTGGTGGTCATAAGATGGGGGGTCTCTGTTGTTCAGCTGCTCCCCAACTTCCTGCGTTGAGTTCTGCAATGATAGTGACCAGTAGCCAGTCAGTAGGCTTCATGCCCTGCCCAATTCTAGTCGCTGCTGATTCTGCCCAATGGACCTTCGGGTCCTGGATCAGGCCCAGCCCTGCGTCTGCACAGACCTCACCCAGGGAAAATGAGATTCACCTCCAGGGCTCAGGATAAACCTCAGGCAGAGGGGGCCACCCACACTCCATGTCCATCCAGCCAGCTTTAACCTGGGTCGTGAACATGACAGGCTCATTAATCTTCTGTCACTGTCTCCTCCCCCAAACCTGTTCCTGCTCCAAGAAGGCCCTCCCATGTGAACCCCCTTCTACACACACACACACACACACACACACACACACACACAGGGAGGGGACATGGGGTTGCTTAGGTGGGATCAGAGTGGTGGCCTGGCCAGAGCAAAAACACCCTGGGCCTCCCTGTGTTACCTCTGGCTCTTGTTTTGAAAAGGACTGCAGGTGTCTGTGTTGAGTCAGGACCCAGGGGTGGCCTCAGCAGAACAGACTGTTACCACCGCCTCTTTTGAGGCCTCGGTCTCGGGACACTGGCAAACAGCAGGAGAGGATGGCGTCCTCTCCAGTGTCTCTCACCAAATGAGCTGGGGAGGGGCAGTTTTAGAATGTGGTTGCCTGGTTACCAGGGTTCCCAGTTCTGTTGGGCTTCATTGTTAGGAAGTGAGGTCACTGCCTGGGTCCCCTACCCTGAGAACCCCCTCAGACTAGGTCAGTGACCTCACTTCCTAACAATGGAGCCCAACAGAACTGGGAACCCTGGGAACCAGGCAGCCACATTCTAAAGCTGCCCCTCCCCAGCTCATAAAACTGCCCCTACCAGATCAATTGTGCGGAGACATTCCCACCGACAACATGTTCTGTGGCTGTCTGCCCAAGTCCCAAAGACGTGACAACCAAAGAACCAGTCATGACAGTTTGTTCTGCTGTTGCCACCCACTGGGTCCGGACTCAGCCCAGACACCTGTGGTCCTTTTCACGGGGGGACCCAGAGATAACACAGGGAGGCCCTGGGGGGTTTTGTTCTGGCCAGGCCACCACTCTGATCCCATCTGAGCAGAACCATGTCCCCTCACTGTGTGTGTGTGTGTGTGTGTGTGTGTGTGTGTGTGTGTGTTTAAGGGGGGGTTCATGTGGAGCGGGTCTGCCTGGAGGAGGGAGGTCCAGAAGCCTGATGGGCCTGTCAGGTTCATAGCCCAGGTCAAGGCTGGCTGGGTGGGCATGGAGTGTGTGTGTGGGGGGGTGCCCGCTACCCGAGGTTTATCCTGAGCCCTGGAGGTGAATCTCATTTCCCCTGGGTGAGGTCTGTACAGACACGGGGCTGGGCCTTATCTGGGAGCAGAAGGTCCAGTGGGCAGAAGCAGCAGCAACTAGGGCCAGGTAGGGTTTGAGGCTTCAGGACCTGCTGCCGGTCATTGTCATTGCAGAGCTCAATCAAGGACCTTGGGGAGCAGCTGGCCCACAGAGACCCCCCCACCCCATCTCCACCAGTGAGGGGCAGGTGAGCCACACCACGGAAGGCCAGAGCAGGCCTGAAGTGCATGTGGACTCCTGGGGGTCTGCAGAACCAGTACCCGGGAATGACCAGAGAAGGGCTCCTCCTCTGAAATCGCCCAGGCTCCACTGGCAGCTCTGGGGTTCTGACACCAACCTGGAGCACTGTGTCCAAGTCCAAACAACCGGGACTAGGGACCTGGAGCCCATGGAGTCAGAGCCCAAGGGTGAGAAGGTGGGGAGGGGGCGGGATGGGGGGTGGAGGTACTTGTGAGGTTACTGGGGAGCTGCTTTTTGAACCAGAATTCTCTAAGCCATCAGAAGAATTTGTCTTACCCCCACTCTTTGACCCTTTTATTTTCTGTAAATGTAACATTTTTCTTTTCATGGTGCGATTCAGTTTATTTATTTTAAAAAATATGTTTTTATTGACTTCAGAGAGAGGAAGGGAGAGGAAGAGACAGAAACATCATTGAGAGTAAAACATTGATCAGCTGCCTCACGTACGCCCCCTATTGGGGATCGAGCCTGAAACCCAGGCATGTGCCTTGACTGGAATTGAACCCTGACTTCCTGGTTCATAGGCTGATTCTCAACCACTGAGCAATGCTGGCTGGCTATTTAATTTTTTATATGTATTACTTGGTAGGTTTTGGGGTTTTATTATTTTCTTTTTTATATTTTGTTTTTGAATGGAATGATTTATCTTAAATAATGAATAGAATAATTGTTTCTATTTCAAAAGGTACCATTCCCAGCATGAAGTACTTTCAGGATGCTATGCAAACAAGACCACTATCTAGTTGCAGATGTTGCATCACCCCAAAAGGAAACCCTGCACCAAAAACATGCTCCAGTCCTTCCATTCCTGGCAACCTCAGGCCAGCTTTCTGTCTCTGCTCCTTTACCGATTCTGGACATTTCCTATCAATGGAATCTTATAATAGGTGCCTTTTGGTGTGTGCTCACATACTTCTTTTTTTTGTTTTCTTGAGAATTTACTTTTATTTTCTTCTATGTTACAAGATCTGTATATTGCTGTGTGCCCACCACCCAAAGTCATATCTTCTCCCCTCACCATGTATGAAGACCCCTTCGCCCTCTATCCCCCACCCCCTTTCCTCTGCAGGCTGTGCACTGCTGTGTCCACAGTTTCAGTTTTATATCCCACATGTGAGTGAAGTCATATGGTTCTTAGCTTTTTCTGAACTGAACATTTATTTGTTTTTATGTGAAATAGCATTTTTGTTATTTGAAAGGGAAATCCCAGATGGATTAGAGATCAGATGTAAGGACAGAAGCCCCTTTAGTAAGTGTGGGCATCCTCTCAGGGTAGAGACCACTGTGCTAAGTGTGACCCCAGGGCCAGAAGCCAGTGAGGCAATGGCTGGCTCTTCCTGTGCCCAAAACAAAAATGAGAAAAATGCAGAAAGCTGGAAAGACAAACCACAAGCTGGAAAGCCTTCCTCACAGCCCAAGGCCAGAGAGAGGTGTCACATCCCTGTGGTGCAGAAACTCTGGAAAGTTGATGTTTTCTAAGGGGACAGAGGGCAAACACCTGCACTTCCAAGGAGAGGCAGAGCACATGCCAGTACATATCAGAGATGCCCGGTCTCCCTGATGGGGACACACACACTGTCACCATCAGACTGGCAGGCTTCTGGTCTGGGGTGATCAGCCCAGGGGACAAAGTGAGGAAGCTGCAGCCCTAGCAGATCCCCTGGACAGATGGGGGAAAGGTCCTCACTCTGGGAGAACAGGGGGCAGGACCCGTCAAAATGCCACAGGTGCCCCCTTCCCCTGGTGGCGCTCACCCAAGGAGGTCACCCCACAGGAGTTCTTGCACGATACTTCAAAGTTGTATTTTAGAGACTACCCCTCAGAGCACCAGTGAAATAGCTGCGAACTGGGAAGAACACTAATGTCCATGGAGAGGGGATGGGACCCACCGATCCTGGTCCACATGGAGGAGGGACGCTGAGCAGCTGCTAAAGTGGGTGCAGGGGTCTCTATGTGCCGACAGATAAAGTCCTCAGGGGCCCTCTTACATGAGACACATGGACCAACCACCTACATCCAGGGTCCCACCTGGGACAACAAATACACATGATATCAACAGGCAGACGTGCATACGAGGGCTTGAGTCTTCCGGTGACTGACGGACAAGGCCGGATGAGAGAGGAGGCGTCTCCACAATCTTCACGGATTTCTCAGCTCTGCTTTCCCCTGAAACTTATTCTGCAGTGGCCACTGATGAAATGAACTGCATTGATTAAGTGCCTTCTGTGTTCTCAGTAGTGAGGTAAGTGATATATGCATAAAAATTAAGTTTACAGTATTCTGCTGCGATCCTCAGCTTGACAGACTCCCTGATTCTAATGAGCTACGTGTTTGGTAACAGATTTCATCATTTCACTAGTTGCCAAGTGTCCTGTGCTTCTACCTACCAACAAACCAGTTTTTCTTTACTATATACTAGCAACAACTGTCTTCAATGTCAATCACTCTATCCTGAATCACTAAATACAAGGTATTGTTGTTACTATAATTATTGCTATTACTACTGCGTGTCATTTCTGAATGCAGAGGGGAATTGTGAAGAGGGAATATTTTGAAAAGGATGGCACTGACACATTCACTAAAAGGAAATGAATTATGCTAAATATGAGTCAGAAATTTTGAGTGACAAAAAGGGAACAAATTGTGTGTGCTGTCTTAAATTTTTTTCTTGCTAGTAATTATAGTATTATTCCCTTTCCGAGCTGCCTGAGAATCAGTACGATGAACCTGTTAAAACCCCTTGGATATACAGTTGTTGGCCAAGTAAATTGAAGGGATCAGGGTAAATAACAGGCAGTCATGCACAAACCAGACTTAGACCCTTAAATTTCCAGAATTTGCTCAGAGCTAAATACCTGAAAAGAACTCATTTGAGGTTGTGATATTTTCTCATTTGACAAGACGCACACTCTCTAGGAAATGATCTTCAATTAAGAAATTCATACTTGATGATTTGAAGATGAGAGCAAGAATGAGAGAGCGAGACAGGGAGAGAAAGCACCCGTATTAACTTCTCGGTGTTTTTAGGAACAGTCAAGGCTCACCCGGTACTAATTATAATGTGATTTCAATGTGTTAAGTTAACATTTCATGAAGTCCTTTTCATATGCCAGCCTTAGCAGGTCTTATTTTTGCTTCCTGCATATTTTCAGGCACTGAGATAATCAGTTCATATTGCTTCCTTTCCTTTTATAACTTTTTAAATATGTGTTCATTCAAACATTATTTCTCAACTGGATCTGTATCGTTCCCTTTTACTCTTTAAGCTCAGATATTTTAATTGTGCCATTTCCAATATATTCAAAATACAAATAGCATATGAGATGTGTCAGTCTTCACATTGAATTTATAAATAAGGCTGGTCACAGTCAAATAATTTCACACTTTGCCCAGCATAAGCGTGAATTTAAAATATGAGGCTCATAAATAAAATGAAAACTGTTATCCAGCAAATCTAAAAACAGTTACTATGTCAGAGTTAATCTTTGCACCAGCTCATGGCCTTCCTACACAGTGATCTGAATGTGAACCCCTAAATACTAAGGGTCCTGCATAATGAATCTTACTGTGCTGACTCATTTGCGAATTTAAATTGGGAAAACATCATCATCTACCTGAATGAAATTTAACCTTGTGGAAAATAAGATGATTGTGTATTTGAAAAGGACACCAAAATAACATGAGATGATGATTTTCATTGAAAAATAAGCAGGGCTGCCATGAAGTCTTCCAGAGTGGCCAGCAAATCTCAGGGAAGCTTCACCACAACCTCCCGACTCTTCCAGCAGAAAAGTCACCACCTGCTGACTCTTAAAGGCCTGGGAAGCAGTTCTAGCAGCTCCCAGGCTGTGAATCAAACCACTGACATCTGACCATGTACCGCACGAGGTATATAAAACATGAGTGGAAAACAGACCTAAACCAATCAATGTTCAGTTTATAAAAAGATCGGCAGGGCAAGTACATATTTTCAAGAGGAAAGCGCTATTCTACATTTTCCCAGGAAAACGGAAATACATCGGTCCTATTGCCACCACGGGGTTTGCATTACCTATTCAGGAACCAATGGAAGTGAAAGAATCGCACAAGAAACATTCATGTGCCCACCACTTAGGTTCTACAATTAATTTTTACATTTATTTTATGACATAGCTACAAGTGTAACAGGGAAAGGGGAGGGGGGTCTGCAGCCCGGCCTTCAGGAGCTCCAAGTCCCACACCAGGCGGCTGATCTATGATGCTGCAGACAACTCACCGGGTCCTGGGACCAACAGCGATCAGCGTCCCTGAGGCAACCCCCTGAGGGGGCCCGGGTCCAGGCCCAGCAGCCAAATCAAAGCGTATCCTGTCCTTGTTCTGTTCTCAAAATAGATTTCTTTTCTGAGTAAGGGACCCACCAAGGCATCTTATCTTTTTACAGCCTTATTTCAGCCTCCAGTTTCCTAGGGTCCGTAAGAAAACTTCTTATCTTTAGTTAATAAGGTGAATGATTATTAAACATCTGTGACTCTATTCTTAGTACATGCCCTTCCCCACTATCAATCTTACTGTTGGCGATGGGCACAAAATGCAATATACAGATAATGTATCATAGAACTGCACACTTGAAACCTATATACACTTAGTAATCAATGTCACCCCAATAAATTTAAAAAGAAAATATTTAGTTATTAATTCATTTAATAGTAATAAAAAGCCATTACATGCTAATACAAATAACATTTTTAAATAAAACTTAACTGTTTTCCCCCCAAACAACTAAAAAAGTAAAGAGTGACAATTTTTTTCAGATCTCTAAATGTCTGATTTAATAGACTACAGCTCAATTTTTATGTCTGTTTCTCTATTCTGTCTGTTGTGATACGTTGTTTTGGTTGAAGTATATTAAGAAAATCTGGCCTCAATCAAATATGTAGTAGGAAAAGGGAGGAATATTCTAATAGCCTTTTTATGTCATTGGAATATTCCTCTTTATTTTTGCATTAAAACTCGATTATTAGTAGTTTCTTAAAAGTTAGTGGTAATATAGAATTTGCAACCACATCAATGAACTTCTTGTGTGCAAGTCACAATCTAAGAGACAAAGAATGTTAATATTATTATGGGAATAATTTTTACTCGATGAACTGCATGAAACAGTTCAAGAACCACTATAGAGAACTGATGTATCCATTAGAGTGACTGAGACAACAGACTTTGATTTTAGAAAAAGTCCTAGTTCCTCCACTTTCATGCTACCTGACTGAGAGTGGCGTGTGAAGCTTCTCTACGCAAGACTTCCTCACTCTAAAATAGTGATGATGATAATAATATTAATTTTGAAATGTTATTATAGTAGTTAAATGATATGAAAACAAATATAAAATGCTTGGCACAGTGCTTGTTCTATTGTAAATTCTCACTATTAAGGAATTCTTAATATGTATCAGGAGTCAAAAATAAGTAAATGGTTACAAATTGAGTAAGAATGTAAGTTAAACAATCTTATGTTTATGATCTATATTTTGGGGAAAGGTTTCCACCTTCTTGGCTAAGAACTCTGTGCTCCAGCTCTCTGGGAGCAATAAAGCTTCCAGAGCATCCATCTGGCCCAGAGTTGGACTGAATTATCACAATAAAACAAACCAAAAAAAAGGTTCAGTGAAATGAAAATCTTAGGATGCCTGCAAAGAAGATTTTGCCTCAGATAGAAACAAAACAAAGCAAAATATGCTTATGCAGTTATAAGAGGAACTATACCCAGAGAATAAAAAAATATCCTCAACTGAACTGATTGAAATGAAACTGAGTTGGACAGTGTTTGCCTTGTTTGAGAAAAACATTTCTCTCTCCTTTCACTACCACATGCAGCGAATAGTCCCATGTGATTAACAAAATCATCCTGAAACACTGGCATGCGTTGGCCACAGATGAAAAATTAAATAGCATCTTTAAATTCCCGCCCCTGATCTCATTTAAAAGAAAATGTTGTTGCACTTGGATTCCAGTCTGTCTAATCAGGCGGCACATTTCCTATCACGTCTAACACCTGGCTGGCTCCCGTGTGCCAACTGTGCCCAGCGCAATGATACGCCTGGAAGTAATTATTTCTATCACCCACATAAGGGCAGGGGATATGAGACTCATCACAGGCTTACCTTGTACGCAGGCTTTAGTTTTCATTTTAAATGCCTATGTGAGTTGGCCCATGTAGATTCACCTGAGTCCTTAAAAGAGAAATTTTGCCATTGAGATGAAAAGTATCAGATAAGCAAAGTACTCTCACCACTCACCCAGGCCTTTCCACAGAGCAAATGTACTTTGACCTTGACATTTCTTTCTAAATTATGAAGATCATGGACAGCTGTATTCATGCCATGATGGTTTGTCATATTTCTGTTTTGAAATAATATTTTTCTAGGATAAAATGTCCTGTGAACAAGAAGCTACTCATGACATTGTCCTATGCTTATTAGATTTGATCGAATTTATGTGTATGTGGGAATTCTCTCTCTCTCTAATATATACATTATAGAAAGATAACAAATAGATAAGTTGATATAGGTATAATATTTTTAGAATAAAAATAATCATACAAACTTAAATCCTCTACAATTACTTTATAATGTCAAATACATTTCCTTTTGCTAAAACTTTTGTTACAGATATCAATGAAATCATCTCCTCTTTCGGGATCCTTGGATATTTAAATCACGGTATCTTTGGAGTCTTGTTTTGGCAATCACTCAATACATGCAAGAGAATATGTTGTATCATATTTAGCACACTAAGCTCCCTGAGGAAAGGATTAGTGAATAGTTACTGAGTACATTTTAAAAGCAGATTTCCTCTGTAATATCTGTGTCTGTTCTTGGAACATATAACTGGATATGTTCAAAATACAGATGCAAAAAGCAGAGATGTCCTAAATAAAGTGTATTCATCTGATCTGCATATTTTGAAAGGTCTGATTCTTTCCTGGTTTTACATTTATTTTTATATTTTAATTGGAGCTTTGCATAATTTAAAAGCAGAATAGATAATCAATACAAAGATCAATCCAGCACCAAATCCATGCATGAGATCGCTCAGCTTTTTTTTTTTTTTTAAATGCTCTATATAACTAGTTTAGTGTCTCCAGTTAACGTAATCTATAAGCCAGGCAGATAACGACAAATATCACATGGTCTCACCTATATGTGGAATCTAAAGAACACAATAAACTGATGAACAAAATAGACTCAGTGACTAGAAGCATGGAACAGACTGAGGGATCTCAGAGGGAAGGTGGAATAGGGTGGCAGGGTGGGGAGAGATTGACCAAGAATTTACATGCATATATGCATAACCCTTGGACACAGACAATAGTGTGGTGAAGGCTGGGGTGGGGAGTGGGAGAGGAGTAGAAGGAGTCAATGGAGAAAAAAAGGGACATCTGTAATATTTTCAACAATAAAGATAAATTTTTAAAAATGAACATATTTTTAATAATATATAAGAAAGCATAAATATATAAATATAAGGAAAATCAGAGGAAGAATAACACAATCTTATGTGAAATTAAAAACTGATACTTTTACATAGTAATATTAAATTGCATGTATATCAATAAAATGGAAATCCAATAAAGAAAATACCAGTGCCTTATAGCCTCCCACCAAATCCCATTTCTAACCTGGTGTTCTCTGGATTCAGCTACAGAGTCACTCATCCAAAAACACTCTCACCTTGGTTCATTTTCAAAGAGAAAAAGTGGCCTCCTGTTTGAGGCAGACCTATATTAGGGACATTCTGCTGTTAACCACACAGGGAGAGACCATTTTGACATCAGCCTGTGTCTTCTCTGACCATTAGAATTCCACATTCACTGGCAGGAGAAGGAATTCCACGGCTACAAATGGCATCGGCTGACTTGCATCACAGACATCATCTCAGATTCAAGCAGTGAGATTGCATTCCAATTTGAAGTCGATGTTCCTTCTTTTTATATATTGCACAGAAAAAATATATATACAGGAAATTTTCATTTTGCTGTTTATAAAACAAAGTATGGAAGGAGAATCTGCTGACCAATAGTCTAATATGGTTGGACTTGCATACAAAATACAAATTCAATGCATCAAGATAGCACAATAGCTATAGATACAGAAGATAATTAGTGGTTTCCAGGGGTTAAATGGAATATGGTGAGAGGAAAATGGTTGTGGTTATTAAAAGGCAATGAGAGGGATTCTTATGTTGGAAATACTGCTTTTTGCCTTGACTGTAATGTGGCTACACCAGCCTACACTTGCAACAAAATTGCATAGAGCTAAACATACATGCACACACAAAGACAGGTCAGTACAAGTGACACTAAGGAAATCTAAGCAAGATCAGTGGCTTGTATCAGTGTCTATATCCTGGTAGTGAACTTGTACTATAGCTTTGCAAGGTATTATTATTGAAG
Source organism: Miniopterus schreibersii (assembly GCF_964146895.1). Classification (NCBI taxonomy): domain Eukaryota; kingdom Metazoa; phylum Chordata; class Mammalia; order Chiroptera; family Miniopteridae; genus Miniopterus; species Miniopterus schreibersii. The sequence goes on along the minus strand of NC_138111.1, from coordinate 57,666,254 downwards.
GAAACCAAGTAAAGAGTCCACAGGATATCTCTGCATTATTTATTACAACTGCATGTGAATCTAAAATATCTAAAAATAAAAACTTTTAAAATAGTATAGAACTGTGCTGGTTTCTGGTCTGGGGTGTAAGGAACTTGGAAGGCCTCTCTTCCATCTTCACGATGAGAAAAAACATGAATAAACTGAAATCCAACAACTCTTCTTAGATCCTTTAGAGAACAGAGATAACATGGCAAACTGCTACCCGCGCCTGCCCCCCAAATTGGAGAGACGGATAGACAGGTACAGAGACTCACAGCTTCCCAGACTAGAAACCATTGCTGGTGTTAGTACATGGTTCATAAATGGGCTTATGAATAGACTGTAAGGCAGGAAAAAAGCATCAGTGAGCTTGAAGAAATGTCGATATAAACTTCCATGACTGAAATGAAGAGAAAAAAGCATGGGAGAAAATGGAACACAATATCCAAGAGCTACTAGACGACAACAAAAGGTGCAACATACATTCATAGGAATACCACAGGCAGAACACAGGGAGAAAGGAGCAAAGTTACAATGGCAAAACATTTTCCAAAATGAATGACAGACACCAAGTGAAAGATCCAGGAGGCGCAGTAAACACCACGTAGGATAAACACCACCCCTTCAAATCTATAATTGGGCATATCATATTCAAACTGCGGAATATCAAAGACTAAGAAAATTTTGAAAGAAGCAAGAGGGGAAAAGCACATGCATATGAAGGAGCAGGATCAGAACTACATTTGACTTTTCTTTAGTGCAAAGAAGAGAGTGGAATGAAATGTTTAAGGTGTTAAAAGAACAACAACACACAACCCACCTAGAATTCTTTATCCAGTGAAATTACCCTTCAAAAGTAAAGGAAAAATAAAGACTTTCTCAAAGAAAAATTGGGGAATTTATTGTTAGTAAACCTGCCTTGCAAGAAATGTTAACAAAGTTCTTCAGAGAGAAGGAAAATGATATAGGTCAGAAACTCAAATCTACATAAAAAAGGAAGAATATTAGAAATAGAATACATGAAGTTAAAATATCATCTTTTGTATTTTTAGTCTTACTTTATCTAGCAAATAGCAGTTTACTACAAATAGTAATAGATAACAATATAATCAATGATGATAGCTCGTGAATAAGTGAAATGAATGACAGTAATTCTATGAGAAAGGAATACATTAGAAATGCTCTGTTATGTGGTGCTTGCTTTACACATGAAGTGCTATAATGCTATTTGAAAGTGGATTTGGCCCTCGCCTGTGCGGCTAACTTGGTTGAGCAGCACCCCGAACATGGAAAGGTCCCTGGTTCGAAATGAACTGGTCAGGGCACATGCCCAGGTTGTGGGCCTGATCCCCAGTCATGTTGTGTGCGGGATGTAACTGATTGATGTTTCTCTCACACATTGATGTTTCTCTCTCTCTCTCTCCCTCTCTCTTCCTCTCTCTCTAAAAATCAATACAGACATTTAGAAAAAGAAAGTGGAATTGGACTGATTATTATAAACTTTAGGGAAAAACATTTAAAAACTTTAAAAATACAGTAGATATGCTAAAAAAGGAGAGAGAATGGAATCATAATAAACGCATAATTATAGCCCTGAACATCATACATGCTAAAATCCTCAACAAAATATTAGCAATCTAAATTCAACAAAACATGAAAAGTATCATACAATTAATCCAGTGGAATTGATTCCAGGGATGCAAGTGTGACTAAACATCCATAAATCATTTGAAGAGATACACCACATTAACAACCTTGTAAAAATGTATAATTCAAAGGAGGAAGCAAAAAAGAGTGGGAAACACACACAGATAATAAAAGAAATAAAAAACAAGGACAGTGAATAGAAAATAGTAACAAATATGGCAGATATCAGTTCTAATAGCTATATTAATTTCAGGAAAAGCAGAGTTCAAAGCAAGGAAAATGATCAGAGGTAAAGAGGAGAATCGTTACATAATAATAAAGGGGTTAATTTTAAAAAATAACAATTTTAATGTGTATGCACTTAACAACAAAGTGTCCAGATATGTGATACAAAAACTAGTAGAACTGCAAGGAGAAATAGACAAATTCACTACTATGGTTGGAGACTTCAACGCCCCTCTATTAGGCAAAAAATCACTGAGAACTTATGTGAACCGAACAGCACCATTAATCTACTGAATCTAATTGACATTTATAGAATACTTTACCTAAAATTAGCAAATTACATATTCTTCTCAAGCTCACATGCAGCATTTACTGAGATAAACCACATTCCAGGCCATAAAATATAACTTAACTCATTTAATAGACTGGAAATCATACAAAGTATGCTCTCAGATCACAATGGATTTTACTAGGAATCAATACCAGAAAGACTGTTAAAAACAGCAAAGTAATTGGGGGTTAAACAACACTTTTAAATAACATTTTATTTTTAAAGAGAGAAAATTTAAAAATATATTAAATGAAAACACAACTTGTCAAACTTTATGTAATGCACGCAAAGCAGTACTTAGAAGGAAATTTGTATCAGTAAATGCATATATTAAAAAGAAAAAAAGGATCTAGTGTGTGGCGGTGGGACCTGCAGTGGCTGAATCAAAAGAGTTTGGTGCAATGTCTCACAGCATTTTACTGGGACAGCCTACCGAGGCCAGAAGGCAGAACTCACGCTGACTATGAATCAGTGATTGAATGCATGGAAAGAGTTTGTAAAATGTATGAAGAACATCTGAAGAGAATGAATCCCAACAGCCTCTCTGTCAAGAATGATATCAGCCAGTTGTTTGGTTTTATTGATGATCTTGCAGACCTCAGCTATTTTGTTTAACCAGCTGATACCCAGATATACCAGCCTTATAACAAAAATTGGATTGAAGAGGAGATCTATGTGCTCCCTCATTGGCAGGCCCAACAGGTGGGGTAATAGTTGTGTTGGAAGTATTGGGGGTAGGAGGTGGACTTGGAACACAGGTATGTACAGTGATCTGTAGTGGAAGTTTTGTATTATAGTGACCCTGTTTCCATTTGGGTATACTCTAGCCAGGATTGAATGTGTTAGATGAAATGTGAGGACCTTGTTCAATCTGAACTTCCATCACTCCCTTTTCTTTCTCTCTCTCTCTCTTTTTTTTTTTTTTTTACTTAAACATTGTTATGATGATTTAGAAGGAAATTTTTCTTTGTCCGTTTATGTTGGTTCCAATCCTTTAAAAATGTCATATCTACTTTATAACATTCACTGTACCAAACCTTCTTCAAGTTGGAGTGGGGGTGGTGACACAATTTAATTATGTTCTAAGATAAAGTCTTAGTGAAAAACAAATAAATGTTCTTTAGTATATATATATATATATATATATATATATATATATATATATATATTTAAAAAGATCTAAAATAAATCATCTAAGTGTTCAGTTCAGGAAACTAGAAAAAGAAGAGCAAATTAAATCTAAAGTAAGTAGATGAAAAGAAATAATAAAATTTAGAATATGAAGTAATGAAATGGAAAACAGTCAATCAATAGAGAAAGTGAACACAACTAAAGCTGGCGATTTGACAATATTAAAACCATTTTAATAGAATTAAAATTTAAAAAAATTATAAACCATGCTAAGAAAAACAAGAGAAGACACAAATTATGAATATTAAAAAGAAATGAGTGGTCATTACTACTGAGTCCACAGATATTAAAAGGGTAATAGAAGAATAGTAAGACAAGTTTTTGCCCACAAATTTGATAACCTGGAGTACATGGACACAATCTGCTCAAACTCATCCAAAGAAAGATTCAGTCATGCCCTGCTTAACAATGGGGATACATTCTGAAAAATGCATTATTTAGCAATTTTGTCAGTACTGACAAACTGTTTCTGCAGTTCACATGGAAAGGCAAAAAACTCAGAACAGCCAACACAATGTCAAATGGCAAGAACAAAGTCTGAAAACTAATATTACTCCAATTCAAGACTTACTATATAGTAGTCAAGAGAGTATGGCATTGTCCAAAGAATAGACAAGTAGATTAATGGGACAGAAAAAAGCCCAGAAATAGACCCACCCAAATATAGTCAATTGATCATTGACAAAGAAGCAAAGACAATTTGATGCTGAAAGGATGTCTTTTCAAAAAGTGGTGCTGAAACAACTGGACATCCACGTGTAAAAAAGAGAGAAAAAATCTAGACATAAATCGTATAAGTTCTACAAAAGTTAATGCAAAATGGCTCATCACCTAAATGTGCAATCAAAACTACAAAACTCTTAGAAGATAACAGAAGAAAATCTAGATGACTTTGAGTGTGTTGATGAGTTTTTAGATAAAACACCAAAAGCACAATTTATAAAAGGAAAATAATAAGTTGTACATCATAAAATTGAAATTTTTTGCTCTGCAAAAGACACTGTTAAGAGAATGAAAGCACAGCTCAGACTGTAAAAAAAATCTTTGCCAGACACATATCTGATAAAGGACTGCTCTCCAAAATATACAAAGAACTCTTAGAGCTCAGCAATAGGAAAACAAACAACCCAATTAATAAATGAGTAAAAGATATCACAGGTGCCTTATAAAAAAAGATACATTGATGGCAAGTAAGCACAAAAATGATGTCATTAGGGAATTGCCAATTAAAACAACAATGATATACCACTATATATACTAGAATGGCTAAATTTTACTAGAATGGCTAAAGTCCAAAACACCGACATCACCAAATGCTGATGAAGATTTGGAGCAACAGGAACTTGCATTACTAGTGGAAACAGCCACTTTGGATGGCAGCTTAGCAATTTCTTACAAAGCTAACCATACTCTTACCACATGATCCAGAAATTATATTTCTTGGTATTTATTCAAATAAGTTGAAAATATGTTTACACAAAAGCTGCACATGAGTGTTTATAAAAGCTTTCTTCAGAACTGCCAAAACTAAGAAGCAACCAAAGTGTCCTTCCATAGGTGAATGGAGAGACAAACTATAGGATAACCATGTAATGGATTATTATTTAGTATTTAAAAAAAACCCACCAAACCACATATATCAACCTATAGAAAACATGCAGGGCCCTAGCTGCTTTGGCTCAGTAGTTAGAGTGCTGGCCTGGGAACTGAAGGGTCTCTGCTTTGATTCTGCTTAAGGGCAGGTACCTTGGTTGCAGGGTTGCAGGCTTGATCCCTGGCCCCAGTCTGGATGCGTGCGGGAGGCACCCAATGAGTCTCTCTCCCATCGATGTTTCTCCCCCACCCCCTTCCACTATCTGAGAAGCAATGGAAAAAATACCCTTGGGTGAGGATTAAAAAAAAACACACACAGAAAACATGCAGGAACTTTAAATGCATATTAATAATTGAAAGAAGCAATGTTTAAAAGGTTATAAACTGTTTGATTCCAACTATATGACATTCTGGAAAAGGCAAAACCTTGGAAACAGTAAAAAAGATCAGTGGCTGATTGTGGTTTGGGTGAAAGGAGGAATGAATAGGTGGGATCACACGGGATTTTGGGGGCAGTGAAACTATTCAGTGTGCTACTGTAATGGTTAACACATGGCATTAAACGCGTCAAAACCCAGGTGATGTGCAATAGAAAGGGAATCCAAATATAAAGTGTGGACTGTAATTAATAATAATGTATCAATTTTGCCTCATCATTGTAACAAATGCACCACACTAAGGCAAGATATGTACGGGGAGGGGCTTTATTGGGAATTCACTGTACTTTCTGATCAATTTTTCTATAAACCTAAAATAGTTCTAAAGAAATAAAAAGTGTAGTAGCTTAAATTTTACATTAACTAACAAGTAAAAAATTATACCCTAGCAAATACTTGATTATACATGCCAGAGCTCTTTACAACAGAATATGAGATCCCGAGGAAAATACTATTTTTCATATAACATATTTACATATATAAGCAGATCAAGCATAACTGGAAAGCAAACCACTGCCGAAAAAGCAAAGGCTTTATATTCACTATTGTGGACTCCGAAGAAAAGGGCATAGGTTTTCAAAATACACGTCACGATATTTTTTTAATTATTACTATTCTTTATAAAGAAACATTCTCTCAGAAAAATGCTCTTAGTTTCATAATTTAAATAATGGGAAAACAGAATTAAAAACATATGTGGTGCCCAGAAACGGATTTAGAAGCACCTTTAGCCTCATAAAGTAAGGTAGGTATTTTTACCCCTAAATCTTTCATGAAAATGAAGGGCCGTATTTGCAAAAATCGTCAGGTAAAAGGGTATATATTCAAATCCAAGACATTTTCTTTCTTTCTTTCTTTTTTTAATATATCTTTATTGATTTCAGAGAGAGGAAAGGAGAGGGAGAGAGAGAGATAGAAACATCAATGATGAGAGAGTCATTGATCGAGCCCGCAACTCGGGCATGTGCCCTGACCGGCAATTGAACCCAGATCACCTGGATCCCAGGTCGACGCTCAACCGCTGAGCCACGCCTGGCTGGGCCCAAGACATTTTCTTATAAATTTTATTTTATTTTATTTCTCACCTTTTGTGAGCTAAGAGAGATGCCACGTACTGATAATTTAATTTCTGCCAGTCTCTAATGCTAAGTAATTTAATATGATTATTTTATTTCATTATCACAAAAATGCTGACATATGAGTTTAGTTATTTTCTAAAAGGAGATGAAAAAGTTCAGTGAATTTGTGAGCATGAGATTTGAATTTAATTTATCTGACCTTAAGAGGTTGCATTTAACCACTATTCTCTGCTGTTTAAGTAATTTACTTATTTAACTCATAATGACTAATCTTAGATGTTTTATGTACAAAAAATGACATTTTTGGAATTTGCCATGGGTTAATTTAAAAAAAAAAAAGAAAAAACCTTAAAGTCAATGAATCTATGAACCTAAATCCAGAAAATATTCTAGAAGCAACCGCTATTTAAAAATAAAAAGAACAAATTGTATAATGTTATGAAGTGTATAAAATCAGTTCTACAACTTCACCATACACAAATCAATTGCCATTGGATTAAGGATTTGGATATTAATATTTTTAAAAGTCAACAATGACACGAATATGAAGTGATCGATTTTTTGTCCTTAGGGTAATAGTCCAGTTGTCTATTGATACATAAGAAACTACTCTAAAACTTAGTGGTTTAAAATAGCAATTTATTATTATCTTTCAGTGCTGGGTAGTTCTCCCTTGAGGTGTCTCACATGGTTACAGGGGATGGCACATAGCTGGGTGGGCTAAAGGTTTCTGAAGGCTTCACGTGGCTGGGCGCTCAGGGTGGTTTTGCGGCCTGAACAGCAGCCAGATCTGACTTCGGCAGAGAGCTCAGGCGAAGCCTCTCCCAGGGCCTGGAGGCGGTCTCTTCTGTGGGCTGCGCTTCTCAGAGCCCGGTGGCTGGGATCTGAAAGTTAACATCCCAGGTGGACACATCCCAAGAGATTCCTTCTGTGTCCTAGCCACAGAAGTCCCAGAATGTCACAGAGACCAGCCTAGATTGAAGGGCAGACTTATACTCCCCCCCCCCCCCCCCTTTTGATAGGAGTAGGATGAGTACATTATAGAAGAGTATGTGAGATGGGACTTCTTGCTGTGCCCAACTTTGGAAAATGCAGTAGGCCACAGCTAGAGGAGTCCTCAGCTTAGATAAAACAAATATACTAACCATAAAAGAATACCTACAACTACATGAAAATTTAATTTTTATGTTCATTATGGTGCAATCACATTACAAAGCAATTTGTTATTATCTTGATAACTTGGACATTTCCACAAACATCCCCTGTAGCTCAGCAATTCTTTACATAGGTATATATCTTCAAAAGATATTTGCACACAAGTAATTTGGAGATGTGTCCAAAAATGTTAATAGGAGCCTTGCCCATTAAGGAAAACTTCAGGAAACGGAATGCCAGCTATTAAAAATGGATGAACAATTTGTGATATATTCATCTCCACAATGAAATGCTATAGTAGTAAATGGAGTAGTATTAGTATTAACATAATATTTTTAAAAATGAAGTTAGGGCCAGAAGACTACAGAGTATGATATTAATTTTATAAAGTTCAAAATTAACAAAACTAAGGAGCATATTGCCAAAAACTTTAATAATCATGATGGATATATTTTAATATAAAATTTAAAAAAATTTAAATACAGATAGAGTCAAATTATGCAGTAGCATGTCTAGGTATACTGAAGTCTGAGGCAAAGAAAAATCTAAATTGGTAAATTAGATCCTAAATTGGTAAATCCCACCCCTCCCTTTTAAAACACAATGCAGTGGTATCAATCACATTTTAAAATGTACATTCCTTTTGACAGCAAACTTGATTCTAGGAGTCTATTATAAAGAAATGTTGGTCTATGTACACAAAGCAACACATACAATGACATTCTTTGCAGTAGGTATACTGATAATCCTTGATACATTATACATTCTTTAACATGGAAGAAAATAAACTATGGTACATAAAACCAAAAATTATGGTATATAAAACAATATCTAAAGCATATTGTTAAACAGTAAATTCCAAAATGTGCATTATAAATTGTTCCATACTCTTTTATTTATGCATGTACAGAAAAATTAACTAGAAGAATCTACATCAAACTTTCCCCCCCCACACCAAGTGCTGATAATTTATTTCCCTCTGGCCCTGGGCTCAGTACATAGATGACTTCTCTTCACCCTTTGGGTTGACAATTTTCTCCAGGTTGCTACTGATGATATGATGAAGCTCAGCACCGAAGGCCTCAGATCCTGCACCACGGCCCTGAGCTCCCCGGAGGCCGCCTCATCTCGCTCCTGCACCAGCCTGGGAATCTGCTGCCTCGGTCTCCTTAGGGGCCTTGTCCACAGCATCCCTGCGGCCTGAGAAGTTCGTGGAAATGGTTGTCTGGAAGGCTTCTGCTTTGGTCTTGACCTCATTCACCCTCTCCAGCACCTTCTCCTGGATTGCCACCCCAAAGTCATTTCCATCCTCAATTTGGGGAACAGGTGCTGGATCCATGTGGTCACCAGAAGACATTTTCTTTGAGAGTCCAGGCTTCTGGCCTAACCAGGGAGGCAGGGCCAGGAGCTTCTCAGTCCCAGGGAGAAAGCACTCGGGGACCTTTCTTCTCTTGCTTATGTTTCCATCTCCTCAGCCTGGGGTGGGGGGCCTGGCATAGGGATGTCCCTGGGGCTCCGAGAGAGGTCAGCTCAGCCACATTGAGGGAGTCCTCGTGTAAGAGCAATTGAGGTGCATGATTTTCTGCGGCAAGAATCAGTAGAGGAATCCCCCAGACTCCCGGAAAAGAATTTGCCTGAAGACGTCCACCTGTTTGAGGGCTCCCCTGCTCGGGCACACCCCACAAGGCTTGGCCATGCTGCTCCAGCTGCCAGATTTCGGGCCTCCCAGCTGCCCCTCCCCCCCCCCGGCTTTCGCTTTTACTCCCCACACCCTCTGCATCAAACTTTTAACAGCTGTTACCTGTGGGGAAAATATTGAAAAATTGAAGGAATGAGAAATGTTCCCATTTTCTTCAGTGACTTAAATCTCATTGGAACTTTTTACAAGAGGAATATATTACTTGATAATTTAAAAGAATAACCCTAAATTAGCATATTAAGCAAAAGAAACTGCAAAAGAAGACTGTAACTAAGAATACTGAATTAAAAACAGTATTTTTCTTTTGCTGATTATTTGAAATCAAATGACATTTCATGGATATATTATTTACTAAATTCACTTCATTTACTAGGTTTGTTTCTCTAGTAGAATGAGTTGAAGACAATAAACTTCAATTTATTCTATAGTAGAATAAATTCAAAACAGATTTCACTCAATAACACTATTTTTGAGTGTTAGGATGTATTTAATAACTTTGATAGAGTTCTAAATCTGGCCCTGGGAGTGGATCCCTTCACTTTCCACCCGTATTTGCAGGACTACATTCATAATGAGGCTCAGCATAAACATGAGAGGCCTATACCTTTTATTTAAAAATCAAGCTTTTGAAAAATTAACACTTGTTTTCCTAAGTTCTTTCAGTCAAGGAAGTCAGAGGCCTAAATCTGAGGCTAGAAGAATCCCAATGATTGGAAATCTTCTCATAATGTGGTTTGCTTTAGACCTATAAATTCATAATTTTAATCATTTATTTAGGCTAATAATAAAATAATAAAAACAGCAACAATCTCATAAATTCCTATTCCAGCTGGAATTCTGGAGATTGCACTGATACACTTTTAATAAGACAGAGAAAAAATATAAAAAGATATGAGAGAGAAAATATCATGAAAATAAGGCAGAAATCATTCTATTAATCTATTCACTCAAATTTCCTTTAGGAAAGGGAGTAGAGTTTCCAGAAGTATTGTAGGAAGAGATACACCATCCTAAATGTGTGATAGAGAGTGGGACTCCAATTGCTTAATGTATATGAGAGAAAGAATGTCCTTGTTTTTACAGCAATTCAGGGAGGAAAATACAGGAAATAGGGATTGAATCAGTGATGTGGAAAAGACTATAGTTATATGACACAATCGTATTCAAAGTGACTTTGTGTAGGGCCATAAGACCTTTCAGTAAAATTACCAAGTGAGTTCCCTTGAGGAAATCTATGATAGGGCTGAAATTTGCATCCAGATGGATTTGTGGTAGAATAGAGGTGGCCAATGCACACGGACACAAGAGAACCAAGAGAGAAAACGAGAATGGTTTCCTAGTGGTTTCCCAGAATTTACAAGATTATATAATGTGAATTCACATTAAGTTAAACATATCTCCACAAGCCAGAGGAGTCCGAGGCAGCACTTGAGTTACTATGCTATTAAAAATGTATATATACTATGCACATACATAATTTTCCCTCTTCTTAGCATTGGAGAATTCCTAAGTGATATGTCCATATCTAATTAAAAAAACTATATGATTCCTGACCATCCCCAAATATATTTAGTATATAAATTTAAGTAACTGTTAGCTGAAGTCTACAAAGCCACATGGTAAAAAAAAATGAAGCCAGATCAAACTGAGGTGGCTGGAAAGAAGATTTATTAGATTTCTATGACCCTATTTATTATTTCCTGAGGTGTTGCTATCTTCATCTCTGGACCTTGACTGTTTTATTTCAGTAACATCATTTTACCCAAAGGACCAGCACCATCATTCCGTGGCCCTGGAGTCTGGGACAACACTGAAAAAAGTGAGTTATCATCAAGGTACAGCACAAGTTAGCAAGTTTAGGGGATATGCTAGAAACATTCCAGTTTTCTCAGATGGCACAGAGGTTCCTGGACCCAGGTTGATTGTTCTTAGTCTCCTCCAAAGCCCCTTATAATGCATCTAGGTCATATTTTATGCCACATACTAGGCATTCATATGCTCCAAAATGTACAATAATAAAATTTCACACTTAGAGCTTCTGAGTTTGAATTTCTACTTTGCCATGGACTGTCTACGTGACCATGAACATATTCCTTTCCTTCCCTAAGTCTGTTTTCTCATCTGTAAAACAGAAAGATTACCTATCTCACAAGGATGTTGTAATAATTAAATGTGATAATTTTATAAAACTGTTTTACACAGTGTCTAATATAATAAGTAGTCAATAAGCAGTAACTATTATGTGTTTGGCCAAGTTATGGCTGATATACCCAGACTATGGACCCATTCTTTCCTGTTTCTCTGTATCAGAGGCAGTCTAACATTTTTAAAAATGTCATACTAAAAATACATTTTACATCATACACCTATGTTCACCTCTATCTCTGTCTCTGTCTTTCTGTCTCTCTCTCTCTCTTGTCTTCCTGTCTGTCTCTGTTTTTAATGTTGTATTGTTTATCCATCCACATATTTACTATTTAGTTGCTTAACTCATTAACTCAAGTTTACCTCTCATTAACTCAAGTTTAAATCCGTACAGGTCTCATTCTACCCTTCCCAGCTCCTGACAGGTAACTCTGGCTGTTCTCAGGCTCAGATTTCCGTGTCCATAATCTTACTGGCAACCGAGTAGACATAAAGAAAGGAGGCCTGACAACAAAGGGGAAAGTTTTGTTTGGAAACATTTCCTTCGGTTCAATTCAACTGAACTGCATTTGGAGTGAAGTTTGCGTTGAACATTCACTTCAACAATAAAGAATGTTTTGTTCCTTTTTACTCAATTGTTACACTTGAAAGAAAAGGGGAAAGAACAAATCTCCTATATTTTCCAGACCATCAAAGCTTGAATAAAGTCTGTGCACTCATAGGTATTGATCTTGAATTGGCCACCTGTTCCCTGAATGTGGAGAGTTGGGCAATGACTCTCTGAGTTCTATCAACCTAAAACACCCTGAAAAAATGCTGTCAGATTAACAGGGTACCTGCCCTGTCAAAATGCCTCCAGCCATCTGGAATGCAGCTTAACCAAGTCCTTAACTCGATATTTCACCTACTCCAGTTCTGCTGTAAGGAGCTTAAAAAAACTCTCAGAACAGACTTTCCTTCAAAGTGGTACAGATTTTCATTTCATTGCAAATGATTGGATGCAATCAAAGGTGACATGATCCATAAAAAATGTATATCATAATAGGTATCTAAATAATACTTGTGATATTTTTCAGAAAGTAAATATTTTCTATGTTAAGGGTCATCTAGGCTCTGAAATATGTTTTCATTATCTCTGCACAATTTCTCTTTAATTCATGAAACATGTCCAACTGTACTTTTGACAAACTGTGACTACTCAAGAAAATATCAGTTTCTACCTATGAGCAGGGGAGATATTGTTTTAAAACAGTGATACATAATTTTGAGGACAGAGGATACTTATAAACACACAGATAATATGCCTAAAATTTTACTAGTTCTAGCTTCTGCCATTATACTTTTAATAGTCAACTATTCATTGAGGATATTCAGTATTTATATACAAATTAAGCAATACAAATTTCTGATATACCATTTGGTAAGAAAATATACTACATCATTTTAATGGAGGAAAATTTAAGGAAGGCATAGTTATATGTTCTTTGGGGTTAAATAAGAAAAAATAATTAGATAGCTAAAAATGAGGTTAAATTATTGGTCACATTACTTGAAAAAATATCATAATTATTCTAAGACATTTTACATTTGTAATACAGAAATTTTTCCTTCAAAAAGGAACCCTCACAACTATATTTTTTATTTATGTGTTAATAATATTTTTGGCTCAAAGGAAACGTTGGTAGTGGCGTAAACACCTGGAAGTACAGCCGACGTTCTAACAGAGCGGATGCTGCTGCTGCTAGCATTAGAGTTAAATTGGATGCCCATTGGCTTCATCCTCATGAGTCAGCAACGAGCAACATGCACTGTAAGTGGGGGCGAACATCCTATTGTCTACTATAGATACATAATGCAACATAAACTGTGTGCCAGAGACTGCAAAACAGACCCGCTATAAAGCTGTATACTCTTGATAGTATCACAACCAAAGAAAATACATATTTTTCAAGTTACCTTCGGTGAAGCACTCCTACTTTCATCAATTTCATCGCAACCCATCACTGCATTCTGCGGACGGCTGTGCTGGAATTAGAATCCATATTATTTCTCTAGTCAAAATGTTTTATGTCTTTTTTGTCACTTTGTGAATTTCCTACTTTGGGAGTAATGTTACTGTCAATTGACGAGAACTCTGAAATGTCACCGAACTTTGGGAAAGTACAGCACCAATAATTAAAATTTAACCACAAGTGCCTGTGGCAGTGTCATCGGAATGTGCAGTTTCTTCATATAACATATGTGAAGGCAAGGGGGGAGATCTGTAAAATAAATAGAGTTTTGACAGCAAATACGCATGCCATACAGCATATACTTACATCTGTCAGAGTGGTAGCTTCCATAACCTACACAAACATCAGAAAACGAAACACAAAGGGACACGAAGCTATTAGGCGGCGCAGACTGCCATTTTTCATGTTAACGGAGCATTTTGTCAGCCTCACCCAGGAAAGGCTGTGATATATAAAACAACACTGTTGACAGATCTGTCACCCTCTGTCCTTCCTTTTTACTTTGCATGTACATCTCACAATCCTCCAAAGCGCTTGCCTTCCCACTTAGCCCCTCGCGCCACCCCTGAGCTGCCGTTTCGCGGAGCCTCTGTGAGCCGCTGCTTGGCTGCACCTTTCATCTCCCTTCCTGGCGAGGCTGCCCCAGCCCCAGGTAAGCGCCGGAGGACTCGAGGAAGGCTTTGTGAGCAGGAAAGAAGTGATAGGAGCCGGAGAGTCCGCTCTCAAGGGAGGCCTCGGAAGGAAAAAATCAATCCCAGGGATTAAGAGCTTTTGATGAATAAATAATTCATATACACTGAAGTAATTAACCCATTTTCAAGTCAGGCTTAGCGCAGCATTCTCGAGTCAGCCAGCACTGCATCAGCCGACACGGACGCGCGTGGCTCGCCTCATAGGATTTTCAAATACAAAACGACTGTGCCCGATGGAAGGCTACCGTTTAAGAGACTACAACAGACAAAACCAGGTGGTTGGGCACCCGCTTTCCAGCGCACGAACCAAGGACTAAAATAACCATTTCTTCATAAACACTCTGACCACTGTATTTAATAGTGTTGACATTTATATAAATGGATTGCAGGGTAGTTGTCGAACATATACTGGGATGATTCCATAATCCTGTTTTAATTAGATGGATGTTGTGAGCCTAGAAAAATCTCAAGCTGCACTCCCTGTGGTGATGCCATACTGGCAAGGAATCAATCACCACGGCTCTGGTTGCCATAGAAACTGATAGCTCCTGCACCACCATCTAAGTGGCAAATGATTGGTGGTGTACTCATAACACAGGGAGAGCAATGAGTTTTTCTATCCTGTCCAGCAGCTGTGCCAGAGAGTTAATTAAAAGCGGAGAACATGAAATAAATCTAAATCTGTGAAGAAATGAAATGTACAGTACAAATTGAATTCCCGTGTCGAACAGAAATTAATATGCAGCGCAAACCACAGAGCTGCCTGAACAAGCAGCGGCTGGGAAGCCTGGGAAGCGCTGCCTCCGAGGCGGTGGGAGCTGAAATGCGGGGAGGGCGCCTCCTTATCTTATTACCTAAACAGGCACTTTGTTCGGCATTCGCGCGGGCTGATGCATGCAAATTGCGGCCTCTAATGTTAAGAGTTCCCCTCTCCAAGCAGGAAGGACAAAGCTTAACTAAGATTTAATTAACAAACTGTTAGCAACTGCAGTTTATCAGCTGCGAGCACAATGTAAGTAAATGTTTCCACTCCTGTACTAGAATTCACCAGGCAACCTCTGTGGAAGTCAATGTGTTTTTATTGATAAGCCATGAATTCAAAATTCCCGTTTCAAATATAGGAAGTCGAGAAGCAAGTACCTGACATGCTTTCCCAAGAAATAAGAGAAGCTTGCCGTAGAAATAGTTTGTGGGTTTTAAAAATTCCCTTTTCCATAGAATGAGCTACAACAGATCGGGCATGAAATTTTTAACTAGAGAGAACCACGATTTCTTGGTTCAGTCCACCCCGATGCCAAGAGTTCAGTGTTATCATTTGGAAAAGTTAGTATTCCGACAACCTATGCTCTGTGTGAAGCCAGCCAGTCCCATTGGGAAAGTAGGACAACTCAGGGACCATACTATGTATCTCCTCCCCCCAACTGGGCAAAGCTAGGTCCTCAGGGAGTGAGCCTGGCTGACTGTGGAAGAGCAAGAAATGCTGGTAGAATGCCAGAGTCAATATCATTACAACACATTCATATGCATTTAATGCCCATCTAATGAGCTGCTAGAATTTTCCTCTTATCAAGATGTATTTGCACTTGGTTGGTCTTTTATTTCTGATGGCAACTGAATTGCTCATCTAATGAGAATTTACACAATTCCTCCAACCACCCATTTTAAATATATTTGAAACAACAAGAAAGCAAACACCATGCTTCCATATATTTGTTGATATGGCTGCATGAATCAGATTTTTATATGTAGTTAAAACTACTTGATTTGAAAATATCACATACATGTCCATGACATATAGAGCAAAATGCTGAAGTAGCTTTTTCATTGAGAATTTTGTTTACTTTGCAGACCATGACTAGGCTTCTAATGACTGATAGAATCAACACTGTTTTAAGAAAAAGACTTTGACATAAAGTGGGGGGGAGGGGGGAATGAATGAAAATCTTAGTGAAATCAAAGGAGGAAGAGTTTCCAATATTATTCTAACAATACCATTTTAGACTTTAAATATAGTCAAGTTAATTATACTGCACCTATTATCATTTCTGAGTAGAAATATTGATAATTGTTAGTAGGAAAACCATCTGCTGTCTTCATGGGAGTGAGTATCTGAATGCATTAAAAGAATAATTTTTTAAAATTATGTGAACTTTCCAGAAATATTGAAATATGTATGGTGTGGTGAATGCACAAAATAACAAAGGTTTGTGTTGCTATTGTGCTGTGTTAGAAATTCACATGGTCAATATATCTTTAAGTAGACATTTCAAAATGGAAAAGTTCAGGATTTCACAAAATGTTTAATGCCATTTAGAATATCTAAATTCAGAGACATAGGAGGTGTCAAGGTAAATGTACATTTTCAAACATTCTATGTAGTTAGAACCTATTGTCTCTGGTATTAGGGTCATATAAAGGGGTAGTTTGGATCATGAGATGTTAATCTCTATGGTTAATAACACTATGGATAAAATCTTGAATTCATGTCTCTTCTTTCCCTTTTTCATTTTCTTGACTTGTTTCCCTATAATCTCTGATTTGAGTTTATTATTGTTCCCTAACCGATCTCTTTTGAAGTGCCATTGTCATCTTTTGGTGGAGGGAAGGGAATTGACATACATAGTTTCATAAAGCTCTCTGGGTGTTTTGAGAATTCTTCTTTCCTTTTACCCACCCTAGCAAGGACTCTAACAGAGTGGTTCTCAAACCTGTTTATTTTTCAAAATCAACCAGAAAATTTTCAGATATATCTATCTGTTTATCTATCATCTATCATCTATCTATCTATCTATCATCTATCTATCTATCTATCTATCTATCTATCTATCTATCTATCTATCTATCTATCATCTATCTATCTATCTATCATCTATCTATCTATCTATCTATCTATCTATCTATCTATCTATCTATCTATCTATCATCTATCTATATCTATCATCTACCTATCTATCATCTATCTCTATCTATCTATCTATCTATCTATCTATCTATCTATCTATCTATCTATCATCTATCTATCTGTCATCTATCTATCTATCTATCTATCTATCTATCTATCTATCTATCATCTATCTATCTATCTATCTATCTATCTATCTATCTATCTATCTATCTATCTATCTATCATCTATCTATCTATCTAATCTATCATCTATCTATCTATCATCTATCTCTATCTATCTATCTATCTATCTATCATCTATCTATCTATCTATCTATCTAATCTATCTATCTATCATCTATCTATCTATATCATCTATCTATATATCTCTATCATCTATCTTCATCATCTATCTATCTATATCTATCATCTATCATCTATCATCTATCATCTATCATCTATCTATATCTATCATCTATGTATGTATGTATGTATGTATGTATCTATCTATCATCTATCTATCTATCTATCTATCTATCTATCTATCTATCTATCTATCATCTATCTATCTATCTATCATCTATCTATCATCATCTATCTATCTATCATCTATCTATCTATCTATCTATCTATCTATCTATCTATCTATCTATCTATCTATCTATCATCTATCTATCATCTATATCTATCTATCTATCTATCTATCTATCTATCTATCTATCTATCTATCTATCTATCTATCTATCATCTATCTATCATCTATCTATCATCTATCTATCATCATCTATCTATCTATCATCTATCATCTATCTATCTCTATCTGTCTATCATCTATCTATCTATCTATCTATCTATCTATCTATCTATCTATCTATCTATCATCTATCTATCTATCATCTATCTATCTATCTATCTATCTATCATCTATCTATCATCTATCTATCATCTATCTATCTATCATCTATCTATCTATCTATCATCTATCTATCTATCTATCTATCTATCTATCTATCTATCTATCTATCTATCTATCTATCTATCTATCTATATCTATCTATCATCTATCATCTATCTATCATCATCTATCATCTATCTATCTATCTATCATCTATCTATCTATCTATCTATCTATCTATCTATCTATCATCTATCTATCTATCATCATCATCTATCTATCTATCATCTATCTATCTATCTATCTATCTATCTATCTATCTATCTATCTATCATCTATCTATCTATCTATCTATCATCTATCTATCTATCTATCTATCTATCTATCTATCTATCTATCTATCTATCTATCTATCATCTATCTATCTATCTATATCATCTATCTATCTATCTATCTATCTATCTATCTATCTATCTATCTATCTATCTATCTATCATCTATCTATCTATCTATCTATCATCTATCTATCTATCATCTATCTATCTATCTATCTATATCTATCATCTATCTATCTATGTATCTATGTATCTATCTATGTATCTATGTATCTATGTATCTATCTATCTATCTATCTATCTATCTATCTATCTATCATCTATCATCTATCTATCTATCATCATCTATCATCTATCTATCTATCTATCATCTATCTATCTATCTATCTATCTATCTATCTATCTATCTATCATCTATCTATCATCTATCTATCTATCTATCTATCTATCTATCTATCTATCTATCTATCTATCTATCTATCTATCTATTATCTATCTATCTATCTATCTATCATCTATCATCTATCTATCATCTATCTATCTATCTATCTATCTATCTATCTATCTATCTATCTATCTATCTATCATCTATCTATCTATCTATCTATCATCTATCTATCATCTAATCTATCTATCAGAGAGAGAGAGAAAGAGAGAGAGAGAGCAGACTCCCAGGCTACTGCAAATTCTAAACTAGTGGCTCTGTAGAGTACCAGAGCATTGAAAGTTTTAATAACTTTCACAAGTGACTCTCAAGTACACACTCACTTAGAAAAAGAGGCAGGCATTTAGCACCGACCAATCCTGACACTTATTGATTTTACAACCATTTTTATTGATGACCGTTTCATCTAGTGAGAATTATAGTGTGGTTCCATAATTTGTATAAGCAATGCTGATCTTGTCACTCTCTTAGTCAATGTTTTTAATTATTTTGTTGTGACTGACTTTATGAGAATAACAATAAGAAAAATATCCTTTTCTCAGAAAAATACACATACAATTTTACATACAAAATTTGCAAGTAATTTCCAGGATTTTACTGACTCCCCATAATGACCCTGACAAAATAACGCTCTTTTTTATACTCTAGGTTACATATTTGGCTTTCTTGAAATTTCTTCTGACATGCACTTTTGC
Source organism: Miniopterus schreibersii (assembly GCF_964146895.1). Classification (NCBI taxonomy): domain Eukaryota; kingdom Metazoa; phylum Chordata; class Mammalia; order Chiroptera; family Miniopteridae; genus Miniopterus; species Miniopterus schreibersii. The sequence goes on along the minus strand of NC_138111.1, from coordinate 57,646,773 downwards.
AATTTGTACTTGGTTAAATGTTAATTGTCATATTGTCATTGTTATTATTATTTATTATAAGTAGGATCCCTTACATAAAGACCTTAGTCATAAATATTTTTAGATCTAAGGATCAGGAAAAAATACTTATTTCTTCTGAAAAATCAATCACATGTATTTATAAAAGAATGTTAAAGTGCAACTCTTTTGTTCTCAGTTTCAAGTAAAGCCCCAAAACAATATGCCATACACCAAATTGAGGTACAAGACCGCTATGAGTGACTTGCAAAATAAGTTTGTAGAAAAACTGTTTTGCAACTCTTAATGGCTTCACCACAACAAGGATATAAAGAGGTTGGGAAGTGGGTCCAATGGGAATTCTAATTCTTTGGAGAGAGAGTTGGTTGTGTGAGACCCAATCTCATTGTGGGTTTCTCCCTTCTTCTTGATTCAAAGACTAAAACTTTAAGGAAAGCTCTTGGAGAAATTATTGTTTCCCTAAAATGAGGAGTCAAAAGTCAACTGGTGTCCTACCAAGCCTAAGAAGTCTCAAGGATAATAGGTTAGAAGGCTAATCATTCTCACAGTAGAAAAACAGAGAGATGGCCATGATAGGCCAGATGTATAAAAGTTTCCTGAGGATCAGATATAGACCACATGCCTTAGAGAGCTGGTATGGGTCCTCTAGAAAGTATTCGGAGAAGACTGCCTAAAGGGCAAAAGGCAAGGTAACCCAGATATTTCTTGAATGGAAGAATAAACATACTGGCCATAACATATCTGTCCTTTCCCTGGTGATGCAAGGTTTCTGAGAACCCACAGAATGTCTCACAAGAAAATGCATTATTTTGAAACTCCTGAGAGACTCAGAAAGCTTGACACAAAATTATTCTTTTAGTTAAGTAGGAAAGTATTTCTGCTTCTCTCCTTTTCTCCAGCATCTCTACCTTCCTCAACTGATCTTGGAGCCAGACTCACCTCTCATATTTCAGAGTCAATCAACATCATATGTCTAAAAAGTTAGCTATGAATTAAAGTAAAAAACTGTTAAATAAAATTTTTTCTTCTCTTTCCTGACAAATATAACTTTTAAATATCTGAGAGGTTGAAGTTGAATTTAGAATTCCTGACATCCTTTTAGTCCACTGCAGGAAATGAGCAGCATATAAAGAGCCCACCATTGACCTCCTGACCTATTGGGAGAGCCTGCAGCCTGTCTCCTTTTCTTCCTACCCCAGCCCCTTTCAGCACCATATATATATCAAAGGTACACATACAAATCCCCCAGAGCAAACCCAGTTTTAACTGCACTGCCACAGACAGCTGGCCCTTGCCAACCCCACCACCCAAATCCAAGGAGTGCTCACACCAGCAGAGCAGCCGTCCCTCAGGATGGTAAACCCTAGGGAAGAGCCCTGCTCGGACCATGGAATGAGGTTTGACAACATTTGGGCCAAGAATGGCAGGGTCCTGGATACTTTAAGCACAGTGAGGCTAGGGGAAGCTGGTTCTGAAAAGGACCATATAGCAGAGCAAGACTAGAAGACAGCAAACATGGACTCTCTAAAGCACAGGATCCAGAGTAAAAGCCCTTGTTCCTGGGCCTAAGGGTAATACAGTCTGGAAGAATCAATGACCAGTATTAGCACGATGAAGAAGGGAAAAAAACCCCACAAACCCACACAAGGTGAAGAGTGAGAGAGCAGGAGCCAACCATACCATCTTTCCCACTGCATGGGGCTGGCCTCTGGCTTGTGCAAACTGGTGAGGGGAGTAGTTATAAGATTGAAAAGGTTTGACTCATTGATTCCTTTAGGTATTTAAATTGCTAAATTAGACATTTAAATTACTGACTCTAGGAACTTTTCTCAGCTGGTAGTGATTCAAAATTAGTGGGACTTATCTCACATTTCATTCAGGGAGAGAGGAAGAAACTGTCATACAGAAAAACGAAACATGCTGCTTATAGCTTGTAGGTTATGAGTGAACCTACAAGTCCTGCTTACTCAATATACTTATTACAACTTTGTTCCTATAAACAATGAGAACTTTTTAGCTAATCATACTTTGATTTGCTTTTGGGAATTTCAGAGTTAATTATGTATATTAGTTTACTTACTATATAGGCTCTTATGGAATGTGTGCCTTCCTATCACCTTTTTCTCTGGTTTTTATCTCGTTTCCATCTATTTGGTCTTAATTTGAAGGTTGATAAAGTTTCCATTTTATTGTAGTTACTGTATTTTTTTAAACCGGCCAAAATGTTTTGGGTTGATTATATAGAAACCATATATATATATTTTTTTATTTTTATTTTTTCTGAGTATGGGAAAGGAGAGGAAAACAAACCCAGAACAGACTAGAATTAGAGAAACTTGAGGACCACCAGCATTGTCTGAAGCATCGTGGAACATTCAGGCATCATTAGGCTGATGATACCAGCTAACAAGATCCCCTTGTGCTACCAGGTTGAGTGTGGCAAGTAAAATATAAATCATAGTCAGCGTATTTATTTTTTCATTTAGAAAATATTTGTTGAGTGCTTGCTTATCCTGTGTCAGTCACAGCATGTAGATAAAACACAGTTGGTCTCTCCACGAATGAATGGGAAGGATAGTGGCAATGCCAACTTCACAGGCTCATGACCGGTGTGCTTGCCCAGGGCCCCTGCACAGAAGGGCCCGACACTTGGTTTAATGTTCTCCAGTTGCTGACTTGAAATCCTAACCACTTTTGAAAAGAGGAATTTCAATTTTCCCCACAATTGCTGCTGCTGTGCTGTACGTTCTAAACCTCTGGCTGTCTGCAGATCCCCCAACACTCTCACGTCTCCTCTGGATCTGGCATTCACATTTCCATGCCTGTGAATGGATTCAGGCCTCTTTGTTCAGACACAATGTTGGCCCATTAGCTTGTCTCCATCAGAAATAAAAAAGAACAGTTTGAAAACGTACACAAGCCCTCTCCCGTGCCGGCGAGACTCCAGAGTGACTTATTTAAACGATTAGCTTGTAATGCGCTTCTGTTTGAGGAGGAAAAGTCTCATGGGAAAAAGAATTGTGCAAATTGAAGAAATTGTGAAGTCTGTTCTCAGTAATCTGCAGAGCTGGCATCGTGGATGCCTCCTATTATCCGTTTTGACTGCTGCTGGGTAGTGCTCTCTAGCTATATCCTTGAGCACAGAAAAGCGAAACCTTAGGGGACATGGGATTCTTCACAACTCTGCTATTCAATTATTTTTTTATTTCATTTAATTTTTTAGTTTTTGTTATTCAGTGTTAACTAACATACACCGAATGCCCACAAGACCTTTAGCCTTGTCACTGTCTATGTAGTTCTTCCTTGCTGGGCCTGAAACTTATCTTTACATTTTCAGTATCTTCTGCAGGCAGGACCTGCAACCCAGAAATTACTTACTGAGTCATTGAAATAACCTTCCCATGATCAGGACTCAGATGAGTACTTTACAAGTGCTATATTATGGAATTATATAGGAATTATTTCATCCTATGCTATAAGCTTGTGCAAAATTCAGAAAGCTCTATTGGGTCCCTTGTAACGCTCTCTTTTATGTCTTTGCAATGGGTATTTTCTTAATGATGCACTTCTAGGCCATCAAGTCCCTTCAGAAGCAGGGTTGGTAAGAGGAGGAAATCAGACGAAGGCAGGCTTGATGCAGCCTGGGTGAGCCCCGCGGGGAGCTGTGGAGAGCACCTCCCGCCTGGCTGAACCACCCTCCTCTCCCTCAGTCCCTGGGGGGCCGCCTTGAGAAGGGCTTGGTCTTCAGCAAAGTGGCCTTTGCAGCTGAGCCAGGCCTCCAGCGAGGGGAAAGCCGAGCACCGCCTCCTGACCGCCCTCCTCCGTGTAGTCTGCAGGTCTCAAGGACATCAAGGTCTTTTTAAAAGCGAGATCTGGGAGACACACCCCTATGTCTACCACACATATTCATAATAATACCGTCTGGTCTAACTTCCTAGATTAAACAATCCAATCATTAAATTCTGAGAAAATAAAATTGTATAGTGAAGTGAGGTGTTCAAAACAGGTGCTCCATCATGAAAATTAGAGCAGCAATTATGTTCTGTAAAGCACCGTGATAAAGGGTTCACATTATATTTCCTTAGTCTGTTTATGGGTCTTTTCAATGTTATATTGTGTATTTACTAACAGTCCGAGTGAGGCATCTGTGAACATATTATTACTGTATGGCTGACTGTCATTGTTCTCATGATACTGGATGGTTTCTGTGAGACCTTATAGAGCCCAGACAATCTTTTTTGTTTCAAAATAGAACCATTGCTGGCTTTGTTAGTCACAAAGAGACATAATATTTGATCATCAGTTTTATTATTGTTTCTATTATTTAGTCTATTATTTTTTCTTATCACCCAAAGGGTATTGTTTGTTGTGTTCTATAATTAACTTTTAAAAATTACTTGTTTGAGCACTTTTTATACAAAGCCTCCAGACACTTTAATATAGTTGACTGCTTTCTTTCACAGCTATATCCCCAGCACATAGAAAAGTTTCCAGCACAAGTCAGGAGGTAAATAAATATTTGTTAAATGACTAAAAACAAAAAATTGAATAAGTGAATGAATGAGTTGGTAACACCCTGGGATATTCTTGAATAAGTGTGTGAATCAAATATGGAAATGGGGCTACAATGCAAAACTAACATTTAAAAAGCCTCAAGTTCTTCAGTTCTCTAAAGAGTGATGACAGTAAATGGAACTCACACAGTGTAACACAAATGCAAAAGGCCAATGTGTGTATTGGGAGATGTTAACCTTATGTTAAGTGTGATTTATCAACATGCTTTTGTTGTAAGAACTAATGCTGGCACAATCTAGGAGTTTCCCAATGAAAACATAGAATTAAATATATATATATATAATGGTAGCACCAAATTTCTCTTCATTAGTTCGATCATATCTGAGGTTTGATGTGCTTTAGGCCTTGATAAATAAAAATCAGTTTCTAGGATAGCAAAGCAATAGAAACATGAGAGAGATATAAAAATATATTTCATCTGGAATACTGTCTTTAAAAACACCTACACCTATATGTTGGCGATACAATTACAGGAGAAGTCCAAAGGAAATACAAGATTCAGGTAAAACTCAGGTAGATCATTGTACATAATGTTTCATCCTATACCCAACTGAAAAAAATAAAACAACTTCAGTGGATGATGGTAGGAGAGTGTTCAATAAGCTATGATGAGATCATCATTAAAAGTATGTCTAAAAAGGTTTCAGAGACCTTTGAGGAAGCTTGTGACATATTTCAGTGAAAAGTAAACTGGATTCACACTGTTATTAACAATATAAGTTCAAAATATGTACTCTCTTTTTCTGTCCATAACCAGATGGATCTACACCCAAAATGTTAGAAATGATGTTTTCTTCCCCCTTTAATATTGTTTTCTACAGTAGTAATTTTTTCACTTAAAACTAGGAAAGGAAAGCTTATGTATAAGCAAATTACTTGTATCTTTTCTTTCCCTTCCCTGATGACACAACTAAAATTTATAACATTTCCTGTCAAAACAAACAAACAAACAAAAAAGAAAATATACTCAGAATTAAACATTATATACTAATTCAATGTTTTTATTTTCTGCTCTGAATTTCCAAAATAGTATTATCAATTAGAACATGTCTGCCTGCTGAAAAGTAATTCAGCTTGCTTTAAGAAATGCAGGAAGAGTAAGGCTAAAATTATATAATATAAAACAAAAGGAAAAGCCAATAAATAAACTGAGTGTGAAAATAAAAAACTTGAAGGAAAATCTTATTGGGCAAAATGCAGGAGTTGAACCTAAATGCCAGTGTCAGCTTCCTGAGAGCTTGTGTGAAAAAGCCAACATATTATAATTAATTAACCACTTGCAAAGTGCTAGTTTATGAGGAGGGAAAGCACATATACACTGATATGTTTTTCATATTAACTAATTCATTAATGTATTTAACAAAAGTTCATTGACCACATACCACACATAAGGAATTAAACTAGTGGCTTAGGCGGGGGAAAATAGGGAATGCAGTTGCAAGTGAAGGCAGGGTTATGGGAGCTAAAGGGGGAAAATCCAGGGCTACAGCCCACATCTGCTTTGTCTCTGAGGTGCTGGTCTTTGTTGCAACAGGGAACATGTTTACAAGATTTGTGTTGTTATAAGCTCCTTGAACGCTGCTTGATATATGCTCCTTGATTATGAAGCTATGTTGAGGATATATCTAGTTATTTTAAGGATTATCTTTTTAATATCTGTCTCGCTCACTTTCCAATGTTAAGCAGTCTCTTCCCTCACAACCTAAACTCGGGAGCTGCAGCTTTGCTCATGCTCTGTCTGCAGAGCATAGAACAGGAACTTGTTCCACAATAAGACTGAATAAATATTCCGTCAGGTATTGATGAATTGATTGAATGAATGACTACAATCTTCTCTCTCTAAGGCTCATATTTCAGCATGACATTATTAATTTATAGTTATAACTGCTGTTACCTTTTAATAACATTGATTTCCCCAACCACAGTCAGTTGCATACTAACAGGCAGAGAGGGCTTTTGCAGGTTATTTTCTATTGGCAGCTCACATTTAAAATTTGTATAGGCCAGCTCTATATCCGTTGGTACAAATTTAAAATGAGGGTTGTATATTTTCCTAAGAAACCCTCTCTTACAACATCTTACATTTTCATTATAACTTACAGACTGAATTCTCCTTTGATTCCCATGGCCTCTAGATCTACGTAAATGTTAAGGTGTCTGCATAAAATGTAAAAGATATTATACCTCAATGTGCATTCATAGTTTTCAAATTTTTTTTTAGCATAAGAGCTTTTCATCACAAGAAATCCAAAGGGAAACTCTTTATCTAAAGCTTTAAAAGCTTCTCTCATCGAAAGGGTTTAAAAAGATATGCGAGCTCTTATTTCTTTTTCTCATCTCTCCTTTTTTTCCTCTCCCTCCCCTCACACCACTTGGTGGCCTCTGGTGTGTGTCCTTGGAAATGTATGGATTCTGAGAGCTAGAACACAGTAGTAGAATGTAAGTTTTGATAGTTCATATGAAGCCTTTCTTCTGATGAGAAGGTTAGACCATTCTCTCTGACATCACAACCATGTTAAAAATCTGTCCCATGAAAACTCAGCAAGTTCTAACTCAACTACTATTGTATTTACAGATGCATGGAAACAACTCATTTTAAACATTAAAGAGAAGCAGTTTGGCTCAGCACTTTAAGCAACTGGATGGCAATTCATAGTCTCAGAGTTTTCAAGTTGTGTTTTTGCTGATGTGTTTGACATTGGGAAAGTCACTGCTTCTCTTGACCTTGGCTTACTCATCAATAAAATAGCACACAATTATAGGGACTCACCTCATTCTCATGAAGTGTTTCCTCCCCACCACTGATGATGTACTATTCCATTTAAGTCACTAATAAAAAAGGTTCTAAAGAGCAGGTAAAAGTGGAAATATTTGTAGCTAAACAATAATCTGAAGGAAACTTACATGCTGAAGGGCTTCACGTATGTAGTAAGAACAAAGACATTGGCTAAAATTGGTAAGATTTCACAATGAAAATAATTTTCAGTAAAGATGCACAAAGTAGCTTGAAATAATTTAATTTTACTGTAACTGAGGAGACATCTATCCAGCATTAGGATTGGGGCAGGAGGTGTGAGCAGCAGCTTGGATGTTTGTTACAATTCCAAAAAGACAAATATGCACTGTTTCCAAGATCTTGAAAAGAAAGAGGAGGTTTCAGGTTTGCTGAAAGTTTAACAAAAGCATCCTGCTGGTTAGTTCTGTCTACTGGAATATGAAAGCTAATTTTTAAAAATGTCTATCCTTGTAAATTTGACATTAGGATGTTGCTTTTGAGTACCAGGAAATTGAGTCCCTTAATTCTCTACTTGAGAATGATTAGGCGTTCTCTAATAATACTTAAAATTAAAACACAACAAAAGTGAGCATTTCTTATTTTCTATTCAAGGTAATCAATCATACTGCATGTCCTAAGCAATAGTTCAGTGCCTCACTCTTAGTCATGTGTGGAACAATCTTAGATTAATAGCTGAATTATCTCAGAGAATATCTTGAACTTCATGAAAGGTCACTCCCTTTAGTCCAGAATGTTTTTCTTACATTTCAATCACTTTGCATTTTTATCAATTCTCCCTCTGAGTGGATCAAATTGTTTCACCAAATGATCTTGCCAGATGAGGTAAGTGAACCATCTTTGGGAAATTCATTAAAATAAAGGCCACTAGGGCACCATTTGCTTGGGTGAAGTACTATTCATGGGGGCTCAAGTAGTTAATGTGCTTACAAAAGTGCTCACAAAGTAATTCATTCCCCCAGAAAATTTTCTCCCCAAAACTCATTAATTTCTTTAACAATATTGCAAAGCTAGTACATTAAAAAATAGTTGAATCCTGATCCACAGGATAAATTACAGATTCTTCAAGGTGACATTTTCTTACATTAAGGGCTGGGTCAGGGAATATGCTGATTGGAATAGGAAAATACAAATACTTCAAAAGTAGCAGGGATAGATGAAAGTCTTGACCTTGACCAACTTCAGTCATTCTGCATATGTTGACAATTATATACTAAGATGACAATGCAAAAGTGACCAAGACAGAGTCCTTGCCTTAAAATAGACCACAAGCAAGTGAAAAACTTTAACCTTGGGAAAATAGCCCATTTTTTTCTTTATAAAATGGAGAAAATAATGTATACTTTACAAATTACTAGTGTGCTAATGAAGGATGCAGGTGCCGGCTGGAATCAGAGAGTCCTGAACTTGAATCCAGAGTATACCCATATTTTCACTCAATATGACCATGGGCAAGTTACTTAACTCATGTAAACATGAATTTCTTTGACTTTAAAATTTGTTATAGCATTACTTAGCTGAAATGGTTATTTTATTTAACACTGTGCCTAGCACACAGGAAGCTACCTAATCATAAACACGGACTACACTTAGATACACACTAATCTTACATATATTTAAATGTTTAAGTTATAATAAAATATTGTTCTTTTTGTACTTAAAATATAGAAAAACTGTTGATGGTAATCATGTGGTTATACTTATAAAAGACACTTTGAAAGATAAAAATTTTATACAAAAATGAAACATTCATAATATGAACAAAAAGAGATGATATTTAAAGAACAGCAGTTACTTCAGTTACTTCTAAAGCCTTATGACCTGGAGGAGAAAGCAAAGATCACCTGCCATTTCCCTACTGAGGATCATATATCATATTCAGTTTTGTATGGGATAAGACAATTGCAATTATTTCCCTGTAAAAATAACAGAGCTGTTTGTTAATAGATCAATAATGAATGCTGATCTGACAATCAAACGAAAAGGATCTACTTCTTATGGCAGATAAACCCTAAGGTGCCCCCAATAAGCCCCAATTTCCCAGCTCCTTGTGTTCACACCTTTGTCTGATCCCCTCCCCTTGAGTATGGTCAGGAGCTGTGGCTTGCTCCTAGCCTAGAGACTATGGCAAAGGGGAAGGAATTTTGCAGATGTCTTTAGGTCCTAAACCAGGTGATTTTGAATTAATCAAAAGAGATCTTGGATGGACTAATAATCAGTTGAAAGCTCTCAAAAATGGGACTGGAAGCTCCCTGAAGGTGGAGAAGACTCCGTGTATTGCTGGGCTTGAAAAAGTAAGTCACCATGTTGTGAGAGGGCCCAGGAGACGGCCACGTGCAAGGAACTGTGGGTACCTTCTAGGATTAGAGAACAGTCCGGGCAACAGCCAGCAAAAATCAAAACGAACAACCAACAAAAAACTCATAGACGACAACAGTATGGTGATTACCAGAGGGAAAGGGGACAATGTACAGATGATGTTATAGAATTGTCCACCTGAAACCTATATGATTTTATTAACCAATGTCACCCCAATAAATCAATGAAAAAATGAAAGGAAAAAAATCTAACAACAACATAAAAAAGAGGACAGTGGCCATTAGTTCAATAACCATGAGGAAATGAATCCTGACAATGACAACTGAAGAGAGGTTGGAAGTGTCTCTTTCCCCACATGAGCCTTTGATGAGACTGTAACCCCAGGTGACACCTAGACTGTGGCCTGACAAGACCCTGAAGCAGGGAACCAAGCTAAGCTGCACCTAGAATTCCTATCTACAGACAGTGTGAGATAATGAACCTACCCATGAGAGATGAGAAATGGAAGGGAGCTTAAGGGTCCTTGAGTCTAATTCTTTCTTCTCCTAAAGAGAATACTAAGGGCAAGAGCTGGTAAATGATTTCTCTGTTGTCATTCAGCAAGTTATTATTAGATCTGAGAATCGAACAAAGTACTCCTGATTCTCAATTCAATATTCATTTGATGGGTTTTTGTTTAAAGCTTTTTAAAGAGACATAAAGAGGTAAATATATATATATATATATATATATATATATGTGTGTATATATATATATATATACACACACACACATATATATACATATATATACATGTATATATTCAATAGATATATTATACATTGAACTAAATGATGATTAAAATACCTTTTAAATTAAATTCATATATTTGTATTTAATTATATATTAATTTATATAATAAATTATTATGGTTATTATATAACTATGTATTTAACCCAAAAGGTCGTCTAAACATTATCTAAAACAGTAGTCCAATGTTCTGATTTTACAGATTGGGAAAACTGAGAGCCTAAAGGGTTATATGACAAAGCCCATGTCCTAGACATATCAGAAAGAATTTTGCATAATGAGTCACAAAGGATTTGTCTGAGCTGTTGTTTCATTTTTCCATCCAATCTCTTCCTGGCATCTATGACCAAACAACTATTCACGGGAATTGCCACACTGCAGACTCCTCTGTGGTCCTCCTGATTTCTTCTGCTCCCCTATGAATTTCCGGTGGTACTATATCATCCTTCAGCTCATCAATCTTTCCCTCACTTCATAAGTCAAACCTTACCTGCCCCCATCCTAGCCCTTAGTCGTCATTGCTTCCTAATCTGTTATAAAGTCATTCTAAAGTGCTACTATTATCCTCCCCCTAGAGATATTTCCATTTAAAAAGCAATCCTGAACATGCCATGTCTCAATTACCTGAAATAATTTTCAATATTAGAATGTCTACATGGTTGAGAAAGTGTTTTTGGAGAATGTATTGGATAGAAGGTATTGGACAATACCATAAAATCACTTAGAAATTTAAATAGATCTAGTTTCTAGGAAATTACATCAAAAGATAAACAGGAAGTAACCTGGGTACATGGTAATAACACCCTTTTAAAAATCCAATGCCTTATATAAGTTGCAAGCACAGATATTCTCCAGATCTTTCTACTTTCAATGTAGAACCTGAACTGAATCTAAAGTACTATAAAAAAATCCCAGGGCATATGTTGTTTAAAGCGTTTTGTGTGTCCCCCACTATTTTTAATGATATTTTTTCCTTAGCTGAACAACCCAGAGGCTGAGCAAATGCAACACAAATCCTGTGGTTCTTTTTAAACTCAGCTCCAGTCTCAGCTCCCTTTCTCTGCTTCTTCCAACCCCCTACTTAGTTGCCATGTTCAACAACACTTCAAAGGTGTGGCTGGCTTCATTTCTGGGCTTAGATTCTGTTTAAGAAGAAGCTAAATTAGAATCAGTTTATCACCCTTGGCTAGGATTTTTAACAGAATTTAAAACCTAAGAGGAATCCCAGTCACATCTAAAATGATACCAAGTGTATCAGCCGGGTGCTTGATCTTCAAAGGAAGTTGTAGCCCTGGATAAAGCTCAGTCACTGCCAGCATCGCATCTTGAGCCTTCGCAGGCACAGTTTCATGGATACCCAGGGCACTTTCAGTATTTTCATTTTATTTTATTTTTTTAAAGCGGAAGAACTTGGGATTATTTTTACATATTTTTCTTCCCATGATGATACTTTCATTAAAATCAAAGCAAACTGAGAGAAATGAGTGCTGGGAGATACACCAAGGACAAAAGATCCTGAAATTAATCTTCCCTATTTTATTTGAAATTAGTACTACCTCAGCAAGGTAGTACTGAGAGCATAAACCCTAACCATCAAATCATCTTATGGGGCAGAGAAAGCACAAACCGCCACAGAGCCCCTTCACCTAATTGGCTGTGGGATAGAGGCTGCAGTCAGTTGAAAGCAGAACCATTGTTTTGAAAAAGCAGGTGGCCCTTTCCATATCTTCTTATTATATCCCTGGTTTCAAGCTTTGACTAACATATATCTTACATTTAACAAAGCGTTTATATGCCCCATAATCAGTGGCTTGAACGCAGTACTTTACCCTTTAGAATTTTGATGTGTTTCACAGGGCTGTTCATTTGAGATGAATGTTGAATGATGGACTGGACAATCTCTACAGGGCAGGACTGGAAAGCTCTAAGCAGACAGCAGCTTGAACAAAAGCACAGTGGGATGAAACACGGGGTTATTTTTGTGGAACTGAATGCATTTTAGAATGTCTGGTGTGCAGGCTGGAGGCAGACGTGGCCCACTAGGAAAGGAGGCTAAGAAGCAGGGAGAATGATCTTATTGTATTACTCAGTGTAGATAGGCTGACTCAGTGTGGGGACTGGCAAAGGGAAGGGGAGCATACAGAAAAAAGAGACTCAAGGACCATGAAAGCAATTAGAGAGAGTTCAGTAGGCCAGAAGGAAACACAGCTGGGAGGACAGTGCACACGCAAGCCACGAGAGACTTGAAGGTGAACCTGTTGAAGAGATGGTCAAAGAATATAACGAGACAATAGATAGCAATGTCAGTATTCAGGGATAAGAGAACCTGAAACAAAATGAAGTACTGAATAGGTAGTCTGGCATTTTAGGAAATTCAATCTGAAAACATGCTGATTGCACCAGGGTGATCCATTTATTTGGAGCCTAACATACAGAAGATGGGAAAGTTCCTCAAATGTGCATTTCTTAGACTATAAGATTTGGTAGAAAGCATGGCTTTGGATGCCTGAAGACTCAGGTTGATTTGCTATATCCATAAAACCCTGGGAAGTTATTTAATCTCTTCAAGCATTGTTTTTCATGTGTATAAAAGGGATACTAATACCACTTACCCTATAGAATATTGTAAATATTTAATAAATTTATGTGAAAGATCTGGTACAATTTTTGGTACATGTTGAGTGCACAATAAATGTTAATTTTCCTTCCTGTAGCAAATCTGCTTGACGTATGTATGTATTCTGCAGAGCTTAAAAAAAGGTTTGCAGTAAAACAAGATCCAACATGATGGGCAGGAATATATAAACACTGCAAGAGGAAAAGGAGCCAGAGACTGCAATAAGAGTAAAGCCAACTGTGGGGGAGCAGAACAGAATCTAGTAACTTTAAGCCTCAGGACAATTGCAAGAGATATGAGCAGTGAAATTGCCTCCTTGATAATCAGGGCCTATGGTCCTTCTAGGCTGATAAATAAAAATAAATAAATAAATAAAAAGAATATATCATGCTCATGGATTGGAAGAATTAATATCATTAAAATGTCCACACTACAGAAAGCAATTTATAAATTCAATACAATTCCTATTAAAATACCAAGCATATTTCACAGATCTAAAACAAACATTTTGAAAATTTATATGAAACCAAAAAAGACACTGAATAGCTGCATCCATCTTGAGAAAAAAGAACAGAGTGGGAGGGATCACATTACCGGACATCACACTGTATTACAAAGCCACTGTAATCAAAACGGCCTGGTATTGGTACAACAACAGGCATATAGATCAATGGAACAGAACAGAGACCCCAGAAATAGACCCACACCATTATGGTCAGTTAATATTCGACAAAGGAGGCAAGAGCATCCAATGGAGTAAAGACAGGCTCTTTAACAAATGGTGCTTGGAAAATTGGACAGATACATGCAAAAAAATGAAACTAGACCACCAACTTTCACCATACACAAAAATAGACTCAAAATGGATAAAAGACTTAAATGTAAGTCATGAAACCATAAAAATCCTGGAAGAAAATATAGGCAGTAAAGTCACAGACATCCCACGTAGTGGACTTTTCACTGATACATCTCTTAAGGCAAGAGAAACAAAAGAAAAAATAAACATATGGGACTACATCAAACTAAAAAGCTTCTGCACAGCAAAAGAAAACAGCCTCAAAGTACAAAGGAATCCCAAGGTCTGGGAAAACATATTTGCCAAGGATGTATCTGATAAGGGGCTAATTTCCAAAGTGTACAAAGAACTCATACTACTCAGCAAGAGGAAGACAAACAACCCAATTAAGAAATGGGCAAAGGACCTGAATAGACACTTCTCCAAGGAGGACATACAGATGGACAATAGACATATGAAAAAATGCTCAACTTCACTAATCATCAGAGAGATACAAATTAAAACCACAATGAGGTATCACTTCACACCTGTCAGAATGGCTCCATCAATAAATCAACAAACAACACGTGCTGGCGAGGGTGTGGAGAAAGGGGAGCCCTGGTACACTGCTGGTGGGAATCAGACTGGGGCAGCCACTATGGAAAACAGTAGGGAGGTTCCTCAAAATATTAAAAATGGAACTGCCTTTTGACCCAGTGTTTCCACTCCTAGGAATAGATCCTAAGAATCCAGTAACACTAATCACAAAGAATATATGCACTCCGGTGTTCATAGCAGCACGGTTTACACTAGCTAAGATCTGGAAACAGCCCAAGTGCCCATCAGGAGATGAGTGGATAAAAAAGCTGTGTGGGACATTTACACCATGGAATACTATGCAGCTGTAAAGAAGAAGGATCTCGTACCCTTTGGGACAGTATGGATGGACCTGGCGGATATTATGCTAAGCAAAATAAGCCAGGCAGAGAAAGACAAGCATTACATGATCTCACTTATATGTGGAATCTAAAGAACTTAATAAACTGATGAACAGAATAGATTCAATGACATGGAAGCATGGATCAGACTGGCGAATGTCAGAGGGATGGAGAAGGGCTGGTGGGTGGAGGGGGAGAGAGTAACCAAAGAATTTATATGCATATATGCACAGCCCAAGGACACGGACAATGGTGGGGAGAGGGACTGGGGAGGGGGAGGGGGAGGG
The DNA here is from genome assembly GCF_964146895.1 of Miniopterus schreibersii. Classification (NCBI taxonomy): domain Eukaryota; kingdom Metazoa; phylum Chordata; class Mammalia; order Chiroptera; family Miniopteridae; genus Miniopterus; species Miniopterus schreibersii. The sequence goes on along the minus strand of NC_138111.1, from coordinate 57,631,661 downwards.
TGGAATGGGTCATTGGGGAGAAAAGGGGGCATCTGTAATATTTAAAAGAAAAATTTAAAATAAATAAATAAATAAATTATGAACTTATCCTTCTATCTTTGTACTACGGTGCTATTTGAAAAAATATATATTTCTTGCTTTAACCCAGTTATAGGCAACTCAAGTAATAATTTCAATCATCAAGATATTTTACTAAAATGCTTTATAACACATTTTGCAGAGCTTAATCTATGAACATAATTAGTAAAACAGCTTTACTTTAATGTCATTCAATTAAACTAACTTTTATCATCTGAATTCCTACTATGCAGTAAAAACTCTGTGAGGTGCTGTGTATAAAGGGTGCATAAGATATACCCCATTTCCTCAAAGACATCACATTTTAGAAGCCTATTCCATGATTTTTCTCTTCATGGATCCATAGGATATAAGTAACTTTACATGCCACTGTGGGTCATCCTAGGGCAAAGGAAGACTTAATTAAATGGACAAAATGTCCTACTACTTTACATTATTTTTCAAAATCAGTCAATGTACAGGAAGTTTATCTTGTCTTGAACTATATCTGAGCATCAAAGATAAGATGGACTGTTGACTTCCAGAATCAGTTACTTCTTTTCAGTGTGAGAAATTACTTAACTAGGCCCAAAACATCCTAGAATAAAAAAGAAAACCCATACCCCTTGTTTCAGCAATATAATATAGCCCTCAACGGCAGGTATTATTTCTTGATCTACTTTCTTAAGAGCAGGGCTAAACTTTCCAAGGTAGCTTACCAAACTTTGCTCAGTAGCCTTTCTCCAAGGTTAGTAGGTAGAGTGATAGAACTCTCTCTTACCCCTAAATGTGCATTTCTCCTCCTGGAAAATACCCCTGACTTCTTGTTTTCACTCTCTTGTTTCCCATACCCAAATTGACTACTACCAATACTAATTTCTAAATATTTCTTTTTTTATTGTTTTTTTATTGTTGTTTTTTAGAGAGGGAGGAAGGGACAGAGAAAGAGCAGGTAACATGGATGTGAGAGATATGCATGATTGGTTGTCTCCAGTATGTGCCCGACAGAGGATTAAACTTGCAACCTAGATATGTGCCCTGACCAAGAATCGAACCCGAAAATTTTGATGTATGGGACGATGCCCCAACCAACTGAGCCATACTGGTCAGGGCCTAAATGTTTCTTAAAGTCATATGTCTTACATCTCTACTCCCTCTACACCAGGCCCTTATTTATTTATGGCTGAGACCATTGTAATAGCCTCCTAAACCAATTTTTTCTCTTCCTGTCCTGCTCTATGTGGAAAGTGATCATTCAAATACGAAACTGTGACCATGGGTTTATTTGCTAAAAAGTTGCAGTGAAACCTTGTCGTCTACAAGATAAAATCCAAGTCTTTTGGTTAGAATAAGACATCGTCCATAAACTGGCCCTTGCCTACATGTTTGGCCTTTCTTCACAACACCTTAGCTGCAACACTGAAAAACTTGCAATTTAGTATTTTGCAAATATTTCCACTCTCCAAAAAATATAATAATCTGATTAAAGAAGGTGCTTCTGTGTTAGATACCCATTGAATAACATTATTTAAAACTACTGCAAAACAGGTAAAATAGAGCTAAACATATATTAAACAATTAAATTTCAAGGAGACAATGCTTTTATGCCAACCTCATGGCCTTCGACAGACCTAATTTCACTCCTCTCTGTTATCACTCTAAAAACTCTGTTTGAAATACCCTCTCCCTCTCTTCTTCACTTGGCTGCCTTCTACTCATATGTCAAGAGTAAATTCATGTGTCATTTCTTCCAGAAAGTATTCTCTGATCACCTCCCTTCAGGCAGAGTCAGATCTGATTGCTCTGTTTCAACAGCTCTCAGTGGATCCTTTCATCATAATACTGATTACTGAAATTGACCTGTATAAATTCTGAATTCCTTGATGTCAAAAACCATTTGTCTTTAGTCTTTACGTCATTATCTTCTATTTTCCTGAAACATGATCATCACTAAATAAATATTTTATAAAGCATACCAATTTTCCCTTCTTTTCTAAAATATGCACAATATGTTTACCATGGTTGCCATTTTCCCATGAACACTTAACTTCACTCAATCTTAGTAAATAAATTTGACAAGTCTAACCCTGGTACATGCGATATTTTATGAGACTTGGTGTTAGCTTTCCCAGCTGCTCAGATTTGGTCATTTATAAATATTCTGCATTTTTAAATCCTTAATGAATTTTATAATTTATTAGGAAATTTTACTTTAGAGTTATCAGGTTTCTTTGGAAACCTGTGGAAAGAGACTCAACAAAAGCACTCAAAATCTAAGTTAATTACAGTCTCTGTCTTAATTACAAACACCCTATGCATTTTATTAACTCCTTCAAAGAATCTTAACTATATGAAAATAGTAAAACTTGCTTTTATAATAATTACACTAATGTGATCTTGATAAATTTATCTATACTACTCAGACCCCAAATGACTAAAATCTTTGTTTCAAAATAATCAGGGACCAGAGGCTAGGTGCTTTGCTATGGGTTTACCTCTCTTGAAGTTGTTGCTGAGCATGAACATAAGTGTAAAAACTTGTGAATGAATTGACAGTATACAACTTTCTTTTTTAAAAAAATATATATCTTTGTTGATTTCAGAGAGAGGAAAGGAGAGGGAGAGAGAGAGATAGAAACATCAATGATGAGAGAGTCATTGATCGAGCCCGCAACCCAGGCATGTGCCCTGACCAGGAATCGAACCCGATCGCCTGGATCCTAGGTCGATGCTCAACCGCTGACCCACGCCTGTCCAGGCAGTATACAACTTTCTTAATTTTACTTATGGGAAATTAAGGCCAGTATAGCCTATACAACCTCTTCCTTGTATTCTTAACAGACATTTTGTGGAATACAGAAAGACAGGGTGCACCAATAAATACTGACTAATAGTTTTTAGGTTTTGTCCACATAGATTTTGATAAACTAAGTGTAAAGTAAACTTCCTTTGAATTGCAGTAGTGCAGCTTCTAAAAAAACTAAATAAAAATATATTAACATAACCAATACTTGTGGTTAGGTCTCATGAGAGATTCCTTGAATGGGAGACAAGTTAATGTACCTTAATTTAAGAGTGTGTATAAGAAAGGGGCACTGGGAGAACTATCCCTACACTGTTTTGTAACACATAAAGTGAAAGCATATTTAACAGCACAGCATTCTTGTCTGCTAGCAAAAAGCATAAAAATATTACAATATGACTCCTATAATTTAGAGAATTTGGATTTTTTATATCTACTATCCCCATATCAAGTGGAATTGCCTTTTCATTTAAGATGGTCATAGACAGCAGAAGTGGTATTTATGCATCAAATTTTCTGGCAACTATGTTATTTCAATTTAAAATTGCTCTGTTTTACCTAAAAATTTAATCCAATCTTTCCTGTGGGTCAAAATGTTAGCAATATACTACTAGTGACTTAGTATTTTGCAAGTATCCACTCTCAAAAAAGATAATAATCTGATCAAAGAGGGTGCTTCTGTGTTAGATACTCAAGTTGAATGATATTATTTAAAACTACTACAAAGCAAGTAAAATAGAGCAAAAAATGTATTAGGTAATTAAATGACAGGGAGACAATGATTTTTCACCAACCTCATGGTTTATCTACAGATCTAATTTTAATCCACTGAGGAAAAAATAACTCCCTAGTCTTATAACTTGCATATTTCAATAATTACCTCAATGAAGAGAGGACAACATAGTAAATACAAGCAAAAGTTTCTAAGGACGGGGACTTTGGGTGAAATTCTAGCATTGGAATAAAAAATAGGTATCCAAGAAACCAAATGATTCATATAGAATTCTGACAATTGGAAAAACCAGAATAAGTGGCCTACTCACTAATGATAATCATTAGATGGCTCGCTTAGTGGATGTGGGGTTTGGCATGCCATGCTCCACCACTGCGTAGTTATGGGACACTGACATTTCTTTGGGTGACACTGACGGCTTGATGGGCAATGCAGAAGATGAGAGCTGCCCCTACTGAATTGTTTATTATAACTTACCATGCATTTCAATTCAGTAGGTTTGTTCAGGACACAAAAGGACCTGAAGTCCCCAAAGGACACCTAAAACCAAATGGATAAACACAAGTTGGAATGTGTATTAGGTTTGCTTTTATATGTATTGACATAGATGAATGAACAAAAATTCAGACTAACCTACATTTCTCATGTCCATGGGTTTAAGATATACATATTATGCTGTTAATGATCTTTGCTAAAATATACATTATTAAAGAAAATTTGGATTTGGTGTAAAAATTAGAAAACAAAATCTCTTATAATCCACTACTGAAAAATAACTGCTATCCACATTTTTAAAAGTTCCTGTAATGTAACGTACATGTGAAAAAAATAATGAAACAATTTTTCACAAGCTCTCAACCAATAACTGATGAACCGACGGGAGCTGCTATCCATACAGCTCCCTCCTTCCTTTGTGAGGTGAGAGGAAGGAATGTGTTTTACACTGGTTCCCAAAGTGTTTCCAGAGGTATTAATCTGTATGACACACAGGTTGATAAACAGATAATTTTTCACTATCTTCCTCTCACTTTTCTACTCCTATAGTGGTGATTACTTCATCTGCTAAATAAACTACTAGCACTTGAAACCTGTATCAATGTCTGGGTAATTTAAACTAAGACAAATATGTTATAGAAAAAACTATTGGCCCTATGAGAAGATTAATAAAACTGATGCATGACGTGAAAGATGGATTAAAAAGGAAAGATGATATAAATACCAGTGCCATCAATTTAACAAGAGGATATTTATACAAATTTATAAGCATTAAAAAGATAATAATGCAATAATATGAGATGTTTTGTCCACTTAAAGTAAATAATTTCCTAGAAAAATAAGTGTGTTAAAATTAAAATAGATAATCAGTAAAGTCCTGCATCTGTTAAAGTGTTTGAATACATAAACAAAAACACTTTCCCAAAGGGAACTGTAGGCCTGTACAGATTCACCAATACATTTTATGTATTTTTAAGTCATAAGTTTTGTATTTAGAAAATACAAAAGTAAGACATTTTTTTATGCATAATCTCTTTAAAATTAAATCAATTGGGGTAACATTGGTTATTAATATTATAGGTTTCAGGTGTACAGTTCTATAACACATCACCTGTATATTGCATTGTGTGCTCAGCACCAAAAGTCCAGTCTCCTTCTGTTACCATGGATTCGACCCCTTTTACTCTCTTCACCCCCCCCCCCCCGTTTCCATCCGGTAACCACCATCCTGTTGTCTGTGTCTATGAGTTTGTTTGTTTGTTTGTTTGTTTTGCTGTTGCTTCCTGTTTATAATTCTACACGTTGGATGGATTTTGAGAGTATCATGCTAAGTGAAATAAGTTAGATGGAAAAAGACTAGAACCATATGATTTCACGCATATGTGGGATCCGAAGCATAATCGTATACAAAAATCTGACTAGGGCATTACCATAACGAAAAACTACAGGTGAATCACTCTCATGAATATAGCGAAAATTATCTTGTGCAAAAATACTCAATACACGTGTAAGCTAAATGGTATATTAAAAAAATCATGATTAAATTGGATTTTCTTCATAAATGCAAGGTTAGCTTAATATTTAAAAATCAACCAATGTCAATGAGCATATTAAGATTATGAAAAGAAAATCCATTATTTGGATAGCGGTAGAAATGCAATGTTTGTTTTTTTAGCATATGGCTTAGCCATATGTATTCTGTCTAAGGATATGAGACATCTGGACCCATGTTCCAAGGACTTCTAACTTGGAAAAAGACTTCTAAAGTGAGTTATAAAGTAATTTAAGCTAAATGTTCAATATTTGTAACCTTGAGCAAGTTACTTCATTTCTTTGTTTCTTAGTTTGCCATATTGTAAAATTGTAAACCACAAGATTTTCCATTCCCTGAACTTAACAGCACATCACCGTAAGGATCCAAATTTCATAAAAGATATGTTAAGACATTAAAAAATATATACTTCCATATACCTTTATAGCTATAATCTAATTTTATTAAGGTCTTAATTATGATGCATAGAGATTAATGACACTGTGTACATAATATGGTATCAGTGCAATAATATTTGGAGTATAGTTTTAGATAGAAATATAATGGTTCAGTTCTTGAGTTTTATGAGCGATTAATGGTTTCAACCAGAATTTTGAATTCAGCAGAGAAGGCCCACCTTTATTACTGTTTTAAATTTCCCCTTTGCTAGCTAGAAGAAAGCTGGAGGAAGCCAGCTGAAAATAAGTCAGTGTAAATGCCATGCATTTTACAAAGTTGATTAGGTTCTCCTTTGTGTTTGACATACTAAATCCTAGGAGTGTGGCAGTGTTTTAAAATACTATGTAACCCAAACAATTAGACTTCCTGTAGGTGTAGTTAGTCCACTGAGAAAAAGGATTTGCGTCTTTCCTTTTACATTTTAAAACATTTGTATAAAATAAAATATAAGTGTAATTCACAAATCTGCAAGTATTATTTGCAAATCTTGTAAGTTCATAGCAGTGTAGGTAAGATAAAGAAGTATAAACAGAAGCACAAGACCCTCCCTCAGGCACTGGTATTTCTCTCGTTGCGGGTGTTCACAGCATCCTAGTCTCGTCTGTAACACCGCACGTCCACTCGGCTTTGTTCACCTGCTGCATGCCCTCTTCTCTTAACCTGGGGGAGCTTTCTAGTTACAGTGAATGATCTTGTTCTCACTGTTCTTGGCTACCAACTTGGTACAGAATAAATAGCAATATATTTATTATTTATTTATTTATTTATTTATTTATTTATTTATTTATTTATTTTAATGTTTCTTTATCTTTATTGTTGAGACCTTTACAGATGTCCCCTTTTTAACCCCACTGATCCCCTCCATCCCACATCCATCCCACCCCCAGGCCCTCCCCACACCAGTGTCCATGTCCATGGGCTATGCCCATAAACATATATTTATTATATGCCCATAGACAATATATTTATTTTGAAGGAATAAATGAAGCAAGAATTTTTCTACTATCAAAAAATATCACACTAAGATGCTGTCTCTTTTCCAATGCAGTAAAGGCAATATTGTAATCTGATTAGAAGCCAGGTCTTCAAACTATAAGGACTATGTTTAGTTAAAAATCACTGTTTCCTCCTTTCCCAACAGAAAGAGCAATAGAGTCAAAAACAGGAACACTGGAAAAACTCTTTTGTTTTTGTATTGTGTACCATTAAGAAAATATCAAGAAATTTAAAACAGCAATAAATCATATTTAAGTAACCAATCTTGCAACCTACTTGAAGAATTTAAGTAATAGAATAATAAATGTGAGGGTTTGGACTGAGTTTGTTAATACTGACTGCAAATGTAGATCGTGTCTAAAAGGGAGGTGCAAACATAGACATGTAGAGCTGGGCGAGAGAATGTTTTGGGGATACTGAGTAAAATAATTAAGAGAAGTGGCATGAACATGTAGGTAATGTTTAAATAATGAAGTTGGGAAGGTAGGTTGGGTCATTTTTGAATGTTGTTATAGAATATGACAAAATCATAAAAAATTTTTGAGAATAGTGATACATATAAAGCTGAATTTAATAACACATCTGAAGAATGTGTAGAAATTATATAGAGTACAAAGAGACTGAGAGCAGAAAGAAAGATATTTTATTTAAACCATAAAGTAGTGCTCAGTTGATTTAGAATTATGGATGTTACAACAATAATAAAGAAATAGTAGATGCAAGACCAAGAAAACTTGGCTAGGCATGGCCAATAGGGTAAAAACAAAGATGTATCTATTTAACCATATTAAAACAAATGGGTAAAACATTATAAAGTATTCCTTTTATGACTTCATACATAGTTACATCAAGCTATGTATTTTGGTATGATGCAGTACCTTATTCACACCTGCTTTCTATCAGAGAATTCAGTCATTTCTGTTTTCACTTTAGAGCTTTACAATAAAAATATATCTTTTAATAATTTCTCATTTAAAGTATCTTGATATGCCATGAACTTTGTGAAGAACTCCAGTTGATGTGGTCATCCACCGCAATCAATTCCTGACATAGTTGCTATAAAGAAGAAAACTTTTGGGAGACAGGAAAGCCTTGACAATCTCTTGGGGTTGAGAATTGCTCGACCCAGGAAATTATTCCCAGTGTTCTCCTATTTTGTAGCCTACTTTTGAAGTAATTCTCTAAAGAGTTCTTTCCTTTTTGAGCTCTGTGTAGCATTTCCTTTCCTGCCTTCTTATGTTCTGGGCAAAGCACTCTTTGCTTTTAAAAGCAGCTACCTAACACGATAGTGCGTCCAAAAATGGTGTGTGCGTTTGTAGTGCACGGCACTCACAGATTTTCTAAAAACTGGAAACTCATTGTGTGAGAGAATCTTTTCCTTTAGCCTGCCTGACATGTGAACCAGAACCTTATCGCACATGTCAGTTGGACCCACCGCATCAGTAACTCAGTTTCTCCCATTTTTATTGGGGAAGCGTCATGGTGGAAGGGGTGACTGCTAAGGCGGTGTGGGTTCTCCCTTGCCCCCTACACTGATTGTCCTTGCTCGAGGACATTATAACGCTAACAAACATGCTTTAGTGATTATAGCTGAACCCTCAATACAAAATTGTGTAAACATTATGCATGAATGAAGAAAAGTTACGTGAAACAACCTTCCCATATTGCTGAGGTAATACCTTGGTGAAACCTTAACCAGAAGAAAAGCCAGTTCTGAGCCCATTAAGAACTTCTGTCTTGGGTCACTTACCTACTTCCCTGATGTTGCTTTAGCTTCTATGGCCCATCCTGAGCCACAACATGACCTAATCTGTGCTTAATGGAAGCTTGTCATCCTTCAGTGGCTGTTTTGCATTATGCCGCTTGCTTGCAATTCAAAAGTTACTTTTTTCTGACCTCCATCATCTTTTACTTCTGCAGTTGTAAATTTTTAGCAACCTATCCCTTTTTCTCATGGCAAAATAACAACCACCTGGATGAGCTCTACTTGAAAAATTTCTCCCGGAGTGCAGATATAATTGACTCTGATTACTCCTGTTTCATGTTTTCTAGATTCTAAATGCTTTGAGAGCACGATGTGAGTCCTCCTTTATATCTCCGGCTCCTAATGCAGTGGAAGAGGTTAGGAAAAGACCTTTTTAAGGTTTTTTCTATTTATCTGATTCCATGATATCATGCATATCATACACACACACACACATACACACACACACACAGGCACATATATATATTCTGCCCAACTTGATGCAAGGTCATTATATACTGACTCAAAAGATTCTGTCTTCTGAATCATAAAAGTTGGAATTTTCACTTTAAAATAACCTTTTTAGCAAGTATACACAGTTTCGAATATGGTCTTAATGCCTCTACTGGACAATCCTATCATAAGAGAATTCTTTTTTCAAAGGCCATAATCCTACTAATGTTTACAAGACCATAAATACATTAAATTTACAGTTAGAGTCTGATATTTTTAATGTGGGTGAACTCTAAAGTAGCCACAGGTGACCAGTTTTGGTATTTACAGTCTGTGGCATTTCCAGAGAGACAAATCTTTGTTTACTGACTGTCTGACAGGTTGGCTTCTTCAGACGAGGTAAACATCATCTGTGGTTCAGCAGGAAGCACATACCATACACAGTGCCTGGGCAACTGCTTTTAGATGATCATTGATTATGCTTTTAGTATTTTCAAGGTCAAGGAAAAGTCTGGCTGGAATTATATAGCAGATAGCAAGCTACATCCTTCGTAGAGAGGTCTCCGAAAGCCTTTTCTAGCTTTGGCAGTGATGTACTATATGCTGCGGGCTTACCATGTCTCTTTAGCAGGTCATCTATTTTCTTTTATGCTCAGCTGAGTGGAGCTAAGATCCATTTTTAAATCCCATTGCCATATTATCCACCTCCACAATTCAAGACTAGGTTGATAATTGTTTGCTATTCTTGAAAAAGCCTTTCAGTTATACATCTTAGGAGGGAAAGAGAGGTAGGATGTGTTTATTTCCCCTGAAATGTTGGGTTATAAATTAAAATTAAATAAAATCATGTGTGGAAAAAATCTGCACTCCAGAGGAAAAGGCCTGTTTTACATTTAAGTGGTATGTAAAAGAAAAAAAGAAAAATAGAAGAACAATAAAGATTTTGTAGTGAAACATTAACTCCAGGAGAGCAACCAGTTTTTTTTAATTTTAATCCAAACCCTGAAATGGTATGAAATTATTTGGGACACATATGAAATGAGGAAAGAAAACATTAAGAGAATAGCATTTGTTATTATTATTACTACAGACATACCTTTGTCATTGCACTTAGCTTTATTGTGTTTCGCAGATATCGTGAGTTTTACAAATTGAAGGTTTAAGGTCATCTGGTGTCAAGCAAGTCTCTCGGTTTCATGCTTTCCAACAGCATTTGCTCACTTCATGTCTCTGTTACATTCTGTTCATTCCAGCAGTATTCAAAACTCTTTTGTTACTACTGTAATTGTTTCTGGGCACCACAAACCATGCCCGATAAATGTGTATGTTCTGACTGCTCCCTCTCCTCCAGCCACCCTATTCCCTAAAATATAACAATATTGAAATTAGGCCAACTAATAACCTTACAATGCATTCTAAGTGTTCAAGTGAAAGGAAGAGTCACATGTCTCTCACTTTAAATCAAAAGCTACAAATGATTAAGCTCAGAGAGGAAAACACGTTGAAAGATATGCCTCTTGGGCCAAACAGGTAGCCAAGTTGTGAATTCAAAGGAAAAGTTTTTGAAGGAAATTAAAAGTGCTATTCCAGTGAATAAATAATAGCAAGGGAAACAGTCTTGTTGCTGATATGGAGAAAGTCTTACTGGTCTAAATATAAGATCAAACTAGCCACATTCCCTTTAGCCCAAACCTCATCCAGAGCAAGGCTAGAACTCTCTTTGATTCTACAAAGTCTGAGGGAGAGGTGAGAAGGCTGCCGAAGAATAATTTTAAGCTAGCAGAGGTTGATTGATGAGATTTAAGGAAAGAAGCCATTTCTATAGCATAAAAGTGCAAAGTGAAACAACAGGTGCTGATACAGGAGCTGTAGCAAGTTATCCAGATCTGGCTAAGATAATTAATGAATGTGGTCATATTAACAGATTTTCAATGTAGATGAAACAGCCTTATATTGAAAGATGTCATGTAGGACTTTCATAGCTAGAGAAGAGAAGTTAATGACGGGTTTAAAAGCTTCAAGGACAAGCTGACTCCCTTGGTAGGGGCTAATGCAACGGATGACTTTAAACTGAAGCCAATGCTCACTGGTAACAAAAATTGTAGACCCTTAAGAATTATGCTAAATTTACACTGCCTGTAAATGGATCAACATAGTGTAGATGCAGTGTGATGAAAGCACATCTGTTTGAAACATGGTTTTCTGAATATTTTTAAATTAAATTATTGGGGGAACATTAGTTAATAAAATTATATAGGGTTGAAGTGTACAATTCTAAAATACATCATCTGTATATTGCATTGTTTGTCCACCACCCAAAGTTAAATCTCTTCTTGTCACCATATATTTGGCCCCCTTACCCTTTACTACTCCCTACCCCTCTTCCCTCTGGTAACCACCATACGGTTGTCTATGAGGGGTTTTTTTGTTTTTCTTATTTGTTCATTTGTTGCCTTGAGTTTTAGATCCCACATATGAGTGAAACCATATGGCTCTTAACTTTTTCTGAGTTATTTTGCTTAGCTTAATATTCTCAAAATCCATCCATGTTGTTTCAAATGGCAGTATTTCATCTTTTTCGTGGCTGAGTGGTAACCCATTGTACCACATCTTCTTTACCCAATCATCTAGCAAAGGAAACTTTGCTTGTTTCCATGTCTTAACCATTGAGAATAACGCTGCAATAAACATAGGAGTGCCTATATATTTGTAAGCAAATATTTTTAAATTTTTCAGGTAGATACCCAGGAGAGGGATTGCTGGATCAATGTTCACTCTCATCACTCTTATTCAACATAGTACTGGAAGCCCTAGCCAGAGCAATCAAGCAAGAGAAAAAAGAAAAAAAGGCATCCAAGTTGGGAATGAAAAAGTAAAATTGTCACTTTTTGCAGAATATATGACTCTATAGAGAAAATCTGAAAGACTCCACCAAAAAAACTGTTAGAAACAATAAACAAATAGTAAAGTTGCCAGATACAAAATAAATGTACAAAAATCCACTGTATTCCTATACACTAACAATGAAATTTCAGAAAAAGAAATGGAAAGAAACAATTCCTTTTGCAATTGCAACAAAAAGAATAAAATACCTAGGATTAAACTTAACAAAGGGTGCAAAGGACTTATATAATGAAAATTTCAGAATGTTATTAAAAGAGATTTAAAAAGACACAATGAAATGTAAAGATATTCCATGTTCATAGATTGAAAGAATCAACATAATTAAAATAGCTGTATTTTCCGAAGCAATATACAGATTTAATGCAATCCCCATCAAAATACCAATGACACATTTTAAACAACTAGAACAAAAACCTTATCAGATTTGTGTGGAACCGCAAAAGACCCCAAATAGCCAAAGCTATCCCAGGAAAAAAGAATGAAGCCAGAGGTATCATACTCCCTGACGTAAAATTATACTACAAAGTGATGATAAGAAAAACAACATGGTATTGGCAGAGAGACAGACACACAACAATGGAACAGAATTGAGATCCCAGAAATAAACTGACATGAATTTGAGCAAATAATTTTCGATAAAGGAGCCAAAAACATGCAATGGAAAAAGGAAAGTCTTTTTAATAAAATGGTGCTGGGAAAATTGAAAAGCCACATGCAAAAGAATGAAACTAGACTGCTGCTTGTTTCCCTATACAAAATTAACTCAAAATGAATCAAAGATCTAAATATGAAGCCCAAAACAATAAATTACATAAAAGAAAATATAGGTACTAAACTTATGGACCTTGGTCTTAGAGAAGATTTTATGGGTTTACTGAATATTTTAAGCCCACTGCTGAGACCTATCGCTCAGAAAAAAGATGCCTTTCAAAATACTGCTGCTTACCTACAATGCACCTGGTCACCCAAGAGCTCTGATGGAGATGTACAGTGAGATTAATATTGTCTCCATGCCTACTAACACAACATCTGTTCTGCAGCCTATGTTTCAAAGAGTAATTTCAAATTCAAGTCCTATATTTAGTCCTCTGATGGATCTGAGCAAAGTAAATTGAAAACCTTCTGGAAAGGTTTTACATTTCTGGATGCCATTAAGAACATTTGTAATTTTTTGGAAAAGGGCAAAATATCAAATCTAATAGGAATTTTGAAGAAGTTGATTCCAACTCTCACGGATCACTTTGAGGTGTTCAAGACTTCAGTGGAGGAAGTAAGTGCAGATGGGATGGAAATAGCAGGAGAACTAGAATTAGAAGTGGAGCCTGAAGATGGGACTGAATTGCTGCAATTTCCTGGTAAAACTTTAACAATGAGGAGTTACTTCTTATGGATGAACAAAGAAAGTGGTTAATTGAGATGAAATCTACTTCTGGTGAAGATGCTGTGAAGATTGTTGAAATAATAGAGGATTTGGAATAGTACATAAACTTAGCTGATAAAGCAATGTCAGAATTTGAGAAGGTAGGCTCTAATTTGGAAAGAAAGTTCTACTGTGAGCAAAATGCTACCAAAGAGCATAACGGCTACAGAGATATTGTCTGTGAAAGGAAGAGTCAATTGATGCTGCAAACTGCACTGTTGTCTTATTTTAAGACATTGTCACAGCCACCCCAACCTTCAGCAACCACCACCTAATCAGTCAGCAGCCATCAACACTGAAGCAAGACCCTCCATCAGCCAAAAGATAGTGACTTCCTGAATGAAATAAAGTATATTTTAATTAAGGTATGTACATTAGCTTTTTAGACATAATGCTATTTCCCACTTAATAGACTAAAGTTAGTGTAAACATAACTTTTATATGCAATGAGAAACCAAAAAATTCATGCACCTCACTTTATTGTCATATTCATTTTATTGCAGTGGTCTGGAACTGAACCTGCAATATCTCAGAGGTATGCCTGTTATTGCTATTATTGTTGAATTTCTTAGTTTAAATACAGGCATGCATCAATTAACAACAGGGATACATTCTCAGAAATACGTTGTTAGGTGATTTTATTGTGTGAGCATCATTGTATGCACTTATACAAACCTAGAGAACATAACCTACTATATATCTAGTCTATATGATGTAGCTTATTATTCTTAGACTACAAATCTATGCAGAATTTTACCACAGTGAATACTGTAGGCAACTGTAGCATAATTGTAAATACTTGTGTATCTAAACATATCTAAACATGGAAAAGTACCATAAAAATACATAAACTGGTAATAGTCATTTGTTATCATTGTCAAGTATTATGCACTGTGCGTAATTGTATGTGCTATACTTTTATACAACTGGCAGCCCAGTACATTTGTTTATACCAGATCACAACATTACTGACAGCAATGGCGTCACTAGGTGATAGAAATTTTTTGGTTCCATTATAATTTTTTGGAACCACCATAATGTATGCGATCTATCATTGACCAGCACGTGACAGTAATATATTTTTTTTACATAAAGTGTAACCAGTAAACTGAATGAAGGTTACTATTTATGCAATCTTAGTGAATGAATAAAAAGTTTTTAAAAAGTCTCATTTGTAGATATCAAAAGTCAAAATATAACACTGATTATATCATGGATTCTGATCATTAGATTTCTAAGAAATTTCTTAGTTTGTACTTTTTACATAGAGTAAAACTAAGTATTTTGGAATTGATTGAACAACCAGGATATATCTAACATAAATTGGTAATGACAGTGATTAAATAAATTAAAGCTGTGTTCTTCTTAGCAACAATGAAAAGGGCTCTACTAATTGTGGTCTGCATTGAATGAAATTGTGAAAGAAAGTAAGTGCTTTTCACAATTTCTAAAACAATGAGAAAAATAGTGTATAAATTAAAATCTATGAGTATCAAAAGGAATTAATGGAGACCAATTCTTAGAAAAAACAGAATCTAGGTGAAACAATAGGTTCACTGAATGTAGGAGCCAAAATTTGCCTGATAGATAAAGTTCAGAAAAGCATATTTGTAAACTAACCTTTCTATATCTTCAATTTCATTTCATAGTCTTAATGTCTAAATTATCAAACAAAAATATTATTAAGTTCAAAGAGATAGAGAAAATGTGGAAATATGAAACTAATGAAAGCAAAAGAAATGATTTGGTAAAGAGAATAAAAATTAAATTCACAAATTTGAATGCAGAACCATGGTGTATTTAATAATCAAAACCAGTAACCTGTTCTTAAAGTAAGCATACAGTTAAAATGGCTAATCCTCTAAAAAATGTCAACCATTTTAAAACTATACATGGTGGTTGTAAAGATCATTTAGAAAATAATATGAGAAAATAGGTAGAAAAACTCTAAAAAAGAATGATGAGAGTTGACTAGATCAGTCATATATTAACAAATGATAAAACATTATAGTAGCTCAAAAACTTGGTCTCACTGCATTAAAAGATTTTTAATTGAACTGAATATAGAATGCATTTTTTAAAAAGTTCAATACATGATAAAGTTGGCTTTTCAATTAGTGGCAAAATTAGTTTTACCAAAAGGGAAAAAAATGTATGCATGTGTATACATATGTACCTATTCTTGGGACAACTGGTTAGCCTGTGAGAAAACATAAATGCATCTTTATCTCACTCTGTATGCCAAAACATGTCCCAGGTGTTGTGGAAATTTAAATATAAAATGGTGGAACCATGAAAGTAGTAACAGAAAAAGAAAGGAATGTTTAATATTCTTGGAATGAAATCCCTGAAGCCATAAACAAACAATAAAGTGATAAGAACCACTAGGTAAAGACTGAATACTTCTGTATAGCAAGATTGTTGTCCAAAGAAAAAGTCAAAGGCAAAAGACAAACTAGAAAAATAATTTGCAATGCATTTTTCAGACAAAAGGCACATATTCTGGCAAGAAATATCTTTCATTATCTGATCCCTGGTTTCCTTGACAACATCAATTTCTAACATACTTGCCTTTGCTTGCTCCTTTCCAGTCTCACTACACCTTGTTCTTTGTAAACATTCCAATCACCCTCCAATTTCAAGGCATTTGAATGATTGTTGCCGCTAACTAGAATGTGCTTCTTTCAGATATCTGCATAGCATGTACCTCATACCCTTTAGCTTCTGTTCACATGTGCCCTCCTCAGATATGAACCAAATCAGCACCCTGGTTACTCTTTATTTCTTTCTGTTATTTTATTTTCTCACAGCACTCTGATAGCTTGACTTTATTTATTTATTTGTTTCTTTATTTACTTACTTATTGTCAATATTCCTAACTATTCTCAAAGTTCTTGTCAATAGGAACATCGTGTATTTATCATGCTGGAAAAATTGATATTTTGACTGTACACAGTTTTAGAAGATACAGGGGAGCATACAGAGTAGTCAAGGGGATGTAAAGTACAGCAGAGGGAACACAGTCAATAATATTGTAGTAACTGTGTGGTGTCAGGTGGGTACTGGATTTATCGGTGTGATCACTTCATAAGTTACATAAATGTCTAATCATGGGGCTGTATACTTGAAACAAATACAGTATTGTATGTGAACTGTA
Organism: Miniopterus schreibersii; assembly: GCF_964146895.1. NCBI lineage: Eukaryota > Metazoa > Chordata > Mammalia > Chiroptera > Miniopteridae > Miniopterus > Miniopterus schreibersii. The sequence goes on along the minus strand of NC_138111.1, from coordinate 57,614,909 downwards.
ATTTTTAAAAAAATATGGGGAAACAAAATTTCATAGAGAACATAGAACATTCTATCCAAATGCATTCTTTTACTTTTCACTGAGAAATTATAGATCTAAGAATTCATTTCTAAATGTTTCTGATCATCAGCTAATATTTTTGGATTGTAAGGCTCCACTAACCAACTGGAACAATCCCATTGATGTATTGAAAGTTCCCTCCCTCCTTACCACCACTCAGAACAAACAGTTTATATGGATTGCTACTCCTAATCTATCCCCCCCAGGCTTCTACTTTGACCCCTGGTCAGGTATCTGTTTACTTCTTAGGAGAAGAAGGAGTAACATGTTTGACATTCTGGTCTGAGTTTCTCACTCACCTGTGTCCAGTTCAGTTTCTCCAGCTCATGACCCATTTCCAATGGCAAGATCTAGTTCCAGGCCTCAGATCTCACAGATGAGACCTTTTCCCTCTAATTATCTGTATGTAGGGTAATCCCATTATATTACAATACGGGGTGGGGCAAAAGCAGGTTTACAGTTGTTCATATGGAAAATAATACAATAATTAATAAATAATAATACAAGAATAAACTGTTTAACGTACTCACAGTTGTAAAACCCCACCTTGTGTTAATCTTAAAAGCTTTCAGTGATAAACAAAAGGTGTCATTTAAAGCTTTAGCACAGAAATGAAACAGAGCTGTAGCTGGCTTAGATGGGTTAAGTGAACTAGATGCAGGGCTACCCATCAGAAAGCTGTCCTACTAATCAAAGCGTAACTTTAGGAGGATGACAAATAGAAATGGGATGAATATGAACATCAAAGGAATTTCAAGATATCTTTGATGGAGTAATAATTTTAGGAAAAATGTGTGGAAAAAATTAAGTGTAGCATAATAAAATGTAGTGATAGAATAAAATTACCTCAAAAAAGAGAAAGTTAGCTGTTTTCTTGAACTTTATCTTCTACTTTGTTAATTTTAATAAAGAAAACAGAGTCCCCCAAAGAAAATACTAGAATTGCCCGTAGCAGCTGTCACAGACCCTTTCTTCTTCCCTCCCTCCCTCCCCTCCCCACTTCCTTCCTTCCTTCCTTCCTTCCTTCCTTCCTTCCTTCCTTCCTTCCTTCCTTCCTTCCTTCCTTCCTTCCTTCCTTCCTTCCTTCCTTCCTTTATTGAGTTTTAAAAATCTACTCTGATAACCTACATTTTGTTTTCATTTAAACTGGTAATATTTTTAGAGCATATGGAAAAATGGAAGCCTGCATATTGGTACTAGCAGTCTCCGTTACAACTCACTTTAGGCAAAATTCCTAATATATTGAACTAGACACAGAAATAAATATATTGTGTAGATGAAAAAGGAGCCATTTACTAAACCTGACAAGTTCAGGTGAGGCCTGCATGGCAGGCCTTACAAACTCAGAGACCTAAAGTAACCACATAGTCATAAGGCAGCTCCATTTTTAATTTTTTGAGGTAACTCCATACTGCATTTCACAGTGGCTGCACCAGTCTGCATTCCCACCAACAGTGCACGAGGGTTCCCTTTTCTCCACACCCTCACCAACACTTGTTTGTTGATTTATTGATGACAGCCATTCTGACAAGTGTGATATGATACCTCATTGTGGTTTTAATTTGCATCTCTCTGTTGGTTAGTGATGTTGAGCATCTTTTCCTATGTCCATTGGCCATCTGTATGTCCTCTTTGGAGAAATGTCTTTTCAGGTACTTCACTCACTTTTTAATTGTATTTTTTGTTTTTTGGTATTGAGTTTTATAAGTTCTTTATATATTTTGGATATTAACCTCTTATCAGATGTATTATTGGCCAATATGTTCTCCCATTTGGTGGGTTGTGTTTTCATTTTGTTGGTGGTTTCCTTTGCTGTGCAAAACCATTTTAGTTTGATTTAGTCCTATTTTTTTGTTTGTTTGTTTTCCTTGATGGAGGAGATATATCAGAGAAAATGTTGCTACAAGAAATGTCCAAGATTTTACTGCCTGTGTTTTCTTCTAGGATTTTTATGGTTTTGAGTCTATCATTTAAGTCCTTAATCCATTTTGACTTTATTCTTGTGTATGGTATAGAAGGTGGTCTAGTTTCATTTTTTTTCATGTATCTGTCCAATTTTCCCAACTCCAATTATTGAATAGACTGCCTTTACCTTATTGTATATTCTTGCCTCCTTTGTCAAATATTAATTGACCATGGAGGTGTGGATTAATTTATGGACTGTTTTTTTCCAATGATGTATACGTCTGTTTTTATGCCAGTACCATGCTGTTTTGATTCTGAGAACATATCTGAAGGAATCTGAAACACTGATTAGAAAGAACATATGCACCCTTATGTTCACTGCAGTTCTATTTACAATAGCCAAGATCTGGAAGCAACCCAAGTGTCCAATAGTAGGTGAATGGATAAAAATCTATGGTACATTTACACAATGAAATACTACTTGGCCACAAGAAAGAAGAAAATATTGCCCTTCGTTACAGCATAGATGGACCTGGAGAGTATTAATTAGGTTAAGTGAAGAAAGTCAGTCAAAGAAAGAAAAACAGTATATGATTTCATTTATATGTAGAATCTAATGAACAAAATAAACAAACAAAATAGTAACAGATTGATAGCTATCAGAGGGGAGGAGCTTGGGGAGTTGGGTGAAAAAGATGAAGGGGATTAAGCAAAAAAACAACAACCCTAAAAACCCTCATAGACACAGACAGCATTATGGTGATTACCAGAGAGAAAGGGAGGTAGAGGAGAAATAAAAAAGGGTAAATGGGGAATAAATGATGATGGAAGGAGACTTGACTTAGGGTGGTGAACACATAATACAATATACAGATGATGTATTTTAGAATTGTACACCTGAAAACTACAAAATTTTATTAACTAATATTACCTCAATAAATTGAATGAAAAATAAATAAAATTGTAGACAAAATATATATATATATATAAAATAACCACATAGGATAGTCTGAAATTAAAATTTATACAAAAGCTAATCATGGTGTGTAGTCATGTCCTAGGCTGGTATCTTCCTTGACAAAGATCAATCTTTACCTCAACTGAGCCTGTCTATTATCTTTTTGCATCTATGATAACATAATCTTGAAAAGTCAGAGTAATCCCCTTATCCCAGACCCCTCAGGGCACTATGTCCCACCACAGCACAAGACTATGGAACCCCTCATTGTTATCTTGTTGCCCAAATATTATTTCTCTGTACTGTAAATGTAAATTGTTAACTATCCTATGCCGACCAATGTAATCCAGTCTCAGAGATTTAACTGCTTTGTTTTCCCCCACCTCCATAATCTACCACCAATGAATTTCATGTAGCCTTCCTTATGCCTTCTCCTTTGTAATGTATAAGATAATCTGCAAAACTACCATTCTTCAGAGCATTTTCTCAACCTGTTGAGATTTTGCTTCTCAGCAATTGTCATCAGTCTGGCTCAAGTAAACTCATAAAATTTCTCTACAGGTTTAGACATTTTTCATGCCAACAATTGTATAAATATATACCCCTTAGGTGAAGAGCAGTTATGTAAATATACTTAACCTTTAATACTCTCTGTAACTTAGGCACATAATCTATTTTATATATTTAAATTTAAAAGATATGTTTTACTTCTCAGAAAATACACTCTCCAATGTAGATATGATACCACTAGGTAAACTTAATATAGCATGCTTATCTATGTAAAGTTAGACAAGTTGGTTCATTTGCAAAGTTTTCAAATCATACTGTTCAACCCCTTTAAACAATCTTGTTTGAGATGTAGAGAAGAATTAGATAAAACTGGTTTCAAAACCTAGCTCTGCCAAAATTGGCTTGGAGGTTTATGCTGAATTCAATCCCTTAAATGGTTTTTCATTTCTCTACATAAAACAGATTTTAGCATGACCTCTTAGGTTCTTCATAGTTAAAAGCTGGCCCCTTTACCAGCCTTATTATGCCCAAGCTTATCTTCTACCCTTCTCCTCTTTCTGTCTTTCTTTGATTGTGGCTGTCGATTTAGTTTCAATGACATATAAAATAATAGTGAAAAGGGCTCATTAGGCTAAAGCCAAGTAAATCCAGTATGATGAAATAATTAACTTGGAGTCTTAATAGATTATAATTGTTAAGAGTATTGAGTACCACTTCAGTATTAGTAATGTATTTTTCTTTCTATATTTATATGTAATAAAATAACAGCTAATATTTACATGAAATTTAGTTACAATGTACCTTGCATGCATTATTTCATTTCAATTCCCAGGATACTCCTATGAGCTAAGGACTATTATTATAACCTGATTATGGATTACAAAGCAGAAAAAGTAAATGACATTCCCAGATAACATTGTTATAATGGGAAATGAATATGCTTATATAAAGCTACTCATATCAATCTTAGTAAATGTTAAACTCAGCTTGTTACTCTACCCTGATTTTTCTCTCAAAAATCGAGTTTGTGTGTTAAAAGTTTTGTTTGTTTATTTGTTTAATATACTTTACATTTCAGTAGTTTCAGTTCCTGTGTGAATCTAAGAAGCAGCCTGACCTCAAGGCCCTAGCTAACACCAACTGCCCAGACACAGGAATTCATCTGACAAAAAACAGATGACTAACTCAAGTGTGCTAACCATGAAAACCCATATTGGGACCAGCAAGAACATTGCCTGCATGTCCAGAGCCCCTCCTCCCGATCTTTTTGTTCTGTGTTCCCTCTCCCTCCTTACAAAAACCTCTGCTTGCACTGAGACGTTAAGATGAGCTTTGGGATGAGAGGCCTCCATCTTCTCAGGTGTCCAGCACTTGAATAAATCACTTTCCTTCGCACCAGCACCTGTCCCATGAGCTTGGCTTTTGTTGTGGCAGGCAGCCAGACCTGGACTCAGTTACACTGTTAATAAATGATACTGTTAAGATTTAAAGCTGAGTTTTGCTGACATCAGAGTCTATACTAGGCTCTTAAGCTACTTCTACCAGTAACTTTTGCATATTCCAAATGCTACACAACTACAAATATAATGATAGAAAAAGAGAAACCATAAAGCCAATGTTTATGTATTGAGTCTCAGTTGATTTTTTGAATAGAAATATTTTTCAGAGAATGACCAAATAACTTTGAGGAATGATTGTTTTGCAAACATTTCTTCGCCCCCAGTCCAGTTCATGCCCTAGACTAGATAATTTCCTTCAATGTAGGTATGCTATTTGTCTGGCTGGCTTATCCCCGCCTACATTCTTTTTCAAAATTTTTGTATTGGTCTACTTAATGCTTGCTAATGTTCTAACAAATACTTCATTTTTGTCATTTGAGCCACTTTCGCTATTATATAGAACAGTCTATTTTAGGTAATGAACAATAAAGATGTTTATAAAGTAACTTTTTTTCTGGCTCTTTCACCAAAGGAATCTGAAATGTTTTTTCGTTGAGTTTGTGATGGCAAAACAATTACAATTTTAAAAAAAGAAAAGTATTTTGGTAATATTCCTTTCATTTGCTCTTATTTAATATTCTAATAAGAAAGAAAATATTATTCTACCTTTAGTGTTCAGGTCTCTGTATTTTAAAATTGTTTTCACTAAAGTTATCTTTTAGATGGGAAAATATTTTGGCTATAACTTATACTCCTAACAATTACAATCTATTAACTCCAACCTAATCATTTCATTATACCGGATTATTTGGTTTTAGTCTGCTGAGCATTAGTGCAGCTTTTAATGTCATTGGTTTTTATATCCTTATAATGAGTTCCATTGTTTTGCTACACAAAATTATCTTCTAATTGATGTGCTGAGGTAGATATCTACAATAGAAGATCATCAAAATAAAATGAGATTTTGATTTGATTTGATTTCTTCAGTGAATTTGTCATCTCACTTTCTGACTGCAGGTGTTTTTGTAGATAAACAATTGGATTAATTCGAAAGCCTTAGAGCTCCTCACCCACTACACATTCCCAAGTCAATAATATCAACAAGGTACATCATAAGGACTCAATCTCAGAGAAAGATAAGTCTATTGTTAAACTAAATTAACCAAGAAATTAGGTTTCTTAGGATCAAAAAGATAATCAAATGAGAAAAATGTATGTGATCGGGGAAATATATTAAGGACTAAGAGCTGCATAAAAGTAACCCCCCCAAAATAAAACAAAGCAAAACAAAAACAAAAAAATAAAAGAAAAGAAAACCCCCAAAATAAAACTTTGAAATTGGCCCAATGGGCATTGAGGGTTTTGGAGAAAAAAAATATATATATTTTTTGGTTGGAGCATAGTCCTGATACACCAAGGCTATCGGTTCAATCCCCAGTTAGGGCACATACAAGAATCAGCCAATGGATGCATGAATAAGTGGAACAACAAATTGATGTTTCTCTTTCCTCTCTCTTTAAAATCAATCAATAAAAAAAAAATTAAATAGAAAAAAAAGGAAGTTTTGAGAGAGGATAAAAGAGATGACCTGAGTGACAGCACACTATTTTACATATTATCTAACCCTTCTCCCAAAGACAATGACCAAAATGGACTGTTTACATAACTGCTGATGGATTCCCTCTATTACATTATCATATTCAGACAAATATATGCAGAGTTGGAGGCCAGCCAGAACTATTCTCATACTCATTCCCCCAAACAAAAGTACTTGTTCCTAATCAGTTTATCACACCCACTCTTTGTGTCTTTATCCTATCTACTCTTTGACAGAAGACTCTGAGTTTCAAAGCCCACAGAGAATTAGTTTTGGATTGGTAAAGGGACAAGTTATAGTTTGTGTATGGAGAGTAGCAATATGGAATATATATCAGTAAAGATAAATTCTTGCTTGAGGAGTATTAAACAACAGGAATTTTGTAAACACTTCCATAAGGTGCTTTCTATTTTCTTTGAAAAAAATAGAAAAATGCTCAACTGCACAGAAGAGTGACTGTAAAGATTCAGAAGAATAGCAAAAATTTGGCAAAACATCTAATCAAGGTGATTAGAAGAAGAAACAATCAAGAAAAGGTAAACAGGTTTTCTGGTTGCACTGAGGACCCATTGAAATCTGCAATTATAACTATATGGTGACACTAAAATGTATATGTTCATGGTTTTTCATAGCTGTTCTCTGGAATGAGGAGGCAGAAAAGGCAGATAAACAAATGTGAAAATCAATATAATCTGGCTGGATATATTCTGGCTGAAATGATGAAACATAACTTTAGGATGCAAAGGAGATATTGAGGAGTGTAATGGGAATGAGGTGAGAAAGACAAGGAAGGCAGTGAAATACTGAGGAAAATGTGGGGTCCAAAGAAGACCTCTGAAAATTCTCTACTCCTTAAAAGCAATGAGAAAACTGGCAAACCAGAACAAAATGAAAGTCAAAATCCACTATTCCAAAGCTCTAGAAATTAACGAAAGGCTTGTGGTAACCAGGGAAGCACTTATTCAGGAAAAATAGCTGTATCTTGGTAAGAACTGCTAGCATTGTGGTATTTTAGCTTTACTCTATTACCACCTCCGGCTCTCCCAACATTTGCAAGTGAAAACCAACAGTGCAGCCACAGGAGGGAGCTGACGAAGATGAGATCCCTTTGGAAGAGTCATTCTCAAAGAGCTGCATTATTTATTTGATTTGTCTGGTGGTTCCCTAGAAGACCCCACTTGAAAAACTGTCCTGGCATGACTTAGAACTCGCCCAGGGTGAAAAACATTTCCCTGAGAGATTTGTGGGGGAGGGTATTTGTCATAAAAATTAAAAGCAATTGCTTAACTTCATGATTTCTAGAGGTAGTAGATAACAGTTGGGGCAAACAATAGTATAAGCAAAATCTTAATAAGAAAAGTTGGAAATAGATATGCATAAGGCTTTAGAAATCTCCACAATATTATTTGAAATGTAGAAACCCACATACATGTGTAGAGCACACGCCCCAAGCAGTCTTCCTTCTCTCTCAGGAAAGCCATAGGAATACCCTGAGCTCTCATCTCTGGCTGAGCTTGTGGCTCTATCGAGCAGTAAGTGAAAATAAACATAGAGTTAATAAATAACTGGCTGAGTTTGAAGATATGCCCCTCAGCAAACATTGACTGCATTTTTGCCAAAATTCAGTTGTTCATCTACAGTGGGGATCTGCTTCTGGATTCTCTGTCATGATCCATTGATCTAGGACACCACGCTCTTCTGACTGCTATAGATTTATAATCTTTTCTTCTTTTTCAAGGGTTGTTGTTGTTGTTAGTTGGGTACGTTTTATTTCTGTATGAATTTAGAATCAACTTTATTTTATAAAATAATTCTTTTGTTTTTCAAAAGGATTATATTGAAAATATAGTTCAAACTGTGGAAAACTGATAACAGTGTTGAAACTTCTGACCAATGAACAAGAAATATTTCTCCGTTTATTCAGTTTAAAAAATTTTCTCAGTAGTGTTTCGCATTTTTCAGTGTCTAAATTGTTCAAATATTTCGTCAGATTTATCCTTAAGTAATTTAAACTTTCTGTTAATTTAAATGTTATTTTCAAAATTTCAGTCTCATCTTGTGTGTAAATATAATTGGTTTGTGCATGGTGATCTTGCACTCTGCAAATCTTGCTAAATTCATATACTACTTCTATTAGCTTTTTGGTACAGCCTACCTAGGATTTCCTACCTAGATGGTCATGCCATCAGTGAATCAAAACAGTTCTTCCTTTCTTTCTTTAATTTTCTTTTCTGTTTACACTGGCTAGAACATTCATTACAATGTTTAATAGCAGTGGTAAGGCTGGATTTCCTTGGCTTTTTACTTTCTTGGGGGGGGGGGGGAGTTTTAATCTTCTACTGTTAAGTATGATGTTACTTTTTTAAGAGATTTTCTTTTTCAGGTTGAGGAAGTACCCTTCTTGTTCAAATTAGCTGAGGGTTTATTTATTTATTTTTTTGTATGTTTTAATCAGGAATCAGTATTTAATTTTGTCAAATGTTTTTCTTTGTCTATTAATGTAGATATTATTTTTAGTCTTTTAATATGGTGAATTAAATTGATTGATTTTTGAATGTTGGACCAGCTTTGCACTCTTGGTATAAACTTCACTTTTCCAAGAGGTATAATCTTTTAATATATATCGCAATTTGATTTGTTAATAATTTGATGAGGATTTTGTTATTTATGTTCATGAGGGATGATTTCTATAGTTTTCTTTTCCTGTTTTGCTAGTTTTGGTAATGTATAATGCTGGCCTAAAGGATAAGTTAGGAAGTATTCTCATATCTTCTATTTTCTGGAAAAGATATACAGAATTGGTATAATTTCTTCTCTAAATATTTGGGAGAATTTTATAGGAAAGTCATCTGGGCTTATGTTTTCTTTTGATGATGGTTTATACTTATAAATACAATATACTTAATAGACATAAAGCTATTTTTGTTATTTATTCTTTTTGTGTGAACTTTGGTAGTTTAAGAAATTTGTCAGTTTCTTCTAGGTTGTTGAATATATTTCTATAAAGTTATTTATAACATTCCATTATTATCCTTTTAACATCTATCCAACAATGTTGCTCAACTTTATTTTAATCATTCCCTTAAATAGTCTTTTTGGAAAATTTTCCCCTAATTGAGTCCCTCCCCCATAAAATTTTAATTCCATACAATATATCTGTTTATACAATATTTGTTTATAAACAGATCTTATATATCTGTTTATATATAATCTGTGCTTTATACATAAAAACAGTATGACTTTTTGGCTTCTCCAAACAAATTTTACCCCCTTGATGGAAATATCACCCTCATTAAAAATGCATGCTATACAGAATCTGTAGTGATTTTACTTATCTCATTCTTTTTTATTCCTTTTCATTCCTTTTTTTTCAAAGAATAGTTTACTGATTTTTAGAGAGAGAGGGAGGGAGAAGCAAAGAGAAGCATCACTGTGAGAGCACAACATTCATCGACTGCGTCCCGCATGACCCCCTCGGGGAATCAAGCCCACAACCTAGGCCTGTGCCCTTGACCAGGAATTGAACCAGCACCCTCCCAACCAACTGAGCCACACAGGCCAGGGTAACTTCTCTCATTCTTGATGTCTTTCCTATCATCTGTATCTCTCCATCAGTTTGTTCAGAGATTTAATCTAGTTTCTCTCTGTTATTAGCAGATACTTTTTCTTAACATTCAACTTGGGGAAATTTTCAGCCACTAAGCAAATTACTTGGGTTTTCTAAGAATAATAATAGTAATATACATTTGTTCTTTGTATTAGCTTTATATTTAGTCTTCCCTTTTTTTCTCAGATCTTAAAATTTTACTTGTCTTATTTGCAGAAATCCTTCTCAATTTTGCAGAAAATACAAATCTGATCCAAACAAAGACACTATTGGAATTTTAGAGTCCCAGGTCTACATCACTATCAGCCACTCCCAGCTTCTGAATTTCTTCATCTCAGTAGCATATCAAATATGGAGGCCAGACACATGGAAAACTATACTGTTTAATAAATAAAAAGTAGAGTAGGTCATAAAGAGAAGCTCTAAAAATCAATAGTCACTGAAAATATCATTTATGTATAAAAATTCTCATTTGCTTATGTGAGGAAATATTAGTGTTATTCATTAAGAAGAAACAAATACTTCTGTGTCGAGGATGTGGTTTTGGTAGAGAAGGAACAGTGAATAGTACCAACAGGAGATGCTGCTGGGCGTGAAACCTTGGGTAAGTTATGTGATCTCTGCACCCAAATTTCCCCATTTACAAAATATGAGGATTAAGTGAATTAATACTAATAATTTGCTAATAAGCATAGTGCCTGGCACATAATGAGTGTTTTGTAAATCAAGAATGAAATATTATTTCCTAAAGCTTAGCATTTTCACAAGTTGGGCATATCCTAGAAAACAAGAATTAAGTATTATCTTAAACAACATATAAAATCGTAGGTTAGTAGGGGAGCAATGTTTATCTATATTCCTCTCCCTGAGAGATATTTTGATGGAGATGTCTCTAAACATATGAAAGGTACTGTTACAGACTAGCCTGGGCCATTTGTATTGGTCAGATAGGCCATGTATGCCATCTTATCAAACAGCCTTCAAATCTAGGTGCTGAAAACCACCAAGGCTAATTGCTGAATTACATTTCTTCTCTATCACAGGTTGTCAAGAAGACTCTGCTCACCATAATCACTCAGGGACCAGGGCTAACGAAGCAGCCATTTCCTTGAATATTTCTGGCTGCTGTGCTGGAAGTAAAGAAAGCTCTGGAAGGTTTTACCCTGTCAGATCATTCTACTTACCTCATTGGCTAAAATTAGGGGATCTGGGAGTTCAGTCACCCATGTTTCCCAAGCAAATGACCATCAAATATTCATGAACAACATTAATAAATATCAAAATGACCAGTGTGCAGGAGGCGGGGTCAGAACAATGGGAATGGGAATGAGGGAAGGTTAAGGGGAAGGGTTCCTTCAGTTCTGGGTTTGTACCGCATCTCTTTTCCCACCACTGTGCTCCTCCTGCCTTCTGCCAGCACTTCCCCACATATACTTCATGCAAGGCAAGCATTTGCATTCAATCATCTGCTTTTCAGAGACAGAAAAAAAGAAAAATGCCAGTTTTGATCTGGCATTTATTTGTGCCCCTAGATCAGCTACAGTTTGTGGCTCTGTGGATTGGAATTATTGTCACAGCAGTTTACACTATGGCACCATCGGGTACTTCTTGATTTATCTTATAAATAAAATCTATAGAACCTTTATTTATCTAATGTGACTACTGGCCAAGATGTGACAGCTGGAATGTCAAATTCCCCTTGCATGAAAACCAATCCAACACAGAAGGGGAAAGGAGTAGTTTCATTAAATTGAGATTTAAAAAAAAGTCCTATGCATGTATCAGCCTTCATCTACTCATTACCTGCTCTAGCTTGAGGTCTCTCACCTCCTCAGGACCACTGAGCACCCTGGTCATGATGCAATGGACCCTATGCCGAAGTTGTGCCTATTTCAGATAACTTACAATTTCATTTTGTTTCAATTGTGCAGAAGATTTAGGAAAAAAAGAAGGAATTTCTTGCCTGTTGAGGATCCTGAATCAACAGAGGGCCAGGACACAATTACTAACACACTTTGGGGACATAAAACAATGGACTGGTCACTATCACATAGGCCCAGATGTGCTGCTTTATCCCAAATGTTGCCCTTAGCAACAAAGAGTTTTTTCCCAAGCATCTTTTATGAAAACAGCAGAACTCTAGATGGAATTGGTCCGTTTTAATTAACTTTTTACTTTCAACCCTCAGGCACAGAAGAAAATAATGAAAAATCACCATGAAAGAGTTGGTGACCACCTACTGATTTTTTTCCCCACAGTATTTCTAAATGTTTTGTTTCTATGTACAAACACTTTGCGCCTTAGCATTTTAGTTATCAGGGAAATTCAATTCCATTAAAATAAAGGAAACGGTAGAAAAGTGTTTTATTACTTCCTTTTTCATTGAATTGTCTATTTATGTTTACTTTTATGCTTCCTATTTGCTCTAATCGTATTTCATTTGGTTGAATATGTTTCCTATTTTTTATAACACTCTGACTTCTGCTCTACCCTAATCAGTTTTCAAGCATTTATCTTTCCTCTCCAAACAGCCATATTGTCTCATTAACATAAGGCGGCAGAATGAAGAAACTTCATGTTTTTACCTCTCCTCTTAAAATGTAACTTGTTTTCAGTTTATTTATATTTGCTCCTTTTTTTATATTTACCCAATGGGATTTGAACAGAACACTGATATTGAATGAGCTGATAAATTATTTCGGAAAATGCTTACATTGAATTAAAACATAGTGCTTAGGTTGTATGACACTATTGGTATGTCAATATATAATATCATTACTAGTGTTTTTATTTGTTTGTTAATTATACTGATACATTTATAAATTGTACAACGGCCCTGACAAAGTCCCCCTGTTCTTGGCCTTTTCTCTCTTTGCCGCAGAAATTGTGATAAATAACAAGAAATGTGGATTAACACTTTAAAGAAATGAAATCAGTAAACCTTCTGTTGGTGTTTATTATTTTGAATTTGTAATTTTTGTTAAACAGAAACATTTCATAATAAGAATGTCACAGAAAACTCAAATACTTGATGATAAATATACCCTACAAATTCTTCTATCTGTTGGTACCTGGAGTCTCTAAAAACAAAAGAAAACAAAAACTATACCTCCGCTTGTCAGGTTAAAGTCAAAAGACAAGAGTGATATAAAAATAAACTAATCTTTAAAAGCAAGAAGGTTGTCAATGGATGTCCTGTATATGTGGACAAATGTCCACAGTTTTCCACACATGGGAGCTAAGTAACTATGTTCTTATGTGTGCAAAACTTGGAGCAAGAAGCAGGCCATTTAAGATAGGTGTGCACAAATTTCTCCATGATGGCAGTATGAACTGAGGGAAGGAAAATGGGAATAAATGGGCATAATATTAAGGTGGCCTGCTTCTTATCAAAAGTATCAAAAGATTCAGTTAAGGCTAAGATGGTTATCTTCAGAATGTGAGTTTGACTCTGAGAATTAAGGTGCCAGAAGGCAGTGTCAACAGTTTGGAAGAAAAGTCTGCATAAGAAGATAATACTACCAACTATAGATACAGAATACAATTGTAATCATGCTATCAAAGAGAATATGTTTTTATTACTTCAACTGAAATTGATCATCCTGTGTCATGTATCCATGACTTTTTATATGCTATCCCTCTGGCTAGATTCTCTGCCCTGATGTATTTATATAGGGAACTTATATGCAGTCTTCAAAATCAGTTCAAATATTAACCCTTCTTTGGACCTTCCCTGAGCCTACGTTAGAATAGATTTCTTCCTACATTATGCTAGCACTACAGTGCACTTGTTTACATTTCTTGCAAACAGTGAACTACTTGAGTACTAGGACTTTTTCCATTGTCTTTCTGTATATTATTGGTGATATTAGGTATGATGCAAATATATGCTGAATGAATGATTCACAGAATTTTAGTCATTTTAATACATGATAACTTCCTTCTGACAGGAAATTGCTATCAAGACCAATTGTCTTCTTTCACTGTTTCTGAATTTAAGATGCTAAAAGCAATTTTGAATCTATGGGTTGCTTTGGGTAGTACGGACTTATAATTTTCTAAGTACAGGTCTTTTGCATCCTTGGTTAAATTTTTTTTTAGCATTTCTATAAAAATTTATTTGAGCTAAACAGAGATACACCTGGAAGCAAGATCTCAACAGACTGAGAGAATGCTCCTTGGTTAAATTTATTCCTAGGTAATTTTTAAAAATGGGATTGGTTTCTTAGTTTCCCTTTCTGATAGTTCGTTATTGGTGTATAAAAATGTGACCAATTTCTGAATATTTATTTTGTATTCTGCTACTTTACTGAGTCGATTTATCAGTTCTAGCAGCTTGTTGGTAAAATTTTTAAGGTTCTCTATATACACTATCGTGTCATCTACAACTAATGACAATTTTACTTCTTTCTTTCTAATTCAAATGCCTTTCATTTCTTCTTCCTGTCTGACTGCTGTCCATGCCTGTGGCAGGACTTCCAGCACTATGATGAATGAGCGGTTAAAGAGGACATCCCTGTCTTGTTTCTGATCTTAAGGAAAATAGTTTTAGTTTTTCTCCATTGAGTATGAAGTTAGCTGTGGGTCTGTCATGTGTGGCCTTTATTATGTTGAGATATGTTCCCTCTATTCCCCTTTGCTGAGAGTTTTTATCATGAATGGGTGCTGGATTTTGTCAAATTTTTCTGCATCTATTGATGTGATCGTGTGGTTTTTATCCTTCAGTCTGTTTATGTGGTGTACATGTTAACTGATTTTCAGATACTGTGCAATCCTTGCATCCCAGGATGCAATTCCTATCAAAATTCCAATGCCATATTTCACAGAACTAGAGCAAATAATCCAAAAATTTATATGGAACCACAAAAGACCCCAAATAGCCACAGCAATCTTGAGAAAAAAGAACAAAGTTGGAGCAATTATGCTACCTGATATCAAACTATACTACAAGGCTATCATAATCAAAACGGCATGGCACTGGCATAAAGACAGACATACAGATCAATGGAAAAACTTGAGAGCCCAATAATGAACCCAAGCCTTTATGATCAAGTAATATTTGACAGGAGAGGCAAGTACATAAAATGGAGTAAATACAGACTATTCAATAAGTGATGCTGGGAAAATTGGACAGATACATGCAAAAAAATATGAAACTAAGCCACTTTCTTATATCATATTGAAGAATAAGCTCAAAATGGATTAAAGAGTTAAATGTAAGACCTGATACCATAAAAGTCCTAGAAGAAAACATAAGCAGTAAAATCTTGAACATTTCTTGTAGCAATATTTTTTCTGATATGTCTCCCTGGGCAAGGGAAACAACAGAAAAAATACACAAATGGGGCTACATCAAACTAAAAAGTTTTTTACAGCAAAGGAAACCACCAACAAAATGAAAAGACAACCCACTGAATGGCAGAACACATTCACCAATGATGCTTCTGATAAAGGGTTACCATGCAAAATTTATGAAGAAGTCATAATTCAACACCAAAAAAACCCACAAAAACAAGCCGGTTGAAAAATGGGCAAAGGACCGGAATGGAATAGACACTTCACCAAAGAGGACATAGAGATGGTCAATGGACATGAAAAGATGCTCAATGTCACTAATCGTCAGAGAGGCAGAATAAAACCACAATGAAATATCACCTCGCACCTGCCAGAATGGCTGCCATCAACAAGTCAACAAACAAGTGTTGGTGAGGGTGTGGAGGAAGGGGGACCCTGGTGCACTGTTGGTGGGAATGCAGACTGGTGCAGCCACTGTGGAAAACAGTGTGGAGTTTCCTCAAAAAAATTAAAAATGGAGAAGCCTTACGACTTGGTGATTTTACATCTGGGAAACCTGAAACACTAATTTGAAAGAATATATGCACCCCTATATTCATGGCAGTGTTATTTATAACAGCCAAGATTTGGAAGCAGCCCAAGTGCTCACCAGTAGGTAAGTATACAAAAAAGTGATGGTACATATATACACTAGAATACTACTCAGCTGTAAAAAAGAAGAAAATCTTTCATTTTGCGACCACATGGATAGACCTGGAGAGTATTAGGATAAATAAAATAAGCCA
Source organism: Miniopterus schreibersii (assembly GCF_964146895.1). Lineage (NCBI taxonomy): Eukaryota > Metazoa > Chordata > Mammalia > Chiroptera > Miniopteridae > Miniopterus > Miniopterus schreibersii. Next base: position 57,598,753 of record NC_138111.1, on the reverse strand, counting down.
GTCAGAGAAAGAAAAATACAATATACAGATGATGGACTATAGAATTGTACACTTGAAACCTATACAATGTTATTTAACCAATGTTACCCTAATAAATTCAATAAAAATGAGTAAATAAATAAATAATAAAATAAAATAAAAAGCTATGCTTTGCATATTGTGTTGGCAGGAGGACGCATATCCCGGTTACTTGAGACACTCTGACAGGACAATGGAATGTGAGGATTGATGGTGGACAACCGAAGTTAGTAAAAGAAGGGAATGAGTAGAGAAAAAAATGGAGCACAAACCTCCAATGGTAGCTGTTTAGTTTTTCATGGAAGAAGAGAGTCAGGAGAATAAATTAGGGAAACAGCAGGCTTGGTAAAGTTTTACACATTGAAGAGGAAGCTTATTATTTTTGAAAGATCAAAGAGAAATATTATGTACCTGCTTCCCACCTTAGCTCTGCAATTGCTGAAAAATTTGGAAAGTCTCTCTCAGAGACATTTTCTTAATAAACGTTCTAGAGTCTGCTTTCTACTGACTCACCCACTATCATCACTGCTCTACAAATCATCTCTCCCAATAGACCGTGAGTTACTTGAAGTCAGTACCCTGGCTTTATTTATCTTTCTTTTTTCTTGCTAGAGAATCAAAATTTATTTGAATAAATATGTAGAATTTTAATCATTTTTAGATAAGTACTCTTTTTTGTATTAGCTAAATGGTGCCTGGCTGATTTATATTAAAAACTATGTAGAGCATCATAGTGCTAACAAATTCTATTGGCCTCATGTTAATAGTAACCAGTGATGTCTGGCTGGTGTAGCTCAGTGGTTGAGCATGGACCTATGATCCAGGAGATTTTGGTGTGATTACTGGTGAAGGCAAATGCCCTGGTTGTAGGAATCCCCAGCAGGGGGCGGGTGTGTAGGAGGCAGCTGATCAATGACTCTCTCTCATCATTGATATTTCTCACTCTTACTCTCCCTTCCACTCTCTGAAATCAATAAAAATATATATTTTTAAAAGAGTAACAAGTAATAACACAATAATTTGAGAAAAATAGACCTACTCACTAGCTATAACTGTGAAAGTTCGAGAATGTTAGGGGTAGAGATGTTGATCATGTTCTGTTGACTGTGACTGTTACCTATAGTCATAAGAAATCTTAATAATGTTAACTGTGATTATTCTGTTCTGATTAGAAAAAGCACTTTCTAACCTGTCTGGAAGTTGTACACCCTGGACATGGGAATTACCCTGGGAATGTGGTCCATTCTCCTTTTCCAAAACTACCCATCATCATGGAAAGAATAACAGCCTTGTTCCCAAAACAATAGAATCTGGAGGCTCCCACCCTTTGCGAACCCCAGCCCACCTTGCCTTCTTCCCCATGCCTGTAATTCCTACTTTCCCATGTGATCTTTGTCTTTCTACCCAATATAAACAGGTGGTTTATGGGGGGGCAGCAGAGCAGATTTTCATAGATGACCCTTACTACTCTCATATTGCCAACATTATTGGAATAAATGCTCATATACTATTCAACCCTGTCTCTGCTTAATTGGCTCAAGTGGTGACAGGCAGCCTGGACCCACAGTTGTCTGGTTTCAGAAATATTCATAAAATTGCTTTTATAATCTTCTAAGACCTCACCTTCAGAAAATAAGTCAAAATAAAAATTAAGGAACAAGGTTATACTCTCAAAGATGTTCATTAAAAATTATCTTTAATAGTGATAGCTGTAAAACAAACTAAATTTCAACAAAAGGATAAATTCATCAATTACTCCACATTAACTCAATGATCTATTTATACAGTCATTAAAATCAGATGTACAAAGATTTTACAGACACATAGGAAAGAGTTATTATAAAATTTAAAAGGAAAAAAGTGAACCAATAATTGCAAATGCTATATAATTGCAATTATGCTCACTATATATGCACTAAATGGAGAAATGTATGAAATAAAATCTTATTATAGTGACAGTTTTAGTGTGGTGAGATTATGACTGTTTTTAATTTTTTAAAATTATAGCTTTTAAAAAAAGACAGAAAAAATTTTGAGAGTTTTCTTATTTTTACATCTTGAGACCTTAAGTATGATGACTTTACGGGACAAAAAGCAGTTCTCCATATGAAAGAGGTTACTATATGGTTTACGTATTCAATATTTCCTAAATATTTATTAGTGATACCATTGTATCACCAATTTAACCTGGTTATAAACAACTGTAAAGGAGTGAAGGGAAGGCCAAAAAGACCCATGCCCAGTAAAGTCTGGGTGAAGTAGGGAAGGTGCTTGTCTGTCAGTCACACCTGGGGACAGGTCATTGGCCAGAGTAGGTGGCCACTGTAAACTGGGGAAGATTTGAGACACATAATCTCCTAAACAAAGCAGTTAGCTCTCTTTCTCACTTGCCCTCTTGGGAGTCTTGTTGCAGGGGGTGTGCTCTCTTGGCTCCTCTGCATTTGCCCACATGGCCCACGGCCACGTGGACCCCATAAACAATTAGCCTAATGCTAAACCAGACCCAGCTCCACCGTGAAAAGGAAACTTGGGACACTGGCTTTGCTTCTAGCTCTGCTGAATCCCCAGCTGTGTATCTTACAGGACTGGATTAAGGGAAATGGGACTTTGAAACCAAGGAATGTAAATCCACGCAAATAAAATTTCCTACCACATCTCATCCTCCGCAGGGCCTCCAGAAATGCTTATTCCAGTGGCACCCCAATAACCCTGCTCCCACTAGCAACAGAGAAAGACCATCCATACATTTCTCCGATAACACCTACTGTGTCCCTTGAACATTTCTATTTTGTTTTTTCATATCAGCCATGCCTTAAAACAACACACATGGGAAAACAAGCTGGCGGCGTAGGTCACAGCTGCACCCCCTACCTCCCACAACCACATCAAAATCACAACTAAAATACAGAACCACCATCACTCAGAGCCTCCTGGGATCTGGCTGCACAGAAGCCCCACAACCAGGGAACTGAAGAGGCACCGAGACTGGGAGGAGGGGCCGAGACACGGGCAGATCGGGGCTGAATGGGAGACATGGCCGTGGGCTCACACCCGGTGCCGCGGTTGAAACCTGGGAGGGAATCTCGGTGGTGGGGGTTTTCTGGAGGAGTGAGGGGTCCCAGCCCCACATCGGGCCCACAGCCCAGGGCTCCGGGGCCGGGAAGAGATGTCCCCATAATTTTGGGCTGTGAAACCAGGGGGACTGTGGCTGAGGGTCGCAGAGGCTGCGGGAGCCCCAGCAGCTCCTCTAAGGGGCCTGAGCCTGGACTCACTCGGACGCTCCCTCTGAGCCCAGCGCCCGGGCAGCGGCCTGAAAGGACCCGGGACACTCGGGGAGGAACTGACCTGCCTGGAATCTGGGCGACAGCTGGAGGGGCGGCTTCCTCCCAGGCAGAAGGGCTGGCGGAGGCCATGGCTCCTGTGGCGAGTCCTCCCCACACACAGCCGGCAGGCAGGCGCCATGTTTGAATCGCCAGCACCTGACTCTCACCTTTGGCCCCGCCCCGTGATTCCCGGAGGCCCCGCCCCTCCCCACCTGCAGCTCATCCAGGCCATTTCCAGGGGCTTTTCTGTACAAGTGGCCTCTGGAGCCTCATGCTTAGGACTTTCCTAAAATCTCTCAAACAAGCAGCAGCGGGCCCCATACACCTTGATAAGCGGCCCCAGGCCTGGCACTAGCAGCAGCTGCACTGGCTCACAGCTTGGTCTCTCCTGGGCACCTCCAAGCCCAGCACAAGTAGCAGCCAACTACGGTTTTCTGTGTAGCTCATGCTGGGTGGCCCTGGACAAGGCACTGGCACAGGCTGACTTTGCACCTCCCGGGAGGCCCCAGAGACAGTGCACCCAGTGGTCAGACTCGACCATGCTGGATTACAACCCTACCACATCCACGGGTGTCACTCAAGGGGCACACTTGGTGAACACCAAAGCTCCACTGAAGTAAACCCTGCTCCATAGGGGTGTCTCCAGCACAGCAGCTCTTTGGCTGTAGCTGCATCTGGTCCTCACAGCTGATTGGCCTGGGGGTCAGTTCCTCCCAGTGATGCCAACAGCAACCAAGGCTCAACTACAACAGGACAGTGCACACAGCCCACAGAGGGGAACACATAGAAGGCCCAGCTCAGGTGACTGGGGAGGCTGAGCCACTGGACCCTACAGGACACCTACTACACAAAGCCACTCTACCAATTCCAGAAGAAACAAACACCGGGCAGCAGCCAAATTGTGGAGGCAAAGAAACATGTCACAAAGAAAAGAACAGAAGAAATCTCTAGAAGAGGAACTAAATGAAATAGATCCAAGCAAGCTAACAGATAGAGAGTTCAGAATTTTGGTTATAAGGATGTTTAAGTGGACTATTAGTGAAATCACTGAGAAAATTGATAACATAATAAAGTACCAATTTGAAATGAAGGCTACATGAATTGAAATGAAGAATAATTTACATGGAATCAACAGTAGAGTAGAGGACGCTGAGAATCAAATCAGCAATTTGGAACATGAGGAAACAAAAAACACCCAACCAGAAGAGCAAAAAGAAAACAGAATCCAGAAAGATGAAAATAGTATAAGGAGCCTCTGGGACAACTTCAAGAGGCCCAACATTCATATTATTGGGGTGCCAGAAGGGGAGGAAAGAGACCAAGGAATTGAAAACCTATCTGAAAAAATAATTACAGAAAACTTCCCCTACCTGGGGAAGGAAATCAACTTACAAGTCCAGGAAGCATAGCGGGGTCCCAAACAAGAGGAACCCAAAGAGGCCCACAGCAAGACACATCATCATTAAAATGCCAAAGGTTAAAGACAAAGAGAGAATCTTAAAAGCAGCAAGAGAAAAGCAGTTAGTTACCTACAAGGGAGCCCCCATACGACTGTCAGCTGATTTCTCAACAGAAACCTTGCAGGCCAGAAGGGAGTGGCAAGAAATATTCAAAGTGATGAAAAACATTGGAACTATAACCAAGATTACTCTACCCAGCAAAGCTATCATTTAGAACTGAAGGTCAAATAAAGAGCTTCACAGATAAGAAAAAGCTAAAGGAGTTCATGACCACCAGACCAGCACTACAGGAAAAGTTGAAGGGTCTTCTTTAAGAAAAAGCTAATGAACAAAAGAATCTGACAAACTAAATAGATCCAGCAACATTGATGCATGCAACAGAAGATCATATTTCAAGGAAAGAGGGAAGGGAGGTGGAGGGTGGGAAGAAATTAACCAAAGAAGCTATATGCATATATGCATAACCCATGGACACAGACAATGACGGGGTGAAGGCCTGGGAAGAGGGTGGGAGCGAAGTGGAGGGGATCAGTTGGGGGGAAAATGGGACACCTGTAATACTCTCAACAATAAAGATAAATAAATAAAAAAATAAATAAAATATATGCAGCAACATGAAAAACAACAACAACACACATGTTACAACTGTGTAGATTAGAAATTTAATATCTGAATGCCTCAGCTTAACATTACCCAAGGTTTCAGAATATCAATGATATATGTATATTGTCAATGGCCAATTGAAATATGTTGTGGTGGCAGTGACCACAGCAGGCAAGCCACTATCATCATTGCTGACATTTTTAGCAGAGGGGCAAAGGATTGAAACAGCTTGGAAGATTTAAGTGCATTGGTATCTGAGAAGAGCGCTGCTTAATGATGGCTTATGGCAGGGTCAGGGTTAAAAAGCAAATGGTTGGCAGTTGTAAATAGTGAACACTGAGGAAATACCTAACGGACTGGATCATAACATTAAAAAACCAATGGAAATGGCAATTGAGAATTTGGTTCATCAGAGACAATGGCAAATGCAGTTAAAGGACACTCCACTCACCTAAAAGCAGCCCTCTGGCATCAAACACATACTTCACCTTTAAAGCCATCCTAATGCTAGCATTTTTCCTTGAAAAATACCTTTTACAAATGGAGAGGAGTTTGCCAATTCTGTAAGCCAGTCAAAACTTCAAGTGAAACCCAAACTGTTTATCATCTTTAAATAATTTCATAATCATGAAAAATACATGTTGGGGAAATTCTGCTATAAGGCAAGGTGGAAAAATATTTAAATATGGAAGATTGGGTTACAGTATTTGAACTTTATTCCTAAATTGGACTCAGAAGTATTGGGAATGAGTAATTTACTGGTGCCGGTTTTATAACTTTGCTTTCCTTATACAGAAACAAGGCACATGGGTTGTCTGGCGGTGGCGATGACAGGGATGTGTGTGTCTATGCATGTGTTTGTGAGTGTGCCTTTACATCCATATCTGCAGGTATCTGCTCTACCGGGCAGAGGAACCCGGACCTGTCTAAACTGGAAAGGAGCCAGCACTGCTATTTTTGCTTTTAAAAGCTCCAGATTCAACTTCCTAGCTGCTGGATCACATTTCCTTACATTTACAACAAATGGTCAACAGTTTGGCCCCTTGCCAAACCAGCCCGTCCCTTTGCTCTTCATGTCACCTGCTGCAGTAACTGCTGGCACTGCCAAGCCGTTTTTTATTAGGAGGGAACCTGTGGTTGTGCCCATGGAGAGGAAATTGTAAGAGATGGGGTGGGGGGAGATTAGAAGCCTCCAAGCATCCTGGAAAGTCAGTCATTAGAGAAGCAGCGTCCCTAAATCATTGTGGACATCTGCCTAATTATAAAGACATTGGTGACCCGGGGCAGTGGCGCTCGCTTTCTCAGGAGCAGCAGGAGCCTTTGGCTGTGAGCAGCCGCGTGTGGTCTTGTGGTTCAAAAAGGAAGGTGGGGGAAAAACCCCACATGTGGGAATCAGTGGAAAGAGAGCTTTAGGACTTTGTCTTTGAACGCTTAGAGTAAAGGCAAGGGCTCACACGGCAGCCAAATGCATTTCCCTGCCTAACTACCTCCTTTCAGCCCGATCGGTGCCTACTGTCGTAATTAGGCATCTCGCTCCCCACAGAAAAGATGGCACAGCAGTGCTGCTTCATGTTTATATATCCTGCTCAGTCTCCTTTGTGTAGTAAGAGCTGTTTTTGATACGAGAGCTGATGTGTGTATTCGTCTTTTTCTCAGCCTTGGCTGGATGTCTGCAGCGGAGCAGCCCCTTGCTGGCCGGACAGCTCCTTACATTCGCCCGGACTAAGGGCAGCTGGGAGTCAGGCCGCTCACCCTAACCCTGTAGAACACGCCAGCCACATGGTCAAGCATTCAGACGACTGCAGCCAAACACCAAGGGGGGAAATGTATATGCATGTACAAGTGTGAGAGGGAGGCTTCATTCAAATTTTAAAATGCAGCTGGCAGAACCCCTCAAGCCTGTGAAAACACTGCATGGCAAAGTCTCCCCCGCTTTGCAAGGAGATTGACATTCACAGGCAGTCCTTATGTGAGGGGAGGAAGGAAATGAACTTATTTTTGATGAATCGTTGTTCTGATCTGAAACGTCTTGACATGTGCTTGACAGCTCTGGCTATCTTTGGCTTTCGGGTCATGCTCTTATCTTAATCCCTTAGACCATTGAGTGTTTTGGAAGGAAAAGCATTGAAAATGTCAGATTGCACTAGGGCGTATCAGGACTCCAGTGTGTATACAGAGTAACATCACCGCCTTTTAACGTTTGCAGGTTGCATTACCTTTTAGAGGGATAGTAATTTGGGGGAATCAGCGAAGAAAGCTCAATGCTCACAAAGAATGAATTGTGCCAGTTTCAAATCATCCAAATACTATAAAACTGAGCCACTCTCCTTCCTGACAGGTGTTAGACATGTTACCCAGAGAAAGCTGGGAGGGCCGTAAACAGCAAGTTAAGCCTCAATTAATCATTTCTGCAAGAGCTAAATTATAATGACAGAAAACAAAGAGTGCTAAATATAACGGCAGACAATGTATTTTGTATCTCTAGGTATTTCAAAACTTCATCCATCCAGAGTAATTTAGGGCGGTTGCAAGCTTTTAGAGGCAGCACAGTACAATCCACTTCAGGCTTTGATGGAAGGGAATGAACCCGTCTTTCACAATAACTTCATAGGTATTTTAAATTAATGTTCTGAAAAGTGACTTGAATGTTTGAAAGAACGGCATAGTGAGTAGATGCTGTGATGATGTGTTTTTGAGGGTTATATTTATACATCTCTATCTGGTACCATGAGCTAGGAGTAAAAATAAATCATCCCAGGTTGGAGAAGAGTATTGAGATAAAAATGAACAGGTCCAGTGGGAGAGAGGAAATAGAATAGTCAACTGGGCCAGTGGGCGTTCCAGTGCATGACTTGCTTGGGGATAGTAGAACCACTCACCCTCCTTGGCAAGGGCTGTCTCCGATTCCCCGCTTTTTCTGCACTGATTTGAGGAAAGCTTCATTCTTATGCAGGTACTTGTTTACACGTACGCTCAAACACGTTTCTAAGAAACCAAGAGAAGGCAAGTGCTTCTCTGGTGCTGATGGTGACTCACTGACCATAAAGCCATCCCATAGCTGCACAGATCTGCCATGATGTCATGATGGCCAACATTCTCTCCACACCCTTGTCCCCAATTCGGTTTATATAAGTTGACATCATGAATGCTGGCTGTTAAGGGCAGTAGATTGAGAGTGCAAATTTGGAGCCAGACTTTTATGGTTCCAATTCTAACTCTACTAATTACTCTACTAATTAGTGACCTTGGGACAATTATTTAAACTCCATTTCTCTCAGGTTTCTGGTTTTAAACAGATTATGATAATTGTACCTACTTTAGGATTGTTAGGAGGATTAAGTGGTAATTTATAAAATTAGCATATAGTAATAACTATATATCTTAGTTTTTATTTTTCTTCAAATAACCCAGCAGACTGTAGTTCCAAATTGTTTTGGGAATATGTCTTGGTATCTATGAAAAAAGTGAGGTCTTCAGACAATGAAAAAGGGAAGGAAAAAAGTCTGGGGTAGAGTCATGACTTTCTAGGCAAAAGAGATCATTCCATTTAACTTTGTATCATGCCAACCTCATCTGCAATATTGCTTACTTCTCCAAGTCATGATAAATATCATGTTTTTTAAAAAATGGAATTAGAACCTTTGGCAGTGTGGCCCAGAGGTTAGAGTATCGGCCCTCAGACCAAAGGGTCAAGGGTTTGATTCCAGGTAAAGGGCACGTACCTAGGTTGCAGGTTCACTGCCAGACCCCTGGTTGGGGTGCATGAAGGAGGCAACTAGTTGATGTGGCTCTCTCACTTCCATGTTTCTCTCTTTCTCCCCCTCCCTTCCTCTCCTCCCACTCTGCAAAAGCAATGGAAAAAATATTCTCAGGTGAACATTAACAACAACAACAAAAAATGGAATTAGAGCCTTTAGATATAGTAATTATTATACTTGTAGAATGGAAAAGATAAAAGAAAATTTTGTGTGCCTACATAAAATTTATATTTCAATTTTAAATAAGGTATTAATATGGACATATATACATCAAAACTGGAATTTGATATTGTTAAACTGTGTCCAAAATATTTTGGGAAGCTAGTTGGGTGTCACTAAGGAGCAAGGATAGTAAGTAATATTTGTTTACACCAGCAATCTACATTTTTGTAGAAAATATTTAAGAGTTTTGAAAATATCTCTTGAGGTACACTTATTGCAGTGATTTTTAAAGTTCAGTGCTAGAAGTAAATGACTTAGAACCATAACCAAATTAATTTTTCAAGCAAAGGAGCATGGATAGATGTGTGGGAAGCTTAGTGTCTCATGAAGGAAAGAAGTTGGAATAATTTTAAGTAGTAAGATAACCAATTGAAGCAACTGACCATTTGCTGTGATATCTGCTGATACTTATGGTGAAAACTGACTTAAAAATATCAGAAATAAACATTTAAGAAAGTAGAAAGTGGAAATCTGAGACTTGGCAAAGAAAACATGAGGAAACAAAAGAAAAATGAAAAAACTAAAATGCCCATAATAATCCACTATCACAGTTTAAAGTATTTTAGTCCATAGATAAGCTCCAACTTTTGCTCACATTCAGGAATGCAGCTATCAAATAGGGAATCCAATGTGCAATGTACTCTCTACAGTTACGTAGACTGTAGATTGAAACTACAGCTAATGTGACCAAAATAAATATAAATAAATGCTAGAAGGGAAAAAAAAATTGACACTGCATTATGGAGAAAGTATATATGAATGTTGGTTGTGTCTTTACCATATTTTCTTTATTTTTTAAAAAATATGTTTTTATTGATTTCAGAGAGAGGAAGGGAGAGGGAGAGAGAGAGAGAAACATCAATGATGAGAGTCATTGATGGTCTGTCTCTTGCACGCCCCCTACTGAGGATCAAGCCAGCAACCTGGGCATGTGCCATGATGGAAATGGAACAGTGATCTCCTGGTTCATGGGTTAACACTCAGCCACTGAGCCACACCATCTGGGCTTGACCATTTTTTCAAAATACAAAATACAAGTTTAAAACATAAGCTATCCATTTACAGAGTGTACCCATCATTTGGGTGTTGACTCTCAGCTCCAATCTTCACCTTTCCAGTGCTCTGCTTTGTATTGCAGGGGCTGACATGTCTCCTGCTCCTTGTATTCTCTGGTTTCCTGATGAGTTTGGCCAGTGAGAAGCACTGGGAGAGGATTAGAAGACCAAGGTCCCTCCCACTCCTCCCTAGGGGGTACCACTAATGTTTGTGAAAGAAAGAAGGGAAAAATAATAATGTGATATGAATGTTTTAGAAGTAGAAAGATCAAATTCTGAGTCCGGAGATATCCTTTCTAAAAAGGGAATTCACACAGGAAAGATAGTTAATTTTCTTTTTCTTTTTCTTTTTTTTAAAAATATATCTTTATTGATTTCAGAGAGAGGAAAGGAGAGGGAGAGAGAGAGACAGAAACATCAATGATGAGAGAGTCATTGATCAAGCCCACAACTGGGCATGTGCCCTGACCGGGAACCGAACCCTGATCGCCTGGATCCCAGGTCGACGCTCAACCGCTGAGCCACGCCCGGCCGGGCTAGATAGTTAATTTTCTATTAATTTTCTAATGATTCAAACTAACTACAGATCCCCTCTAAAAGACAAAATTAATTCCAGCAAAATAAAACTTCAAGTTTGTTAGTCACTGATTTGCCAGTTAAGGAGTGTGAAAAGGTGAGATACTGAGCAATTTAAATAAGATTTTGAATAATCCTTAGGAGACATTAAATAACATTTTCCTAATCCCTTCCTCCCTTCCTCCCCCCCTTCCTCCCCTCCTTCTTTATCTCCTTCTTTTTTCTTTTTCCAAAGAGTGGAAGAAAACCTTATGGGGAAAACAACTTTATTAGATAGACTGGATTTCCAGAACCTGCAACAACTGGAAGTTCCACAAAAGCAGATGCTAAATTTGCTTTGGACTTTCTTTCAGGTGCAAGTCCTTAGGACTCTGATGCAATTAGAAATAGGTTTTCTGGGGGATTACACAGTAGGAAGTAAACTTTTTTAACCAATAAAAAAATAAATATGAAAAATTAGTAGGAAATCTCGAGCTAGTTTTCTGGTTCATAAACAGTGATGTTGAATGTCAAGTGTTTCAAATAATATCCAATTCTGCCAATTGTCTCCTAAGTCATTTAAAAAACTTAAAATATGCATAGCAAACCTGTGCTGGTTTTAGATCCTTTACATTGCAATTCTCTCAGTTTAGAATACTCTTCCCCTCAGGCCTTCCTATGTCTGCTTATTCATTTCATTCAAGTTTCAATTGAATATCGTCTCCTCCCACAACCCTTTTTGCCCTTACAACCTAAGGGTGTGTACCCCATCCATTCCAACTCAAGATTGAGAAATTCTGATTTTCCTTGGATTATTCTTGTTAATGTTGCCCCTTAAATAACAGAACTAAGCTTTTAAAAATTAGATTGGACGAAGTCACCTAATTGTGTATTATTTCACCATAGGCTTATTAAGTGGGCCTGTTTTACCTTTTAAATGGTCTAAATATTCCAGAAAGGCCAAGGTAAAAGAAAATGAAATATTAATTTCATATCATCCTTAGGTTAAACATGAAAAATATGACAGAGTATAACTTCATAATATTCTGAAATGTTGCCCCTTCCTAATGTCACAGCAAATAAATGTACAAACTGAAAGCAGAAATGGGAATCTGTTAACTTTATTTTGGGTGAGAAGCTGAAACTTATTTTTCTTTGTAGAGTAACATGTGAGATAAAAGTCACTAGAGTTACTATACATATATGTTTATTTTACATATTCTACTCAAGAAACTCTGCTTTAGTTGTAAATGGCTTGTTCCATGATTCGAAGATATCAGAGACAATTGTCCCCTTGGAAGTAAATTTTCCCATGTTTTTATGACAAGAGAAAAGAAATAAAGTTTTTAGTTGAGGTTACAGTATATTGGGATCTTTTTTAGTTAAGTGTCAGGAAGCAGTGAACTTCCACTCTAAAATAATGAAAGGTTTTTTTTGTTTTTTTTAACAGCCTGTCCATAATATTAAATCCTGGATTTGAGGAACTATAATGTTAAGTGTCTAAAATATGCTCAGTAATGGAATGAGTTTCCTGTGTGGAATAAATAATGTTTGATTAAATCCATTTTTTGCTTACAGAATAAAATATTGTGTCTGACAAAATTTAATTACCTCCACAGCCTACACATTAGCATACTGTGGATTTTCTAAGCTGCCTTTATACATGAAATAATATAAGCAGTCATGAATGAAAGTAAGTACAGGTTATTTTAGTAGCAATTTTCCAGAAGTTTTGATGGCAGATCAGTTCTTTGTGACTGAAAAGTTGATGATGACCCAGTGGGCTGTTATGACATATTCTCTCAAATGAAAGCATGACCACAGAAAACCGAAATAAGTCCAGAGAAGAACTTTACCTTTATTTATAATTTATCATATCTATAAGGACACCAAAAAATTAGCTTAGGTTATTTCTTCTAAGAAAGGACCCTTGAAGAAAGTTGCTATTAATGCAAGTCAAACAGCATTTAAATATAGCAAATAATAAAAGAATTTAAAAAAGGAGAGATGGTGTGAACAGATCTATAAGAAATGTGGGAAAAATAAATTGTAGGACAGAGCCACAAGAAGAAAGCTGAATATTTGTTTTCTCCATATTTAATTATTGTCAGTGATATACCCATTTCCTGAGTCTATATGTATTTTATAAATAGATTTATTGAGGTATAGTATATGCAAAGAAAAATCCAATCTTTTTGCGTGTTCATTTTGATTAATTTTGACAAATAATTGTAGTAGTGTTATACAGCACTATAACCAAGATAGAGGACATTCTCAACATCCCAAAAAGACCCCTTTGAAGTCAATATCTTCCAGAATGATACATTATTCTAGAGTATGAGTTCTAGTTGCTCCGTTTTCTCATCATTATTTGATATTTTCAGATTTTATTATTATTAATGTTATGTTAGCCATTCAATACATGTGTCTTGGTGTCTTCTTGTGATTTTAGTTTTCATTTCCTTAATATTGTAGTGATGCACCTCTTTTTTATGTGCTTATTTATTTTTTGTGTGTTTATTTGAAGCATTTGTTCAAAATTTTTTTCCATTTTTATTTTGTATTACATGTCTTCTTATTGATATGTATTGTTCTTTATATGTTCTGGATACCAATCTTTTATGTCTTTTACAAACATTTCTCCTAGTCTGTGGTTTGTGTCTTTATTTCCTTAATAACATGTCTTTCGAAGGTCAGAAGTTTTACTTTGATGCAGTCAAATTTGTCGTTCTTTTCCCTTATGTTTCTTGCTTTTTGTGTTAAACCTGAGGAACTTTTGTCTAATCTAATGTGAAGACTTTCTATGCTTTCTATTAGATGTTTAGTTTATTTTTAAAATCATTTTTTCACTTTTCAATTATAGTTGACATAGATTATTATATTATTTTTAGATATAAACCCCAGTGATTAGACATTACATAACTTACTAAGTGATCACCCTGATAAATCTCACTTATCTGACACCATACATAGTTATTAGAATATTATTGACTATATTCCCTATGCTATAATTTACATCCTCATGACTATTCTGAAACAACCAATTTGTACTTCTTAATCCCTTCATTCACCCATCCCCTCAACACCCGCCCATCTGTAACCATGAAAATGTTCTCTGCATCATGAGTCTCTTTCTGTTCTGTTTGTTCATTTTTTGGGGGTTTTAGATTCAATATTGATATATGATATGTATTGTCATTTTATAGTTCACAATTTTTATCTTTTTTTTCCCTTCTCCTTAAAAACCCTTTAACATTTAATATACTTCTGGTTTGGTGGTAATTAACTCCTTTAGCTTTTTCTTTTCTGGAGATCTTTTTATCTGTCATTTGATACTAAATGATAGCTTAGCTTTGTAGAGTAATCTTGGTTGTAGGTTCTTGCTTTTCATCACTTTGAGTACTTTGTGCCAGTACCTTCTAACCTGCAAAGTTTCTGTTGAGAAAGCACCTGACAGTCTTATGGGAGCTCCCTTGTAGGTAACTAACTGCTTTTTTCTTGCTGCTTTTAAGATTCTCTTTGTTGCCCTGGCAGGACAGTTCAATTGGTTAGAGCATCCTCCTGATATGCCAAGGTTGTGGGTTTGATCTCAGGCCAAGGCACATACAAGAAAGCAACCAACGAATGCATAAATAAGTGGAACAACAAATTGATGTTTCTCTCTCTCTCTCCCTTCCTCTCTCTCTCTAAAATCAATTAAAAATAATAAAAAAAATTCTCTCTTTGTCTTTAGCCTTTTGCATTTAATTATGATGTGTCTTATTATGAACCTCTTTGGGTTCATCTTGCTTGGGATTCCCTGTGCTTACTGGACTTGTATGTCTTTTTCCTTCAGCAAGTTAGAGAAGTTTCTGTCATTATTTTTTCAAATAGGTTTTCAATTTCTTGCTCTCTCTCTACTCCTTCTTTACCCCATGATGGGAATATTGGTACCCTTGAAGTTGTCCCAGAGGCTTCTTTCACTATCCTCATTTTTTCGATTTTTTTCTTTTTGCTGTTATGACTGGGTATTTTTTTGCTTCCTTAAGTTCCAAACCACTGATTTTATTCTCAGCTCCATCTTCTGTACTATTGGTTAGGAAATTAGTCTTTATTTTATTTAGGATACCCTTCATTTCTTACTGGTCTTTTTTTATGCTATTGAAGTTCTCACTAAGTTCAATGAGCATCCTTATAACATAGTGTTGTTTTTTCTTTCTCTGCTGTTGTTGTTGAATCCTCACTTAACAACATGCTTAGAGAGAAGAAGGGAGAGAGAATGAGTGTGTGTGGAAATATTGATGTGAGAGAAAAACATCGATCAGTTGCCTTCCAAACATGCCCCAGCTGGGTACTGAACACACAATCCAGGTATGTGCCCTGACCAGGAATTGGACTGGCAACCTTTCAGTGCACAGGATGACAGATGCTCAAACAACTGAGCCACTCTGGCTGGGCACAAATGTTTTGAATTCTGCATCTAGTAGATTGCTTGTCTCCATTTTGTTTAGCTATTTTTCTGGAGTTTCTGCTCTGTGTTTTCATTTGAGACATGTTTCTTTGTCTCCTCATTTTGGCAGCCTTTCTGTGTTTGTTTTGATATATTAGGTAGAGCTGCTATGTCTCCCAGGCTTGGTAGAGTGGCCTAATGTAGTATGTGTTCTGTAGGGTCCAGTGGCAAAGCCTCACTGATCACCCAAGCTGGCACTTGTGGTGCACCTCCCCACCCCGTGTGGGTTGTGTACACCCTCCTCTTATAGTTGAGCTTTGATTGCTGTTGGCACATTAATGGGAAGGATTTACTCCCAGGCCAATCAGCTGCAAGAACTGGCTGTGACCACCGACCACTGACCTCTGACCATTGTGGAGTGTCAGCTGTGCAGGGGGCACCCCACAGAGCAGGACTTACTTTAGTGGGGCTCTGCTGTCTGCTGAATCTGCCTCTTGAGCATGTCACTTGTGGAGGTGGTTGGGTGGTGGTGCTTTGACATGATCTAAAGCTGTCCACTGGGTGCACTGGTACTGGGGCTTCCCGGGAGGTGCAGGTCAAGGCCATCCACCACCTGTGTTCTGCCTGGGGCCACCCAGCATGAGCCACAAATCAATCTGCAGATGGCTGCTACTTATGCTGGGCTTGGAGGTGCCTAGGCATGGCCAAGCTGTAAACAAAGGTCAGCTGCTGCTAGTGCTGGTCCAGGGCCATTTAATGAGAGGTACGAGGCTTGCTGAGGCCAGGTGTTGTTTTTTTGAGGTACTTTAGGAAAATCTGAAGCATGAACTAAGACAGGCCATTCATATGGAAAAACCACTGGAAACAGCTTGGGTGTTCCTGGAAGTTGGGTGGAATGGGGCTTCAGGAAATCACCAGGGTGGGGAAAACAATAAGAACCAGGTTGATGGAGTCTCAGATATGGTACCCACCTGCTCGCTCTGTGCTGGGAAGGCTCATCAAAGAAACATGGGCCTCTGCCAGTACTTCTGTCTGGGAGAAAGCTGCCCCCAGCTCTCATCCTGATGCCAGAGAATTCAGTTCCTCCCCTATATCTCTGGTGCCTGTCAAGCTGCTGCCCCAGTGATGGAGATCAGAAGGAGTGAGTCTGTGTAAGTTCATGAATTGGCCCTTTAAGAGGAACTGCTTGGGACTCCTGAAACTTTCCATCTCCCTCAG
Organism: Miniopterus schreibersii; assembly: GCF_964146895.1. Classification (NCBI taxonomy): domain Eukaryota; kingdom Metazoa; phylum Chordata; class Mammalia; order Chiroptera; family Miniopteridae; genus Miniopterus; species Miniopterus schreibersii. The sequence continues at coordinate 57,582,112 of NC_138111.1, read as the reverse complement.
CCTCAATTTGTGCTATTTTCTTTTTATAGCCGGAAGTTATGGGGACTTCTCTTCCTGGCAGTGAAACCCTGGGCTTGGGGGCCTGATATGGGTCTCGACCGCTCACACCTCAGGGAAGACTTCTGCAGCTGAGATATACCTCTCAATTTTTATCCACCAAAGGTGGGTGTGGGATCAGCTCATTCCATACCTCCGACCCTCCTACCAATCTAGATGTGGCTTCTTCTTTAATTCTCTAGTTGTAGGACTTCCATTCAGCCAGATTTCAGGTGGTTCTGAATGGTGGTTGTTCTGTAGTTTAGTTGTAATTTTGATGTGGCTGTGGAAGGACTTGAGTACTGTGTTTACCTATGCTGCCATCTTGACCAAAGTGTTCTTCTAGATGTTTTATAGTCTTAGGTTTTCCATTTAAACCTATAATCCATTTGACTTAATTTTTTGTATATGGTGCAAGGTATGAATTATGTTTCATGTGGTCACAAGGCCCCAGGGGTCTCCCCAGAGACTGTCAAGGTCTTAACAAAGACATGCCCCACGAAGAAAAATTATTAAAAATACATATATATCTTTATATATATATATATAAAATACTGTGTGACATATAAAATTCTCAAAAGTAGCTACAAATGGCAAATTCAGATAGCTGTAAATTGGTGAATGAGGGATTAGACATATTTTGTTAACACTGTTACTAATTTCTCTTTTTTCTTAACTTTATTTTGATTTCTATTTATATTCTCTTGGCAGAAGTATTTCAGGTCAAAATTCAGATGTAGATCAGTGAATGGAATTTACAATATGCACAGTTTTGACATAACTTGTCATAGTAGTTTAAGGAACTTCAATCATTGTTCTTTCTGTTGCATTTTTAGTCAAGACACCTCTCAAATACAAAGTGGGTCTCATATGAAACTTACTTCACCTGATTGTTTAGCTGCTTTAATAAGAACATATAAATTATAGTGCTTGCAAACTCTTTTAAGAACAATATGCACATTATTTATATTTATAGAATATCTTATGTTCCTAATGATTGTAAAAGTAATACATGTTCAGTTTAGAATTTTTTAAAAAATGAAGTACTTAAATTTCTATTATCCAGAGTTAATTTGTGTTAACTTTTTGTGTGTATTCTGCCAGTATTTTTCTAAGTATATATACAAATATGTGTATTTCTCATAGGAGAATATGATCACATTTGTTTGTTAGTAAAAGCAGACATATCTAGCCCAGCCGGCATAGCTCTTCAGTTGAGCATCTACCTATGATCCAGGAGATCTCAGTTTGATTCCTGGTCAGGGCACACGCCTAGACTGTGGGCTCTATCCCACAAGAGGGGGTGTGTGCAAGAGGGGGTGATCAATGACTCTCACTGATGTTTCTACCTCTTTCCCTTCTGCTCTCTGAAATCAATAAAGATATATATTTAAAAAAAAGCAAACATGTGTGTATGTGCATGTGTATAAGCTTCTATTTGATATTAATGCATTATATATTTTTTATAACTTATAACCTTTAGTTATTAGCGCTCCTATTTATGAAAAACCTATGTAATGTAAATTCACAAGGACAAAATATTATGAACCTCTTCAGTCCTGCATATGACAGATATGCGTTTTTTTCTTCTTTGTAAAAAATTGACTTAGGAAATATATTGACTACTCTTTCCAACAGTTTCTAAACCACAATGTAGTTACAAAATCTACCTAAATCAAAAGCTGTTATCACTTCAATAAAAATACTCTGTATCCCTGTAAATATGCATTTCTCATTATTACTTATAAAGGAGTACCTATTGCCTTTTAATTATCATACTTTTTTTGAATCTTGAGAATACAGTTTTCTAGCTACTGTATTCCATGTGCCTGCAGTTAGGTGGAACAATTCAGGGATAAGAATATGCATTTGTGAAAAAGAAAAAGAAAGGAAATAAACAAGATTAAAAACCCTAAGAATCAAGAAAATGGTAAGGGAAATTAATAATTAGAATCCAATAATTTAGGCAATGCACTAGATAATTCTACAAAAAGTTTTGTATGTCTTAAGAATAATGACCACACTTTATCTTCTAAAAATGATATATGTTAATTATAAAAGTTTTAAGCAATACTAAAATAAATTTCCCAAATATCATAACCCATCAATGTAATATTTGAAGGTAATCTTCCAGATAATTGGGGTGTTTATGCTTCTGCATGTTTTTAGAGTGAGTGAATAATAGAGATGGTTTTAGAGAGTAAAATTATATTATAATTGACATTTTTCAAGTAAAATATAATTAATTTTAAAAGTATTTCAACAAGAAAAAACCCAAGTCTAGTTGGAAAAATTGTTGTACATTGGACTTTTATGAATGGAAATATTAATTACTGTGAAATTAGAGAAATTATAATTAGAAAATATTTTCTTCTTTAAAATGAAGAAATTATTATTTTAAAAATTTCCTCCTAATTTTAATTACATCTTTCTGTACTAGATAGTTTCTATTTTCTGTTCTAAATGGTGACATTAGAATACTTACTTACTTTCCAAATTTCACTGTCATTAGAGTTTCAACTTTTATTATTATATTACTGATTATACAATGTCTGACACATTACAATATTTACATTCAATTCTTAATTATCAGATTGATTATTCAAGATAAGTTCATTGGCAATTTATATACTGAATTAGTAGATATTTAAGTATTTACTCTCTATTATCTTGAAAAACAGCTTGGCTAGGTATAAAATCACAAGATCACTGTTTACATCAGAACACTGCATATTATTTTCCAAGAACTTTCGCTATTGAATGATACTGTGAACAAATTTTGGAGATTTTTTTCTTTCTTATAACTAGACATTAAAAAATCTGTTTTTTCCAATTAATGAAGTTTATTAATTATATTAAGATAAGCTTTAGTTTGTGTTTACTTACCTGTCTTTCTTTTTGCATGTACCTGTCCAATTTTCCCAACACTACTTTTTGAAGAGACTTTCTTTACTCCACTTTATGCTCTTGCCTCCTTTCTCAAATATTAATTGACCATAATGGCATGGGTCAATTTCTGGGGTCTCTGTTCTGTTCCATTGATCTATATGTCTGTTGTCTTTATGTCAAGAAAGCTTTCTTCCAGAAATATTTTACCTTTTTTTTCCCATTTCATATTTTTTATTCAGGTACTATTCTGTAAATGTTGGATCTCTTCTCTTTTTTTTGTCTTCCATATTTATCACATTCTCTAAAATAAATTACTTTTACTTACTTTCCTATTTACTTTGGGTAATTTTAATAAGCACATTCATCTTTCTCTTGGTGTGTGTGTGTGTGTTTGTGTGCATGCCATTTAGGAGAAAAAGTATGAGTTACTTGGAGAAAATCTTTTTAAATCTAAGGACACATCTCTCCTCAGTTGGAATTTACTACTAAAAAAATTGACAAGTAATATGGGTTATGATTTTGCCAACATTCTATCTTCTCTGTTTTCTACACAGCTTCACCTTTATCATTGCCACTGGTTGAAAGGCCAGGTCAGAAACAATAGAAATAACTTATTGTCATGATTATTTCCTAAATTCCCCCTTTGCTATTCTGCTGTTAATCTGTATCTCTTCAAGGTCAATCTTTACCTCTCTCAAAGTAGCTCTTATCGCTTCATCTCATTTTTTTCTCAGTTCAATGCAATCTTACTTTTCTCACCCTTCCACTGAAAGTGTTTTCATTAATTACAATTCTAGATTTATAATGTAGTGAGCAATCGTTAATCTGACTCATTTGACCTGGTATATATCTAGAAAAAAATTTAAAATTTAGCACAAAGAGAGATTTTGTACTTTATTGTTGAGAATGAGTTGCTTTGTTTCTTATGTGTAGGGAGGGATGGTTCATCATGATCTTTTCAGTTCTTAGAGTCTCTGAAGGTATAAATTTAACCTGCTTTTTTAAATCCTAATGAAAGATGTCTTAGTTCAGCTACATTTTTCACCTGAAAAGCTCCAGCAGAATTTTATCTATTTCAGTTATTGTCCAGATGGCTTCCAGAGTCCATCACTGTAGCCCAACTATGATCTTGTTTGGCTGATGGTTAAAATTTTATCAAATTCAAGATAAAATAAAAACAAAATATACAACACATTATTCACATCCTTCTTAATTTGATCTCTGTCTACTTGGCCTGCCTTATGTGCATACGTACCATGCTCCTGCTAGTCAAACTATTTACAGTTCTCCAAAAGTAAGTGCTCTGCTTGCTCTTGCCTTCATCTTTTATAAAAGTTTCCTCTACTTGGAATGTGTTAAAACTGTTTTGTATTCCTGGAAAACTTCAACTCTCCCTAGATTTAATGTTTTCAATTTCTTGATTTTGAAATTCCTTAATTTCATTTACCCATATATGTAAAATATTTTGAAATCAGAGCTAATTATTCTGTTCTCCATAGCTTCATTCTTTTATATATTTCTGTTATATTGTATATTTGATTTCCTATTGCTGCTGAAACAAATTACTGCAAAATCAGTGGCTTAAGACAGTACAGATTTATTATCTTAAAGTTTTGGAGGTCAGGAATCTGAAATGGGTTTCACTGTGCCAAGATCAAAATATTAGCAGGGCTATAGGCCATCTGAGGGGTGTAGGGGGATTACCTATTTTCTTATCTTTTCCAGCTGGTAGAAGCCACCTGCATTCTTGGCTCCTGGCTTCTTTCTCTGCCTTCAAAGCCAGCAACATAACATCTTCAAATCACCCATTGACTCTGACCCTCAATCATCACACCCTTTTTCTTCTGACTCTGACATTATAGTATCTGCTTATAAAAGTCCCTTGTGACTACACTGGGCCCACCTGGATAATCCAAAATAATCTTTTTATCTCAAGATCCTTAACTTCATCATACTTGCAAAGCCTTCATTGGGATGCAAAATGACATACACACACAGGTTCCAGAGATTAAGATGTGAATATCTTTGGGGGCCCATTATCCAGCCTACCACATACAGTATTAACTTAATTGCTATTAAATGTTTTTCCCCTTCCATCAACAGTAAAGAGTCTTCAAACAATTCTGTTAAATTAATCAAATAAAGAGGCCATTAGACTGATGTAACTCTAATGCCATGTGGCCCTATGTGAGCGAACCAAAATCTAAGCCTGTAAATGCTTCAAGATTACAAAATCGAAAAGCTAAGGACAAGTAATCATGAACAACCAACTAAACTTTAAGCTATAGCCAAGCAAATACTTTTGTTTCCTTGCTTCTGCATTTTCTCTGTATAAGTCTTTACCCTGGCCCCATCAGCATAGCACTTTGAAACACTTCAGGTTTGTCCTTGCCTGATTTGAATTGACTTTGGTCCAAACAAGCTTTTTAAAATTTTAAATATGACTCACTTTATCTTTTAATATCTCTGAGAGCTACATTCATCAAAATTTCTTTGGGTGCTTCTAAAAATTACAAATTCACAAGTGAAATCTCCAATTTACTAAAAAAATTCTTTAGACTTGAGGCCAGGGATCCTTATTTCAATGGATTCTGCAATAATTATTACACAAATGAAAGTATAAAGATCACTAATAGAAGTCAAACTGTGTACTTTTTTTCATCATTTTATCTTGAGTTTCTAGCACAGTATCTGATACATCCTAGATCCCAATAAACGTATGATTAAATGATTGAATGAATATGTTAGGAGGTAACCTTTAACTTTATTTTCATCCACAAGAATGAATCTTTGATTATAAAGTGCAAGAGCAACATTTTTTTGTTCTTAAAGAATATACATAGATTGGGTAATTTCTAAATTATGTTACAGCTGAAATTGGCCTGTATATATAATTTGTGTAAAATAAATCTTCAGGATGGTCCAGTTTATTATGAGAGATGGCAAAGCAATACTCTGAATAAGAGAGTCATCTCCCAGCATTTTTACCCTCCTTACTGGGAAATTTAGAACACAGTCATAGAGTAATCTCAGACTGATGCATTTATTTGCAAACACTTTGGCAACAAATAATTTTATGATGAAGCTACAGATATGAATGTGAAAGTGATTTGAAAATCTGAAAGTAATGGACAAGTACAAGGGGTTTTTTTATTAGAGCTGAAAGAGCTTTTAAGCTTGAGTTCCTTCTTTAATTTTCCCCCTTTCAAAAAAGGACTGATGCTGCTCCCTGTGATAGCTATAGAGGTGTCCTGCTCAAATCTCCTTTCAAGATAGAACTTGCTATTTAATTGCAAAGAGAGCTGTTAGTTGACAGATTCCAACTGCAGCACATTCAGCTTCCACCACAGCATTAAAAGTCAATGCCATACTCTTCTTAGGAAGCTTCCAGCCAAGGACTGAGCATGGCAGAGCTACTAAAGGCTCGAGCATTTCCAACCAACTGCGACCTCTCTAACAAGCAACATGCTTTAGAGCACTCCATCGGATTGGCTGAGACTTTGTCAGAACTGAAGTAGAGTCTCTGAGATTTTTGCCCAAATTTACTATCTATCTTCTTTCTACCCTTAACCTTTTTTCAGTGTCTGCTTCCTGAAGGGCCCAAACTGACACACTCTCCTACCTGAAATATCTCAGGTCATCCCCTCTTTGGCTTATCAAGCTTTATTGCAATTTCTGAATTCTGCTCAATGCTGGGTCTGCTTAATGTGTGTGAGGCATGTGCAGTTGTTGCTGGTGAAATGGGTTCTTCTGCAGTGTCGAGAAAGGGATGTGGGGGGCCAGCAGGCTCTAGCAGCAACTGCCCAGATTCCTGATAATCCTCCATGTATTTTCTCGGTTCCCCCTAAAAGAGCAAGCTGTCATTCAAACCATCCAATCCACTCCCTGATTCTTTTGGAGGGGGGCAGGGCTGAGTTGGGCCCTCCCCCTCACCAGTGTCTCCCCTAGATCTTTGGGGTGCCATGTTCCTTACCCAATCACATTCTTTTCCCAGGCTAGGCTGGGCCCCTTCGCATAGCCACCTTGGCTTCCACTGTGCATGCCTTAAAGGGAAGCACCTCCCCCTGTGCCACTGCATCTTGGCTACTACCAGGCATGTGCCCAGCAGAGGAATTCCACACCCCCTTCCCTGCAACCCCAGTAATCCTGGTAGTTACGAGGTTGCACCCCAGGGAGACTCTCCCCGCCCGCCTGAGGACAGAGGCTGCAGCCGCCTCCTGGGGGGTGTGAATGGATCTGCGGATGCTATAGCTCCCCAGTAAATCAAGCTTACGGGAAAGCTGTAACTTCCTAAAGGAGCGGCTGGGATCTGATTCAGCTTCCAGTTTATCAAGCTTCGTATTTTATTCAGTTCCCTAGTTTATTATTCCCAATGTTTGATGCCCTTTGCTGCCTTTCTTTGCTAATAACTGGCTAACTACCAAGTGAGCACAACTGCATAGGACTTTCACTCAGAAGGATTCATGCCCAGTTCAGGGCTCTCCTGTTGCCATCTTGAAATTCTTAATAACTTTTAAATAGGGGACTCCACGTTTTTGGTTTTTTCTGTGTTTTTGCTTTTTTTTTTTTTTTTTTTTTTTTTTGTATTGGGCTCCCAAACTATGCAGTCAGTCCTTTCTGCATTAAAAAGTATAAGATTAAAACATAGTGTTTATGGAGGAGAAACAAGATGGCGGGTAGGTCACAGCAGCACCCGCCGCTCCGGCAACCACATCAAAATGACAACTGAAATACAGAACCACCGTCACTCAGAGCCTCCTGAGATCTGGCTGAACAGAAGCCCACAACCAGGGAGCTGAAGAGGCACCGAGACCAGTAGGAGGGGCACAGACGAGGGCGGATCGGGGCTGAATCACAACGACATGCTGCTGGCCCACACCAGGTGCTTCAGTTGAAACCCAGGAGGGAATCTTGGTGGTGGGGGTTTCCTGGATGAGGGAGGGGTCCCAGCCCCACAGCAGGCCCCCGGGCCGGGAAGAGACGTCCCCACAACTCTGGGCTGTGAAACCAGCGGGGACTGTCACTGAGGGTCGCGGAGGCTGTGGGAGCCCCAGCAGCTCCTCTAAAGGGCCCGGCACGGACTCACTCGGACGCTCCCTCTGAGCCCAGCGCCGGGCAGCAGCCTGAAAGGACCCGGGACACTCGGGGGGAACTAACCTGCCTGGAATCCGGGCGACAGCTGGAGGGAAGGCTTCCTCCCGGGCAGAAGGGCTGGCGGAGGCCATGGCTCCTTTGGTGAGTCCTCCCCGCACACAGCCGGCAGGCAGGCGCCATGTTTGAGTCGCCAGCACCTGACTCACACCTTTGGCCCCGCCCCGAGATTCCCAGAGGCCCCGCCCCTCCCCACCTGCAGCTCATGTAGGCCATTTCCAGGGGCTTTTCTGTACAAGTGGCCTCTCCAGCCTTATGCTTAGGACTTTCCTAAAATCTCTCAAACAAGCAGCGGCGGGCCCCATATGGCTTGATAAGTGGCCCCAGGCCTGGCACTAGCGGCAGCTGCATTGGCTCACAGCTTGGTCTCTCCTGGGCTCCTCCAAGCCCAGCACAAGGAGCAGCCAACTACGGTTTGCTGTGTAGCTCATGCTGGGTGGCCCTGGGCAAGGCACTGGCAGAGGCTGACTTTGCACCTCCCCAGAGGCCCCAGACACAGTGCACCTGGTGGTCAGACTTGACCACACTGGATTACAACCCTACCACACCCATGAGTGACACACTCAAGGGCGCACTTGGTGAACCAAAGCTCCACTGAAGTAAACCCTGCTCCATAGGGGTGTCTCCAGCACAGCAGCTCTCTGGCTGTAGTTGCATCTGGTCCTCACAGCTGATTGGCCTGGAGGTCAATTCCTCCCAGTGACGCCAACAGCAACCAAGGCTCAGCTACAAGAGGACAGTGCACACAGCCCACACAGGGGAGCACCTAGAAGGCCCAGCTCAGGTGACTGGGGAGCCTGAGGCACTGGACCCTACAGGACACCTACTACACAAAGCCACTCTACCAGTTCCAGGAGATGTAGCAGCTCTACCTAATACATAGAAACAAACACCTGGAAGCAGCCAAAATGTGGAGGCTAAGAAACATGTCACAAAGGAAAGAACAGAAGAAATCTCTAGAAGAGGAGCTAAATGAAATAGATTCAAGCAAGCTAACAGATACAGAGTTCAGAATTTTGGTTATAAGGATGCTCCAGCATATTAGTAAGAGTATGATGAAAATAATTGAGAAAATCGATAACATAATAAAGTACCAATTTGAAATGAAGGCTACATGAACTGAAATGAAGAATAATTTACATGGAATCAACAGTAGAGTAGAGGACGCTGAGAATCAAATCAACAATTTGGAACATGAGGAAACAAAAAACACCCAACCAGAAGAGCAAAAAGAAAACAGAATCCAGAAAGATGAAAATAGTATAAGAAGCCTCTGGGACAACTTCAAGAGGCCCAACATTCGTATTATTGGGGTGCCGGAAGGGGAGGAAGGAAACCAAGGAATTGAAAACCTATTTGAAAAAATAATTACAGAAAACTTCCTCTACTTGGGGAGGGAAATCAACTTACAAGTCCAGGAAGCACAGAGGGTCCCAAAGAAGAGGAACCCAAAGAGGCCCACAGCAGGACACATCATCATTAAAATGCCAAAGGTTAAAGACAAAGAGAGAATCTTAAAAGCAGCAAGAGAAAAGCAATTAGTTACCTACAAGGGGGCACCCATACGACTGTCAGCTGATTTCTCAACAGAAACTTTGCAGGCTAGAAGGGAGTGGCAAGAAATATTCAAAGTGATGAAAAACGTTGGAACTATAACCAAGGTTACTCTACCCAGCAAAGCTATCATTTAGAACTGAAGGTCAAATAAAGAGCTTCACAGAAAAGAAAAAGCTAAAGGAGTTCATGACCACCAGACCAGCACTACAGGAAAAGTTGAAGAGTCTTCTTTAAGAAAAAGCTAATGAACAAAAGAATCTGACAAACTAAATAGGTCCAGAGACATTGACACATGCAACAGACGATCATATTTCAGAGGGAAGAGGGAAGGGGGGTGAAAGGTGGGAAGAGATTAACTAAAAAAGTTATATGCATAACCCATGGACACAGTTAATAATGGGAGGAAGGCCTGGAGAAGGGGTGGGAGCGAAGTGGAGGGGATCAATTGGGGGGGGAAATGGGACACCTGTAATACTCTCAACAATAAAGATAAATTAAAAAAAAAAAGAGAGATGTTCTCAATAGCAAAAAAAAAAAGAATAGTGTTTACTACTTTTTCATGAATACCTTAGTCCCTTGAAACATTTGTTTCCTGTGGGTTTCTGAATTGGCATTTCATTTGTATTAAAGTAATGTTCTGTTTCCGTTTTGTAGTCTAATTTGTGTGGATAGTGTGTGCATGTCTTCTCTTCTCCCTAACTGGAATGTGACCCTATCTTTTAATTCGTATAAAGTTGCCAAGTAAACATGCAGAAATGCCTGTGAATACTTCCTGAATAACTGACACAAATCCCCTTAACATGAAAGGAGACAGCACAGATTTAAGAGGGGCAAGCTTGGCCGCACCCATAAACCAAAGCTTACTGCTTTACAACTCACCTATCTTTCCCTTTATCTCAGGGGGTCATGGGGAAAACTTGTATTCCAATTAAAACTCAGTTTCTTGTAATTTAAATGCTCTCACTTAAAATATATATATATATATATATATATATATATTTATTGATTGATTTCAGAGAGAGAGAGAGAGACAGAAACATCAATGATGAGAGATTCATTGGTCGGCTGCCTCTTGCACGCCGCCTGCTGGGGATCGAGCCCGCAACCCAGGCATGTGCCCTGACCAGGAATCGAACCTCTACCTCCTGGATCATAGGGCGATGCTCAACCACTGAGCCACGCCGGTGGGGCCTCACTTCTGTTTAAAACAGCTCATCTGAGATAAATTCTCAGTCACTGAAAGTTCTATATCTTCCCTTCTAAGAGAGTTTACTTTAACCTTCTGAAGGTAAGAGAACAGCCAGAATAAACCTAAATAACAACAGTACAAATTTCTATGGGCCAGGTACTATACGAATCATTTTACACTTAAAATCTCATTTATTCTCCATAAAAATTCTAGGAAGGCGTCACTGTTGCTAATCTCTCAAGGGAATGCATTATGGCTTAGAAATGTTAGACAATTAGCAAACAGAGTTGGGCTACTGCAACCTGAGTCTAATTGCCCCAAGACCCAGGGAATTAACCAGCACACTTTTATCTCAGACATAAATGTTTTCCTGATATTTCTTTAGCAAAATATAAGAGCTGTCTCCACAAATGTGTTTCTTTCTAAAGCCAGCTGCGAAAAAAAATAATCTTGAAGCTGCCCATTGGAGTGCACATGGGTGAGAACATGAGACACATCTCAATTAGGAAATTTAAAGGAAAGGCATTAATTAATCTGGCAAGAGATATTTCTTACTTTCAGACCATCAAAAGCATGACATTTTTCCCTTGTGCTTCAAATTACCTGAGAGACTTATCTACTGAAGGCAGACCTAATCTACACAAATGACCACAGTCCTGAGAGCTTCCCAAGCTGATATGCAAAGACGGCTGAAATTCAAAGCCGCCAACGCAGAATGTGCTGCGGGAAGCTTTCAAAGCACAAATTAACTCATTTATTATGTCTGTGATAATCAAAGTAGCATGTTTAGCCTTGTATACCATTTCTCATGTTTTCCATAAACCACATTTTAGCATCTTTTTGGAGGATTAGAACTAAAAGTCATTCCTAAGAATGAAACGGATTTTGGTTGAGGGGTAGAGCTGTTTTATTGGGCCTTGCAACTCGGCAGCTAGTCTCTTCAATTACACTTTTTAAGTAGGACGAGACTCTGGAAGAAAGCAAACCCTTCATGTGGAGGCCTGCAGTAGGATTGGCGGGGCTGTGGTATCTCACGGAGGCACATTTCCTTAAGCAAAAGTGTGTTTCTGCAGATGGTTACATTTGGTCACTCAGTGCCACCAACAAACAATTACATTCTCTTCTCTGGTTCCTGCGGGCCAGCTATCTAAAATTAAGTTAGAATACGCATATTTTTGTAAGTAGAACAGGCTTGATTTAAATAGACCATGATAACTAATCATTTCTTAGAAACATGCTGCGGTCTGCATAGACTCAGTGAAACCTCAGCAAAGGTGTTTCGAGTGTCATGATTTTTTATTTCATTGTTATATAAAGAATCCCCAAATTGAATTGTTCCTTTTTTTCTTTTATGCAAGAGGAGAAAATAGTGGGTCTCCTTTTCAGGATTATAAAACACCTTTTAATACATTAGAGCAACACTTCTCTATTTTGAATAGGTGTAGGTTGTTTTTGTCTCTGCCTTCCCACCCCCTCCAAGCCAGCATCAAAGATACTTTCTATCAGCAATATCATGTGGTTCAACCTCCGAGGATTCAAGCTCCTCCTAAACAGTATAGTCCACAACTGAGTAGACTTTCGAATCGATTTGGGTGTCAAAGATCCAGGACCTGATGTTTCTGGAATGAGCTATGTGCAGATGTACGCCAACAAGTCAGTCTTTACCCATCTGGGCGTCATATTTTCCAGTGATTTTGAATTTCAGTTTTCTCAAATTCTTCACTTATGCCTTTTAGTTCCTTCCTTGATTGTATCTCTTACATTTTAAATTATACTTGATAGCAGGCCTCATGCATTTGCTAGTGATCCACAGCAAATGGCATCCCAGAACACTTTTGCCCAAAGTAACAAATATAAGAATTTTTATAAAGTGGGAGGCCATTTTTTTCTCACAGCCTCTTGAACTGCAATTTGGATCCAAAAGACAGCTTAATATTTTTCACTAGTTTGTAAAGTTCTATTAAAAATCAAATGCTAAGAAACAATGAGGTTGAAACAGGGACTGGATTCAATGCATTTCAAAGAATGTTGATTCTATTTTTCTATAATGTCACATTTTCTTTCTGGTAAGCAGCCATTATCCTAACATAATTCTTTGAAGTATACATCCCATCCCTGAGCAAGACATCCACTAGTTAATTCAGAAAACTTCTTAACAATGAAGGGGGAAAGGGCAAATGACTCTTATTTACAACTTGTCTCTATCCCTACGACTTACACACTTTTATGGTCTAACAGCATTCTGTTTTTAAGCTTCTGAGAAACAAAATCAAAGAAACATAACTTTTTTTGCCCTGACTTTAATTGTTTTGACCACTTACATATTTTCTCTCTTTTATTCTTTCTTCTGTCTTTTTTCTTTCTCATTTTTACTCCACGCTCTGCACCTCTTCTTGCTGAATGTGCTCCCTGTGTCTTCCTTCCTTTAGTTTTAATGGCCAGTGTCAAAGAAAATGTAATAACCCTTTCCTAGTTGAGTAACTTTGGCATGTGATCTTCTCTGGATGGACAGTATAGGCCTGAAAACATTCTGGCAAGAATTAAATGAGAAGACACAAATACAATTCCACAAAATCTAGGTGCTGAATACATGGCCACTTCCCTCATCCCTGTGTAATCAACTTGTTTGAATTTGTGTTACTGATAGTTATAACAATTGCCGAGGAAATTAGGGCTATTGATTTATTTACTTACTTTTCATATGAGTTGTATAACTTTGACGTCGTGATTACAGGTATAAATTCGATTGCTTAATTATTGCTTTAGAACCCACATCTTTCATTTTATTTAGATGGGATTATGAAGTTGAGGAGGCAAATATTATTATGATTTATTAATGAAAAGAGTGGGTCAAAGTGGTTACATGTTAAAGCTAATGATTAACAAGCTGAATCCAAAAGCCAGGTCTCTTAACTTTTATTCAAAACCTGCTTCTAATGTACAGTACATAATTAAAAATTAGAAGCAATGTTTATCATTAAACATAGTAGATGGCATTGTTTCACGGTTGTCAACATAGCCTAATAGCTCAGAGCATGAACTCTAGATCCAGAGACTGCAAGTCCCAACTTAGCCACTTACCAAGTAGTAAACTTGGATAATTAACTTCTGTTTTTGTTGGAAAGAATTATAAGAGCAAATCTAATGGTAAATAATAAAAATCCATGACATCTGAGCTATAATCAGATATTTCAGTTTTACTTACTTCTCTCAGTGATAGATGTATGTTAGCCACATTTCACAGATGAGGAAGTTTTTCCTTGAATAGTAAGAAAAATCCATTCATGTTAATGCAACTAATATATATTATAAAAAGTTGAAATGCAATTTGTCTTCAAAGCCTATATGCTTTCCACTGTAGCACATGATGTCCCATAGAGTTAATCTAGTATTTTACTTTTCACATGAGCAAACTAAGTCCAAGGAAGAATACCCATGAGTGCCAGAAATGTTGTCTAGTTAGTTATAGGCCTAAACTAGAAACCAGGATTCTTAAATCAGAGTTCAGTGCTTACATAAAAACAGGCTACAGCCTAAATGAGTGTTATTTTTGTTTGTTTTAATTGTCCATAACCTTATTTTATTGTCATTGCTTTATTTATTCAAAACTTATTGTAGAAAACAAGTAGAGAGAAGCATTTTTTAAAATTAATGAGGCATTTGTTCTTTATATCTACAAATGCTAATAAAAGGACAGGCAGGCTGATACATAATTCATAGAAGCTAACAAATTACAGTACATTTGCAAAAATGACCTGTTCTTTCCTGCTTATTTTCAATGTAGTACATTAATGTCAAAAATAACAGTGGTAAATATAGACAGCGTAGTACAACAATATTGGGATAATGTATTGATATGCCCACCCCAGAAATGCTAGCAGAGCAATTAGAGGGCTCACATCTTTTTAAAATGAAGTCAAAATGTCAGCCAAGCTTTTATTTCAGTAAATATTATTTTATGCTTTTATTCTTCTTAGAACAAGTATCCAAAAGTTTATTACTAGAAAGATCAACCATATATTCCAAATTCAATTCTTAAATTCTAGTAAATGGGCATTGTTTAGGCTTTCAAGGATCATATGAACATGTTAAATACACACATTTACATCACTTAAGATACCCATAAGTAAAAACTGTAAATTGCTTTCAAAATGACAGATTTTCTGATTTGTTCTTTGAAAAGACAGTATTAGCTATGAGGGAAAAGATTGTAGATGAGGGAAAAAGTCTTCTCTCTCAAGGTTGAAGGGTACAGTTTCACTTTTATCATTGCTTTCCAGTCCTGGGTGAGCACCCAGGAGTGGCCTGCCTGACAAGGCAGATTATGGGTACCTCTGAAAAAATTATGGGCTCTATGGCATTGGGGACATACCAGAAAATAAACATAATAAAAACAATCAGATAATAAAGAAAAATGTTTTAAATAACAAGATATTTGGGCGCCATAGAAGTATATGTTAGTAAAGCTTGTAACAAAAAGAAAACATGTAATTGTTACCCTCCTCACATAATACTGACCTGTAAAATGAGTGAATTGAAGAAATGTCAATTGATATTCTAAGCTGTAGACTAGGATTCTGCCACCATGCATGGATATTCATTTCACCATTATTGGACATTAGGGAGAAAACACACAAAAAGTAAACACATGAGTGGTGCTTACCTCATGAATATGCTTCTTTTATTTAAGATAAGATGCTGTACACATATCAGAACTGAGAGCTCTCAGTATTACTGTGACAGTGTTAATCGGAGAAATGCATGGACGGTCTTTCTCCGTTGCCAGTGGGAGTGCGTTTCTTGGGGTATCACTAGGATAAGCATTTCTGGAGACCCCCACGGGAGGATGGATGTGGTAGAAAGTTTAATTTGCGTGGAATTACATCCGTCAGTTTGCACAGTCGCATTTCCCTTACTCGGGTCCTGGAAGAGGGGCAGCTGTGGGTTCAGCAGAGCTACACGCAGAGCCAGTGCTGGGGGTCTCCATCCCGAGGCGGCCCTGGGTTCGGTGTGGCAACAGGCTGGCTGTAGCCCATTAGTCCCTTGCGTGTGGGGCCCTCATGGCTGTGGGCCACGTGGGTGGGTGCAGGGGAGCCGAGTCACAGAACCCCTGCAATGAGTCCCAAGACAGCCAAGCGGGCAAGAAGAGGGAGCTGCTTTGCTCAGAAGCTCAAGTATCCCAGATCCCCCTGTGCTTGCCAAGCCTAGTCTGGCCAGTGACCTGTCCCCAGGTGTGACTGACAGACAAGTGCCATCCCTACGTCACCCAGACTTTACTGGGCCTGCGTCCATTCGGCCTTCCCTTCGCCCCTTTCCAGTTATTCACAACCAGGTTATTACAACGGTATCAACAGGATGGCCGGAGGTGAAGGACAGAGTCACAGGAGCAAAACAGCAACTCAGACATGCCTAACAAAGTGCTCTGTGCTGAAGACAGAAAGTTAGATAAACCCGGTTCCTGTTTTTAAAGACATCTCAGTTTAGTGTTGTTTTTTAAAGCTATTTTGACCACTATCTACTGTATGAAGATTACTTTATGTACAATGCAGTTCACATACATATCCTGTATATGCATGTCTGAAATAAAATTTCATATAACAATTCTCAGTCTGGTAAGAATGTAGTACTTTCTAGTCTATCCTCTTTAAAGGAAAATGTGTTCATCACAACCCTCTAATGTGCTTTGATTGATGAAACAGACAGGTAATTAAATGCACAAAATGTCTACTGATTTGAAAGGTAAGACAGATACATGTATAGTAGTGTAATAAAGTATTCAGACATGTTATTTAAGGTAAATCTTAAAGGTGAGTAAACATCCGCAATCACAACCAGTGGGCAGACTATTCCAAGCAAAAGAGGAAAAACCTAAACGTTATTCCCCAAAGTGGCATATTCAGGAAGCTCCAACCCTGAGTTCCCAATGGCTGTAAAAGTGGGTGAACTTTGAAGCTTGTGAGGAGATGAGACAGACAAGTAAGCTGGACAGACGCAATGATCACGGGCCTGTCTGACAGCCTTGCATTCATTCAGGTCCTGCCTGCTGTGCGGTCCGGTTAGATCTAGACTGGGACTAAAGTGATAATGGACTTTTCTCTCAAGGAGCTTATATTCTAGCATTTGACTTATCCTTTCAACAGTGATAAGGAATTCAAACTTCATCATATGGGCAAAGATTAAGTCACTGAAAAATCTTATACAGAAGAAAAACATGATGACCTTAGTATTTTTAAAGAAAACTGTACTTGCGAATGGATTTAATCTGTACACGTAAAAACTTCGTGTTTAGTGAGAAGTAAAGGCTAGGCTGTATCAGTGGCATGGAAGCTTAGAGTGGACAGAGTTTTGAAACGTTAGGTGGATAGAATTTGTAGGATGCGCAGATAGGATATGAGAGTTGTAGGAGAGGAGAAATGGAAGGTAATGTCCGTATTTTTAATTTTGGTGAGTAGGTGGAAGGAAGCACCCACCGTACAGTGAGGAAGGACATACACATTAAAATAAATTTTAGGATAAAAGATATTAAGTTGATAATGAAAAACCAAGTGCATACACAAGAAATGGAAGAATATATAGATCCGGGCCCCAGGAGAGCAGCTGGGGCTCGCTGTGTAGTGTTAGAACACTGGCGGCATTTTAGCCCAGGAAGTCAGCATACGTCATGCAGGAAAAGCATATAGAGAAAGCAGAGAAGAAAGAATAAATTCCTAGAGTCGGCCTCATTTGAAGGATAATCAGAATGGGATTAACCAGATAATTTTGTAATGGGAATTCCACTCCCATTATATGTAATACATAACAGTTGTGTGATCAAAAATAAGTTGTTGTTTTTTTTTTAATTTATCTTTATTGTTGAAAGTATTACAGATGTCCCCCTTTTTCCCCATTGACCCCTTCTACCCCCCCCCCCCCCCCAGGCCTTCACCACACTATTGTCTGTGTCCATGGGTTATGCATATATGCATAGAAATTCTTTGGTTAATCTCTCCCACCCGCCCACCCCCACCTTCCCTCTGAGATCCCTCAGTCTGTCCCATGCTTCTATGTCACTGGATCTATTTTGTTCGTCAGTTCATTATGTTCTTTAGATTCCACATATAAGTTATAAAAACTAAGTTCCGAGATTAAATGGAGTGGTTGCAAGTGTATCCATGAGGTCATACATGGTAAGAAGTGAAGTGTCGACCCAACTTGGTTACCAGGATACCTCTGGGAGCATTAGTTGCAGTGAGGTCTCAGAATGGCGAGGGTGGGGGACAAATCTCAGTGACTTTGAGAAGGAAGGAGTGAAGGGTGTTAAAATGGAGATTGTAGCCCATAGTTTTCATAAGCTTGCTTTGAAGGAGACATAGGAGGGAACTGCTGTGAAGGAAGCATGGTATGGAAGGTTTTCATTTTTAAGAGGGGAGCAACTTAGAAATGCTTTTTGTTTGGGGAAGAAAAACCCGGGAGTCAGCTTAGAGATTTTTAATGAAGTGGATGAATAGGTGCAATGAGAGCAAGACAGATAAAATGTAGATTGTGGCCAAAGGGCCCCTTGCCCTGTGTTATAGTGTATGCTGCTTGCATATGAAAATCAAAAATGTCTTAAGTGACTCTTCAATTTTTAAAACATGTTCATAACAGAACTGGAGAGCTTCCCGCATCAATTTTTGGTTCTCTTTCCCTTCTCACTGCAAAACCACCAAGGACAGTTAACATAAACAGGCCAGTGATACTCCCGACTTTGCAGGGTAATTAGCACAGCAGGAGGAGCATTCTGGGGCGCTCAGCTCCTCGAAGAGTGGGTGGAATCTTAATGGGAGACAGAGGAAGAGTCAGCAAGTTAATAATTCCAGACTGCGCCTAGCTCTCCACATGGTTAAAGTCTCAAAGCTATTTTTTAAAAGGCCAACAATCTGAAGAGAAATTTTTTCCTGTTCTTTAGTTTCAACAGTGGCCTGGGCTTTCATTATTAGTGTTGTTTTATCAGATTCTGGTGTTTATGCAGAATTCCTAGACTAGTTTAAAAACAAGCCCAATTGCTAGCCTCACATCACTTCCCAAGCTAAGTATTTAAGCAATAATGACCTTCAGACTGGATATTTTCTTGGCATTAATGACCAATAGAAAGCACTCATGGTCTCAGGTGAAACTAGAGGCCTTTAATCCAGCCTGTGGTTAATGGCCAGAAAATGCCTAACTGAGAGGTCATTAGTGTGATTATAAAT
Organism: Miniopterus schreibersii; assembly: GCF_964146895.1. Taxonomy (NCBI): domain Eukaryota; kingdom Metazoa; phylum Chordata; class Mammalia; order Chiroptera; family Miniopteridae; genus Miniopterus; species Miniopterus schreibersii. Next base: position 57,563,080 of record NC_138111.1, on the reverse strand, counting down.
CATATCAATGTAAAGAAAAAGGCAAAGTGTTCAAAACTGAAATTCAAGTTGCCATGGATACTGTATTTTCCTAGAGACAGAACCCAGACTACTAACCAAAGGAAGACAATTCTCAATTCTTTTTATTCCATTTAGGGTTATAATTGCTGTTTGGACACAAACACTGGTTCATAGAACCTGAAACAACTAACATTTCTACTGTGTAAAGGTAAGAAGAAACTCTGGACTGAAAGGAGCTTGGGGAGTTTATTTCATTCCAATTTCTACTATTACAATTATGATAGGTGGAACTACTCGAATGTCTTCTTCTTGTGTTTATAGGCATCCCGAGAAGGAATGTATAGAAATCTTAACAAGGGCTGGATGCAGTTTTCGTGGAGCCTGAGGCTCATAGAATCTTGTGGTTTCTTGTAAAAGAAATTCAAATTACTAGTATAAAATATCAGTTTCATCAGTCCTCCTGACACAAGGGGAGATATGACAGAGAAACAAGTATTTTACTAATTGCAATTAAAATGTCTTACTCTTGCAATATTTACAAAATTATACTACTATGGGATTATATAACTCCCCCCTCCTCCAATGTGTAAGATGAAGGACGTTTTTGATCTAAGCCTTGATTTGCTACATAGTAAATTCTTCATGATCTCCTGTCAAGAATCCTAGAGGTTTTGACAAAAACAAACAAACCAAAACAAAATAAAAACACACACAAAACACAAAAAAACGAGGCCAATCATCCAGTGCAACACTCTCACTGTAAATGAGAAAACTCAAAATATCAAAGTACTCAAGTCAGGAAGTTAACCAAGTCCCCTAATTCACATTTTTCTGCACCCCAACTTCTTTAAGTTTTACTGGGTTTTCCAGGATGGGGACAGGCTGGAACCTAAGTGATATTCTTTGGGAATTTTTATGGAACAGTGAGGCAGGGCCAAAGGGAATATATCACATAAAGTGTCTTGAAAGGATGAAGCGTCCTAGAGAAAAGAGATCCTCTAATTGTTACTTGTAGAAACAGGCTGCGTGGCGGAAACTACTGGCTGTTGAACTAAGTCCCTTCTGCCCTTCTTTCCTAGTAAATGAACGGGGGCTAGAACATCTTCACCTGAGGACACCTGCATGTCCCAGGCCCCCCTTGCGTCTAGGTATTGCTCCGATTGCTGGGGCCACTGGCAAAGAAGAAATACAGAATTTCTCTTTTAATTTCAGCGCATTGTGACAAGCCTGTGTAAACACTTGATTTGAAAGAGGAGAGTCTAGGCACTTCTCATACTAAATATTTAAAGACTATTTCTTGTTTAAAACTGCTAATCAATAGATGTTTTCCTTGGCCATTTCAAAACATATTAGTAAGTGGTTGAAATCTTAGAGTACGTGAATAATATCTTGGAGGAGATCAATTTTACAGACGTGAGTGTCCAATAAAAACCAACCAGTGATACCCCAAATTATTAAATCTTTCTTCTTAACTTTTTGAAGATCTTAGTTTTAATTTTTAGATTAACACATTGGTCCTACTATAACTTATTAATAAGAGATGTAAGTGTGCTGGAAATATTTCCAAATAACACTATCAAATCATCTCCCTTTCCTTGTCAACTATAAGAGATAAATGATATATAGGTCCATGCTGATATCAGTTTCTGTGATAAAATAAAATGATTCCGAGGTTAATAGTGAAATTATCACATACATGCATTTATCTTCTGTATCTGACATCATATATATGTATATATACATATACACACATATATACTGGTATGATGTATTGATTTTCACTTCTCGATCAAAATTGAATTTGTTTGAACAGCATTTCTTGTTTGAATAAATTTTGAAATTGACCTCGAGGGAAGAAAGTCCATAACTGCATAATATACCTCCAAACCACAGAAACCAAATATCCAGGCCTCTATCTGTCAGCTGCATATCATCAGGCTAGCACAGATGCCCAGGAGATTGGCAGCTCTGCAAGGCTTGTCTAAAGCGAAGTAGGTTATATAAATTTATAAAAAAACCAGGAGAAAGCAAGAATTAAATGGTCAAAGCTGACTCTCAGATGCCCGAGTACATCTCCTAATGACTGAAGAAACAGAATTGCTCTATCCAAAGGAGGGATTTCACAATGTCAAATTTCCACTCCCTTCTCTCCTGCAGCCTAGTTCCTGTGGTTCTGAAACTGGACCATTTCTGAATGTCACATTTTCTGAAACCAGACTTTTAGAGAAATTATTACCTTGTACCTTCTCAGTTTCACATTCCAATCTAATTTATTATCTATTCCACTACCTCTTTTCAGATAGGAGGTAACAACCACTGAACTTGGATCAAAAAGAATATTTTTTTCACCCACAAATTCATAAGACTTAAAAGTGAAGTCTTATACAAAATAGTTCCTTTGAACATGATGTCCTTTACTTATTTTGGATTAGTGTAAAAACTAGAACTGGCTCCTGGTGATACAAGATAGTTACTTTTGATCACTGTTGCTTAAATTGCAATGAAATTTTAAAAAATTCTAACTCCAAGGACACTAACCTGCGACTGCTGGGTTCTGTCTGAGAAATCACAGAATAGGGCATCGGTAGAAATAAACACACAGGGCTAGTTATACAGAAGCTGCCTCGACACCCTAAGGATCTGGGTTTGGAACCAGCTGAGCTCATTGCTTCAAGGAGTCTAAGGTCAGTTTCTGTCTGTTTTCTACACATTGAAAACCACGTCACTATTCAGCATAACTGACAAGTTACTTCTCCAAGGGATTGTGCACTAAAATAGAGTTTTCTCTGCATTTTTAAAAAACAGTATCCAAACACCCACACAATTCTGATAGTTTTGGGGGGCTGGCTGTATAATAAAGTCTTTGAACTTTATTTCAAGTTTGATTTGGCTTCATAAACTCTTCCACAGCACTCAAAACAATGAAAGATACCTGGAATGTTTCTGGTATCGCATCTGATGATTTGAGCACTCTCAGACGCTGTAACACTTTGTCTGTGTTCTCCTAAAACATGATATCAAATCACAAAATTATCTTTTGTTTTGTGGAATCATTTACTGCAACTTGTTTAAAAAATATATGTATGCTATTTGTATGATGCCAAAAGAAAGCTGAGATCTTAAAAATCATAATAATACATCTCCAAAACAGTAGGCCATAATATAAATAGGTATTCAGACTGGGAGAATCTAAGTGCTTAATTTTCGAATATATTTTTCTAAATATAATCTCTCTATTAGACTTTTGGGGGAAGGTGTCCTATATCTGTATACATTAGATCCAATGTTTAAAATTTGCTTCAGGGGGATGTTTTTTGTTTTGTTTTTTTAAATATATCTTTGTTGATTTCAGAGAGAGGAAAGGAGAGGGAGAGAGAGAAACCTCAATGATGAGAGAGTCATTGATCGAGCCCGCAACCCGGGCCTGTGCCCTGACCGGAAATCGAACCCCGATCGCCTGGATCCTGGGTTGATGCTCAGCCACTGAGCCACGCCCGGCCTGGTGCGGGGGGGGGGGGTCCTTTAATGACATTTATTTATTTATTTATTGATAATATTTCATCACTTGCCTCATACCCTTATGAAAGTTTTAATCATATTTTCACCAATCCTTTTTGTAAAACCTTCCCTCACCACTCCTTATTTATTTCTTCATCTTCATGTCAACTTGCCCTTGTGCTCAAACAGTGAAATACATATTATGGTTTTATTAAATCACAGCCGTAATCAGAGCTTGCTGTGGCTTCGGAACACGACACGCTGTATGGTTCGTGCATAGCCTAGGGCGGGGTTTCTCACACTTGGCACTGTTGACACCCTAAGCTAATTCCTTGCTGTTCTGTGTGCTGCAGGAGGCGTATTAGTATCACTGGTCTCAAACCCTAGATGCAGTAGCATTCCTCACCCCACCCCTTTGTGACAGCCAGGAATGTCTCCAGATATCAATAAATGTTGCCTGGGGGAAAATTGCTCCCCCCCGAGAACAACTGGCTTAGCACGTGCTGTTCTTTGTGTCAGGAATAACTTGTCCTTGCCTTGTCCAGCTGCACGTCGATGACCTTGCATTGTGGAGTCATCCTGAAGCATCACCTCCTCCTTGGAGCCTTAGCTGCATCACCTAGAAGGAGGTAAGGATTTCCTTTATTCTCTTTCCCTTAGAATGGCTTCATATATCAAAATTCCTAGCAAAATACATTTGGCTTTCTCTGCTTATCAAGTGTCTTCCTCCCTTATTTCTTATGCTCCTTGAATAAAAAATTAAGGATAAGTGTGTTGCCTTTTACCTGATATAGCCCCATATTCTACCATAATCCCTGGTATATAATAGACATTCAGCAAATGCTTATAGAAAGAGTGATGGAATAAATGACTAAATAAATAAATGGATATGGGAAGTTTATACTAAGACAACTCATAAATGTATTTTGACCTTTATATAGAACACTTGGTTGGAAAGAAATATTTCTTAAAATCAGTTTTTCCAAGTTCTACACTAAGGGACTTTTCAGATCATAAAGGAAATCTACCAGGCATAGTTGAGAGTAGAGCTACAAAAGTCATTAACATTTTTGTAAATGGAAAAGGGAGATCCTATACACCAAATTTTTATTAGTATTTGATGGGATTATCACTTACACAAAAGATACTAGTAATTGACATGAGCCCATAGCTAGTTCCTTAATTCTCCAAAGCTGAGGTGCTAGTTAATATTTGTTAGTGATCATGAAATGCAAATTTGTGAACAGAAATATTTTATTTCTTGCTATTTTCACATGGAATTTGATCAACTGTTTTGGAGAAAAATTTTTTCTCTTTCAATTTAAAAATTTCAATGATTTTGTAACCAATATCATGTAGTATATCATGGTGGTAGGCTAAATAATGCCCCACCCCTAAAAAAGTCCACATTCTAATTAATCTCTGAAACTTGTAAATATGTTACTTTATATAGCAAAAGGGACTTTGTCGATATGATTAAGTTAAAGATCTTGAGAAGAGAAAATTACCCTGAATTATCCAGATGAAATCTCTCTAGAAGCCTGTCCTAAATAAATAAAGATTTATGGACGTAGATGTTCCCTTCAGCACAATGATGGGGGTGAAAATATCAGAAATTACCCCTGTTCCACAGCAGGGCTTCAGAAATCCTGATGTGGGGACACAGAACATGCCAGGGAGGAAGAAGACTGACTGGCAGTGTCCACCCACTGGGGAAATGAGGTTCCTGAAGGGCACAGGCTTGGGAATCCTCCCCACCCATCACCCAGAAATGCTCACACACGGGCACCCACACATGCACCCATGAGCTTGGGAACACAAGTACACACACATGCACAAGCCTACACTACATGCACACACAGGGAAGGACTGGAACAGTGAACACCCGTGTCAGGGCTCTCCTCCCTGGAAGGACTTTGTTCTTTACTTGGTTCTGAATTCCTTTAGCTTTCATTATGGTGCTACAATCAACCTTTATTTTTTTGCCCTAAATTCTTTAAAAATAAAAATTAAATGATGTACTTTACTCCATAGATGAGTGATACATGGCTAATATTGAACACGTGACTTCAATATGTTTAGAACTATCAAAGTCATGCATATAAAGAATTCAGACATCCCCTCAAGGAGAAGATAGAGATTTGCAAGTCCCACCCCAAGGGGACCGTCATGAGAGGCCTGATGGGTACCTCTCAGCTCCGCCTCTCTCATTCTGTCTCTGTCACAGACACACACATTGTCACATCTGCGTGTCTGCCTGCTGAAATCACATGTATGGTGTCTAACAGCTTGGATCCTGGATGCAGATAGTTGGTCCCCACATCTCACATGAGAGGACCCCTGAGGACTTTATCTGTCGGCACAGAGAGACCCCTGCACCCACTTTAGAGCAGCTGCTCAGATTCCCTCGTCCATGTGGACCAGGATTGGTGGGTCCCATCCCCTCTCCATGGACAATAGAGTTTTTCCCAGTTCCCAGCTATTTCATCAGAGCTCTGAGGGATAGACTTGAAAATACAACTTTGAAGTATTGTACAAGAACTCCTGTGGGGTGACATCCTAGGGTGAGACCTGCCAGGTGAGGGGGGCACCTATGGAAATTTGATGGGTCCTGTGCCGTTCTCCAATAAGGGGGCCTTTCCCCCTTTTCTCCAGGGATCTGTTGTGGCCTCCGCTTCCTCACTTTGTCCCCATGGCTGGTCACCCCCAGACTAGAAGCCTGTCAGTCTGATGGCCACAGTGCTCTCTCCCCAGTGTTGACAGTGTGTGTCCCCCCATCAGGGAGTTCGGGCATCTCTGATGTGTACTGGTGTGTTTACTGTCTCTCCTTGGAAGTGCAGGTGTTTGCCCTCTGTCTCCTTAGAAAACAACTTTCCAGAGTTTTCTGTACCACAGAGATGTGCTACCTCTCTCTGGCCTTGGGTTGTGAGGAAGGCTTTCCAACTTATCTTTCCAGCTTGCTGTATTTTTCTCATTTTTGTTTTGGGCACAGGAAGAGCCAACTATTGCCTGATCAGCTTCTGGCCCTGGGGTCACACTTAGCACAGTGGTCTCTATCCTGAGAGGATGCTCACACTTACTAAAAGGGCTTCTTTCCTTACATCTGATCTCTAATCCATCTGGGATTTTCCTTTCAAATACAAATATGCTCTCTGAGATAAAAAACAAAAGTATGTGAGCAGACACAGAAAAGCACCTATTGTAAGATTCCATTTATAGGAAACGTCCAGAATCGGTGAAGGAGCAGAGACAGAAGGCAGACCTGGGGTTGCTGGGGGGCAGGAGGAGTGGGGAGTGGGCGCTGCTGGCCCAGGGTTTCCTTTGGGGTGGTGGGTCATTCTGCAACTAGACAGTGGCGTTGGTTGCCCAGAATCGTGAATGTATTTCATGCTCAGAAATGACAGCATTTAAATACAAACAGAAACTTGCGTTTATTACTTAAGACGAATCATGCTATACAAATACAAAAAACAGGAAAAGAAAAGAAGAAGAAGCCCTCTAGGAAAAACCTTAATAATAGAAATTAAAAAATTAAAAACTGAACCACGCACAGGAGTAAAGAAGGTCATCATAATGAAGAGAGATAAAAGAAAAATGTCAAATTCTTCGGGTGGGAGAGGGCGAGCAGCTAAGACAGGCGGCTCTGGAGCTGGTCCGTCTCCCAGAGGCAGCTCCTCTGTGTCAGGATCCAGGGCAGGTTGGGGACAGGGCTCCTCAGGCAGAGGCGCTGGGGCCTCAGGTGGGTCAGGAGCGGCCACACAGGCGGGCCCCGGCTCCAGGGCTGCAGCTGGAGCGGCTGCTGGAGGGGGCGGGGCCGCTGGGGGTGGACCCCCCTCCAGGTCCGGAGCAGCTCCCAGGTCGGCCCCTCCACGGGCCTCCTCAGCTTGTATGACGGGCGCTGCGGCAGGAACCTGCTCTGCCTCCTGGGCTGGCGCTGGAGTTGCGAGAGGAGAGATCATCCACATGCCTGCGTTTCCATGTGCCCCCCGCCCCCCCCCCCCCAAAGACAGATCACAGCCAGAACCTTCCAGGGAAGCCGCAGCCAGGACCCACCACAGGACGCCCTCCCGCTGGCAGTCCAGCAGACGGGTGGTCTGAGGCCGGTCCTTGCGCTGGCCAGCCTCTGGGGGTGTTCCCTGTGTGTCTGGCACCAACCCCTCCCCATAAGCTCGAATGTACCTCCCCCCACATCCTACCCCCACTTCCCCCACCAGAGCCTCACCCTTGGGCTCTGCCTCCTTGAGCTCCAGGTCCTCGGGCTGGATTTTTTTAATCTGGGCACGGAGCTCCAGGATGGAGACGGACATCATGAGCTCCCTGTGGAGCCTGGACGGCTGTAGGGGAGGAGCCCTTCTCTGGCCATCCTCAGGCCCCGGTTCCCCGGACCCCCAGGTGGCCACACTCACTTCAGGCCTGCTCTGGCCCTCGGTGGTGTGGCTCACAGGCCCCTCACTGGTGGACATGGGGCGGGGGTCTTTGCTGACCACCTGCTGCTCCTCCATGTCCTTGGTTGAGTTCTGTAATGACAGTGACCGGTAGCAGGTCAGTGAGGCCTCAAGCCACACTAGGCCCCAGTTGCTGCTGCTTCTGCCCACTGGACCTTCTGGTCCTGGATCAGGCCCAGCCCCGTGTCTGCACAGACCTCCTCCCAGGGGAAATGAGATTCACCTCCAGGGCTCGGGATAAACCCTGGGCAGAGGATGCCACCCACGCTTCACGTCCACCCAGCCAGTCTTGACCTGGGCTGTGGCATGACAGGCCCACCGGACTTCAGACCCCCCTTCAACTTATTCCTGCTCAGGGCAGGCCCTCCCCATGTGACCCACTTACACACACACACACACACACACACACACACACACACACACGGAGGGGACATAGGGCGGCTCAGGTGGGATCAGAGTGGTGGCCTGGCCTGAACAAAACTACCCTGGGCCTCGCTGTGTTACCTCTGTGTGCCGCCTTGAAAAAGGCCACAGGCATCTGCACTGAGACTGGACCCAGCGGCGGCTGCGCCGGGACAGACTCTCACGGCTAGCTCTTTTCGGGGCTCGGCCCCGGGACGCTGGCAAACAGCACCGGAACATCCCCTTGGTGTGGATGTCTCTAGTCAAATGAGCTGGGGAGGGGCAGTTTTAGAATGTGGCTGCCTGGTTACCAGGGTTCCAAGTTCTGCTGGGCTCCATCATAGGAAGTGAGGTCACTGCCTGGGTCCCCTACCCTGAGGATCTCCTCTGACTGGAGCAGTGACCTCACTACATCGAGCAATGACCTCACTACTTCGCTTGTTAGTTCAGTTTGTTCATTAGATTCAACATAGGAGTGAAATCATATGGTGCTTGTCTTTCTCTGAGTGGCTTATTTCATTTAGCATGTTCTCCAGGTCATTCGATGCTGTTGCAAAGGGTAAAATTTCCTTGTTTTTTTATGGCTGAATGGTATTCCATTGTGTCAATGTCCCACAGCTAATTTACCCACTCATCAACTGATGGACACTTGGGCTGCTTCCAAATATTGGCTATTGTAAATAACACTGCTGTGAACATAGGGGTGCGTATATTCTTTCCAATTAGTGTTCAGGTTTCTTCTGATAAAGTCCCAGAAGTGGAATCCCTGGGTCATAAGGCAGCTCCATTTTTAATTTTTTGAGAAAACTCCATACTGCTTGTACAGGGGCTGCAACCGTCTGCATTCCCACCAACAGCGCAGGAGGGTTCCCTTTTCTCCACATCCTCAGCAGCACTTGTTTGTTGATTTACTGATGGTAGCCATTCTGACAGGTGTGAAGCGATATCTCATTGTGGTTTTAATCTGCATTCCTCTGATAATTAGTGACATTGAACATCTTTTCGCATATCTATTGGCCCTCTGTGTCTTCTCTGGGGAAGTGTCTATTCGGGTCCTTTGCCCACTTTTAAATTGGATTTCTTTGTTGTTATTTTTATAAGTTCCTTATACATTTTGGATACTAAGCTCTTATCAAATGTATCTGTGAATATGTTCTCCCATTGAGCGGGTTGTCTTCTCATTTTGTTGATGGTTTTCTTTGCTGTGCAACACCATTTTAGTTTGATATAGTCCCATTTGTTTATTTTTTCTTTTGTTTCCCTTGCCTGAGGAGGTATATCAGAAAAAATATTGCTAAGGGAAATGTCTGAGATTTTACTGCCTGTGTTTTCTTCTAGGATTTTTATGGTTTCGAGTTGAACATTTAAGTCTTTAATGCATTTTGAGTTTATTCTTGTGTGTGGTGTCAGAAGGTGGTCTAGTTTCATTTTTTTTGGAATGTATCTGTCCAATTTTACCAACACGATTTATTGAATAGACTATCTTTAGTCCATTGTCTGTTTTTTGCTTCCTTTGTCAAATATTGATTGACTATAACGGTGTGGGTTTATTTCTGGTCTCTCTATTCTGTTCCATTGATCTATATGTCTATTTTTATGCCAGTACCATGCTGTTTTGATTACTATGTCCTTGTACTATAGTTTGATATCAGGTATGTGATTCCTCCAATTTTGTTCTTCTTTCTCAAGATTGCTATTGCTATGCAGAGTCTTTTGTGGTTCCTTATACATTTTTGGAATATTTGTTTTAGTTCTGTGAAATATGCCATTGGTATCTTGATAGTGATTGCATTGGATCTGTAGATTGCTTTGGGTAGTATGGACATTTTAATGATGTTAGCTCTTCCTATCCATGGACACGGCATATGCTTCCACTTATTTGCATCTTCTTCAATTTCTTTCTCTAAGTACAGGTATTTTACACCCTTGGTTAAATGTATTCCTAGGTATTTTATTCTTTTGGAAGCACTTGTAAATGGGATTGCTTTCTTAGTTTCCCTTTCTGATGGTTCATTATTGATGTATAAAAATGCAACTGATTTGTTGATATCAATTGTGTATCCTTCTACTTTATTGAATTCATTTATCAGTTCTAGTAGTTCTTTGGGGGAGTCTTTCAGGTTCGTTATATATAGTATCATATCATCTGCAAATAATGACAGCTTTACTTTTTTCTTTTCAGTTTGTATGCTTTTTATTTTTTCTTCTTGTCTGATGACTGTGGCTACGACTTCCAGTACTATGTTGAATAGGAGTGGTGAAAGCCGACATCCCTATCTTGTTCCCAATCTAAAGGGGAACATTTTAGTTTTTGCCCATTGAGTATGATGTTGGCTGTGGATTTGTCATATATGTCCTTTATTATGCTGATGTATCTTCCCTCTGTTTACACTTTGCTGAGAGTTTTTATCTTAAATGGGTTCTGAATTTTATCAAATGTTTTTTCTGCATCTACTGATAAGGTCATGTGGTGTTTTTTGCTGTTGTCATTTTTAAAAAATAGATCTTTATTGAGTTCAGAGACAGGAAGGGAGAGGGGGAGAGAGAGAGAAAGAAACATCAGTGATGAGAGAGTCATTGATCAGCTGCCTCCAACTGGGGATTGAGTCCACCACCAGGGCACGTGCCCTGACCAGGAATTGAACAGCAATCTCCTGGATCCTTGGTAGATGCTCAACAGCTGAGCCATGCCTGGCTGGGCAGATAATGTGGTTTTTATCCTTCACTTATGTGCTTTATCATGTCTTTGATTTGCAGATATTGTACCAACCTTGTATCCCTGGAGTAAATTCCACTTCATCGTGGTGTATGATCTTTTTAATCTATTGCTGGTTCTGGTTTGCTAATATTTTGTCGAGGATTTTAGCATCTATGTTCATCAGAGATAGTGGCCTATACTTTTCTTTTTTTGTAGTGCCTTTATCTGGTTTTGGAATTAGGATGATGCTGGCCTGATAAAATGAGCTTGGGAGTCTTCTCTCCTATTGAATTTTTTGGAATAGTTTGAGAGGATTGGTGTTAGTTCGTCTTTGAATGATTGGTAAAATTCACATATGAAGCCATTCAGTCCAGAGCTTTTGTTAGAAGTTGTTTTGATTACTGCTTCAGTTTCACTAGTTACAATGAGTATATTCAGATTCTCTGGTTCTCCCTGATTCACTTTTGGAAGATTGTATGTTTCTAGGAATTTAGAAAACCTTGTAAGAGTTAGGCAGGAGATCAGAGAGACAAACTGCAACATGACATATGGGCAGAGAGAGATTAGAACGTGCAATGCTGCTAACATAACATTTGAAGATGGAAGAAAGGAACATTAGTCAAACACGCTAGTGGTCTCTAGAAGCTAAAAAAGGCAAGGACCAGAGGCATGCTGACAACTTCAATTTAACCAGGGAAACTGAATTCAGACTTCTGACCTCAGAAACTATAAGATAATGAACTTGTATTGTTTTGATTCACTATGTTTGTGATAATTTGATACAGTGGCAATAGAGAAATAATACAATGATCGTGAGAATCTTAACTTACTCTTTCTAAGAATTTTGTATTGAATGTGTTACTGTTACCTATGATGTTGGTGACAAAATGGCACCAGTTGGTACAGGCGAAGTTGGACCCCGGTTCTTGAGCCTGGCAAAGAAAGAATTTGGAGCCAGGAACTCAAATTATAAGAAAAGTCTATTTAGAAAGTTACAGAGGTAGTAGAAGTGAGCCAGCTGGGCTGGGTAGGCCCAGGAAACAAGTTATGGAGGCAGAAGAAGGACCCTTGGAGCTTAGGAGAGAGAAAGGCAAAAGTAACACATGTAGGGAGAAGAGAGGGGAAAGAAAGGCAAGGAGTATTTTCCCAAGAGGAAGAATGTGCAGGACCCTTCATCTTGATGGTTTTAAAGGCTGGAAGTTTAGGGGAGGTCTTAGGTGAGGAGCCCAGTAAAATATTCATCAGCTTTATGCTGATGCTCCAAAATGATATTTATCCCCTGGACTTTATCTGAGGTTGGCACAAATGGCCCTAATTGGATTTTTGTTATCTATCTCCCTGAATAGGGTGATTTAAGCTATTTACCCTCTATTTGGGGAGAAGTGTAAAACGTTTACTTTTAAGTGTCCTTGGTTAGGGGAGATAAGATTTTGCAATTTACTAGATAGCTGTAAACTGCTTGGCTGTTCAACTGTTTGTCTCAGTTTCCCTATTCCACCTGTCCTGGCTGTAGAACAAAAAGATAAATAAACAGAGCCACTTTAAAAAGGACTGGAAGCTGCCATCCTTGAGAAACTGCCTTGCACATATTATGTCTCAACCCTTTGGAATGGTAAAACAGGACAAAATAACCTTTGGACTGGGCCTAAAACAACATTGTGTCCCAAACAACTGCCTGAGAAGATAACAAGAAAGCAGATATTATAGCAACTGGACTGCTGACCACTGGAGTAAAAGTTAAAATCATTCCTTGGAATTAGCATGATGACATTAGCTTATCTGCACCAATAGGAGTGACTTTCTTCTACTGAAGTAATTGTCTCCCTTCTTTTTTTCATAAACATTCTCTACCTTTGCCTCCTAATTGGAACACTACTTGGGTTTCTCCCTGAACCAGTACTTCTTTTTTTTTTTTTTTTTTTTAATCTCAATTAAATGCTTTTTGATCCTCACTTTGGCCTATATTTTTGGGTTAACACTAGACAGGTTCGTATATCATTTTTCTGTGTTCCAGCAGTATATTTTGTTCAGTGTATATACAATTATACAATTTTTAAAATATGCTAAAAATTTTTATTCTTCTATTCTACAAATGAGGTACACTTGCGTTTTTTTCAGGGATCAGTTATTTTGCAATTGGTGCTGTAAACATTCTTATATGTGGATCCTGATGCCCATGTGCAAACTGTCCCTCTGTGTCAGAACGATACTCTTATAATCTGTCTGAAGTATAAAGTATATATGTGTGTGTGTGTGTGTATATATATATATATGTATATATACACATTTATTTATGATGAGGAATTGGCTCACAAAATTACAGAGACTAAGAAACTCCACAATCTGTCATTTGCAAACTGGAGACTTCAGGAAAGCCAGTGGTATAAATCAGTCTAAGTTCAAAGACCTGTGAACAAAGGGAGCCAATATCTGCAGTGGTATAAATTCTACTCTAAGGGCAGAAGATGAGATGTCTCAGCTCAAGCAGTGAAACCAGAAAAAAGGGAAAATTTCTCCACCTTTTGTTCTTTGTAGGCCTTGAATGAATTGGATAATTCCACCCACATTGGGAAGGACAACCTAGTTTGCTGAATCCACTGATTGTAATGCTTGAATAGTTTGGAAATACCCAGAAATAATATTTAACCTGGGTACCCAGGGCTAGTCAAGCTGACACATAATATTGACTATCACATGGTGTTTCAGTGCATCTATATGTTGACATATTTGCAACATTGACAATTTGGATCTTCTTTATGTACCTAGTCAGCTTTTGTAATTTTCTATAAATAATTTTCAAGTCTTTTGTAGATTTATTCTTAGGTACTTTTTTCTTTTGATATAAATAATGTATTTTTTTCTAACTTTGTTCCTAGCATATAGAAATACATTAGAGTTCATAGGTAAAGCTTTCTCTAAATTCTAATAATTTATTGGCAGTTTATTTAGGAATTTCTCTCTCTATAAGAATATAACCTGCAATCTTTATTTTCTTATTTCTTATTCTTGCCTTAATGAGCTAACTAAGAATGGAAGTGGTGATAACTGGAAACATCTTGTTTCTGATCTCAAAGGGAACTCTGTGCAATTTAATTTATATATGATGGTGCTACAATGGCTTTTTTTTTTTATATTGTGGAATAATTTGAACATAGGACAAACAGGATTTTCTGACATATTTGATGTGGTAGTGGGTGAAAGAAAAAATAAGATATTACTTTAGTTTGGTGGGATGCATTTTCTAGGCTGGAAAGATTGGAGTAAAGTATAAAATCCAGAGCTCAGTTTAGGTCTGTGAAATTTGAGATGTATATTAGGCAGCTGGACATTTAGAGTAATCTGTTAAATATATATAAGCCTTGATTTTAGAGCAGAGGTGGGGAACGTCTGGCCCGGGGCTGTACAAGGCCCCTGAAACCATTTGGCCTGGCCCTGCCAAGGCAACTGCATGTGGGACTCAAAATTAAATAAACCTAGGATTTTTTTCATAGCTAATTTTTAAGTTGATAATTTTGTATGGCCCTCGAATGATGTGATAAATATGCAAATGGCCCTTGGCAGAAAAAACTTTCTCTACCTCATTTTAGAGGAAAGGGACAAGTAAGAGAAATAAAGAGATGAACCATTAACATGTAAAGGCTATTTCAAGCCAGAAGACCAATAGAAATACCAAGGCATAAACAGTACAGCAAGAAAAGGCTGAGAGAAGTCTGTTCCGAGGGGCTCTGCCATGAAGAGTTTGAGGTGACGCAGAGAAGGAGGTCTGGAGGATGGCTGGAGAGGCAGCAGGAACCAGAAGAATGAAGGAGGCCTCAAGAGTAACATATATGTCAAGAAGAAGGGAATTTGCTTAATTTCCAATTATTACTATACAAATAATTCTTCAATAAACATCCTTACCGTACATCTATATCACAGCTCACCTGTAATAACTTTTTTTTTGGTAGACTAAAATCCTAGAAACAGAATTTTGAGGAAAAAGCTGTGCTGGTTTAAAATGTTGATAGGTATTATACAACAGCTACCAAAAAATTTTTTTATACTAATTTACATTGCTATCCCTGGTAGAATGGAATAGAAACCAGAAAATACAGACCTTACCTCAGATGCTGTACAATGAAAGAGAAACTTTGGGAGCTTATCAAAGACAGAACCTGAAGTATTTTGCCCATTTACAGACCCTGGTTAGGTTAGACACAATTTCTGCTTTTTAATTGAGCCATAGACAAAAAATACCATTAAACAGTCAATTCCAAAATCCAACATATAATAAAGCATATATTTGGCTCTCAGTGATGGAGAATCTTCCTACAGTAAACAAAAGGACTATCTTGGAAGCCAACTGGGAGAGGATTACATGATTATCTAAGAGATCAGACATGGCTAAGAGAGTTGTGGGTAAATCAATCCATTTCCAGAGCTATGCTTTTCTAATTTTAAGGCATCTAATTAAAGTTTCACTATTTTTATTTTATTTAGTATATGACCTGTACTTATAGCAATTTAATATCTTTAAAAATCAATTCACTTTCTCTTTTGCTTAAATCTACGTCAGAAGAAAACTATATATTACTATTGTGAATGAAGAGAAAGTATCGCTTTCCATTAAAGATAACTGCAATAAATATAATCAATACAAGCAATGTTATTAAGTTTAAGGTTGACGTTATTGCTTGCTAACGGCTTTGAACCTATGGCCCATAAAAAGGAAATTACCAAGGTAGAGAAGAGTTAAAGGTATAGCTGTTTCTATGTGGTATACTTATAGAATTGTAAAGACATGAATTAAAAAGTTAAAGTCTGAATTATAACTTGTCATAGATTGCACGTTTTATTCAGGACAGTATCCCAGTTCAACAAAAGAAAAATAATTCTTTGCTCTTATTTTTCCATTAGAACTGTAATTGCTATTAGATGTGAATGTCAGTCCATAGACTTGAAGCAAATATCGGTGTCTATCTCATGAAACTACTATTAACAAGAATTTTGGTCTAAAAAGAGGCCTGGGAGTCAATATTTTTAACTCTCTTCTTCTTTCTCTGGAAGGGTTACACTTTTATACCATATTATTGTCAAAGGCCTCCAGAGAAGGACTTTTTAAAATTCATATTTACATTAATAATTTCAAAATACTTTTTATAGCTGTGAAGGGAGTCCAGAAATCATCCAGTGCAATACCTTCACTTATCAGATGAGGAAACTAAATCTCTGGACATGCTGGTGAATGCCTGAGAATGGAAGAGCCACACACAGTGTGGTGAGACTGCAAGTCTGTTCCGAGTTAGCATTTCTGGACATAGAACTAACCCTACCTTATCACATCCATTTTGTCTATTTTTTCATTTACCTCAAAGTCTTAGAAAAATCAATTAGCTTTAGTTGCTTTAAAAGGAATGGGCAGATGATTATATATTTGCATAAATTATGGAGATATTTGCCCTCTTTGGAAAATTCAGAAGGCATGGACTCTAGCCATATCAGAATATAGAAACGAATCCAGTGACAGGCAGAGGAAGAGCCTGGGAAGGACTTGAAGACACCAGCGCTTTCCATTATGATTTTACAAAGTGTGATGTTTGTTCTCTGTCACACTCAACACCCTGGCTTATTGCTTCACAGATTCTGTGTGTTTGTTTGTAGTTGTTTACTGCATAGACTAGCTATGAAAAAAAAAAGGGAATATTATTAATAAGAAGAATTATTCATTCTTTTATATGATAAATATGTATGGAGAGCTTATTATGTTCTAAGTACTCTTTTAGGTGCTGGGTTGACTGCATTTCATTGGTGAAGCCACACAGGTCAGTACAAAATCAAGACTGTCTATCAACTTCACCTTTTGGTGAGTCAACAAAGAATTGTCTACACCACCATCATCATTTATCAAGTGAATAAACAAATTGGTGCAGCCTTCATTTGCCAAAGATGCTTAAGGACAAGGGGCCGAAAGGGCACAGTGGAGTGTAGAAGAACTTTGGGACAAGTCCCATAACACTCGTATCATATATGCTACATTTTTTGTTGTTCGTTTTTACCTTAACTTTATGCCCTACTGAGAAACAGCATTTGCCAGGATAGAGTTGCATTACCCATTATGACTTTTGCCTCTAGCTAGTCCCATAAATCTTTCAAATTTCATGCGTAGCAAATGCGGCTAAAACTAAGTAAACAAAACAACGCCCATGAGAATTGTTTGTTTTGTAACTTTAAGCAGAAAAATGTGTCTTTTGAAGCCTGACCTATTTTTACAAGGGTAAGACTATGTAGTCTTCACATTTAGTATGGCAAACAAATCTCCACAATCCCCTACTAGAGAGAATCAGCGCTTTAACACTGATGAAGCTTTGTGCTGAGATGCAATCTCCATCCGATAACTGTTCTGTCTGGACACTATTTGTGTTTTCTTTACAGTTGTCTTATCCATTCAAAGTAAATGGTTTTGCTTAAGAACCATATGTAGTAAAAATATAACGATCCAAATTTTTCTTGCATCTGTCTACATTCTCTTTTGCTCTTCAGTTTTCAATAAAAACAATTTATTTGTAGACAATTTTAAAAGTTTTTAGTAAATTCTTTCCTGAGAAAAATAACACAGAACCTTGTAATTAATGTTATAAGTAGTATACAAAACAGACATGATATAAAATAAAAACCAATTTACTATAAACATTAAGAATTGACTACAGATAAATCAACTATATAGTATCAGAGTTAGACATGAACACCCAATTATTGTGTATGTTTTCATTGCAAATTACTTAATATTGGAAACCAAAAGAGAGCTGAGAAACACTCTCCTCAGACTCTTGTTGAGGTTTATTCTACCAGTGAAAAATAATTTGTTAATATTCTTATTTATTATTTTTGTTTTGGTGGCAGTTAGCCAGTTGATTCAGGAAGGATATCATGATTCCTGTCTTCATGTTGTGAGTGTTAAAAATTCAGTTTCATTATTTACTAATAAAGCCTATAGGTATTCAGAGATTCCTAAATACAGGTTACAAACTACATTGTACTTTATGATATTAACTACATTCATGTATATATGATGTACTAATGTATCAATGTATGAGTGTAATGAATATATATACATAAAAATATTAATAACGGTTTTCATTGGGTGCTACGAGTGCTTTTTTCTTCTTCACATTTTTTGTTTGCCAATTTAAATAATGAAAATGTTTAACCCTTATTATCATATTAAAATATATTTTATATTTTTATTGTATTTTATGAAGAAGTATAATTTAACTCATAAAAGTGAGTGATTTGTTTCAGAAAGGCAAGGTTAAAGATCCAGTTTAGCCATATATTTATAGATTGTCTCAATACTGTTCATATATGAGGGACTATGTAAAGTGAGAGAATCATAATCCTAGCTGGTGTTTTTTTCTTTTTTTTTTCAAGTTCAAGAGTAGCAAATTTAACATCGTCTTTGTATATGACAGTGTATGAGGCCTGGATTTCTTCTAAAGGTTTCACCGTAGCCTGGCCGGCCGTGGCTCAGCGGTTGAGTGTCGACCTGGGATCCAGGTGATCAGGGTTCGATTCCCGGTCAGGGCAGATGCCCGGGTTGCGGGCTCGATCAATGACTCTCTCATCATTGATGTTTCTGTCTCTCTCTCTCCCTCTCCCTTCCTCTCTCTGAAATCAATAAAGATATATTTAAAAAAAAAAAAGGTTTCGCCATAAACCTCTTGGTTTGATTTATACATCCAGTCAGCTGATAGACATCTCCTACCTAGAGTGAGGTTTAATAGTTTTTTAACTCAAAGAACTCTGATCACTCTCTTCCAGAAAATGTGTTTTGTTTCCCTGACATGTCTGATACCCTGTCTTCCATTTTCACAATTGTGTTTCTAAGGCTTTGTTCATTAAATATGGGAGTTCTGTGGGCCTTTATTCTTAGTTCTTTCCTTCTATAGCTTTACCTTTCTTCTTAAAACAACTCATCCATTTCCAGAATTTGGGTCACTATTAAATTCCCTAACCTGTTTCCATGGTTCAGACTATCTTTGGTGTATTTACATTCAACTATCCATTCAAAAGACATTTCATGGAAATTTCGAAAGAACATATTCAAAATCTGTATCTTCTGCAAACCTCCATTCACCGAATTGTTCAATATATAATCCCTCCTATTAGTTATCCTTGGCTCCTTCCAAATTTTACTCAACTCAGCAGTGCCCATTCCCTCTGATCCTACCTCCTAAATGATTTTCAATCCATGCACTGTTCCATTCTCATTGCCACACCCAAATCTCAACTTCAATAATTTATTTCCTAGACTATACAAATAAACTGTAACTTATATCTTCACATTTACTCATCTATTTGTGACTAATCCCCAATCTTACATATGAAATCTCTACAGTAATGCTAAAACCATCTTTTACAATTGCAAAATAATTTTGTAGTTCCCCTGATACAAACTAACCAATGACTTCCGAATGCCTTGGAATAAATTCCAGAAACTTTAACATGAATTATAATACTGTACTCTGTATGGTACAGATTCAACCTCCCTCTCCAGCCTCATTTCTTAATATTCTGTATATTGCTTTCTTCTCCTCCGCTCTATTGGGTTTTTCTCAAGTTTTTTTTGTGTTTTTTGGTGCACCCTTCCCAGAAGTACTGCAATACTGGGTTGGTGTGCCAAGTGAATGGAGCAAGCTCATACTCTATCTCCCTGTTCCAAAAATATATTTTATATAATGTCCTTGGATAGAGGACATTATTTAATATCAGATATTAAACTGATAAGAACAGATACTACACTTGATCTTAGCCAAAAGGCCAAGAAGCTATTTTCTCAGGTTCTTGAACATACTAGGCTCTCTCTAGGTCCAAGGCTTTTATACCTGTGGTGTGTACCCCTCCTGGCTAAATTGTCCTCTATCTATTTAATTAACGCACAATCATTTGATAGTGTTCAACTCAAGTATTCATTTACTTATTAATGCAAAAATTGTTGAGCATCTTTATGTATCAGGCACACTCATGGATGCTGGGAAAATAGTGCTGAGCAATGAAAACAACATCTCTTTTTATGACCCACAAGCCTAGGTTACGACAACCATATTCATGAAATGTTATGAATATTTTTTCCACAGCAATTACATGCTTAAAATAATGTTATTAATTATAGTTTTATTATTTATTTAATTTCTGCCCTTTCCACTAAATGGTGAGTTTCATGGAAGCAGACATCAGCTATTTAGTATACATTAATGAATATTTTTTAACTGACTTACTAATATATTAAAGGAACTCCCCCCCCCCCCCCAGGATGACGGCCAAACTCCTCATTGCATATAAAGCCATTCAAGTCCTGACCATAATTACTCACCTCTCTACAGAAACTCCCTGCATTCTAACCACAAATTGCATTTAGTTTCTTAAACCCACTTTGTGTTTCTTATTTCCAGCCTTTACACAAACCATTTCCTTTATCTTGAATACCTCTTCCCAACTTATTTGTTTGAATTTATACTTCCTTTCAGTGTCTGCTTGGTAAGAAAATTCATGAAGCAATCCATAAATTGTGAATTTTAGTTGTTTGTGAAGCCAGGAATGTAGATGATCATTACAAACATTTGAATGCAAGAGAGAACAGATGAAAGTAATGTGCTCTTGAAATTTGCATTATAACCTAGTGCACAGAAGACAACCCCATGAAGAATGGGAGGAGTTGCTTTGCATAGATGAAGTAGAGCGTTTGCTAGTGCCAAAGGGAAGGGACAAGAGCTTCCTGTCTTTGAAGAGTCCACAGGGTGGTGGGAGAGATACTGGCTAATACATATGATGATGACCACGTAAAAAATGATGTACGTTAAAGGTGATAAAAGAAAAACAGATGGAAACATACGTTTTCTTGGTCATGTGGAGGGGGAGAGATTAACTAAAGAGTTTATATGCACAACCCAAGGATACAGACAATGGTGTGGAGACAGACTGGGGAAGGGGGGTGGGACGGGGTGGAAAGGGTCAATGAGGAGAATAAGGGACATCTGTAATATTTTAAACAAAAATTTAAAAAAATAGTATTGTAAAAGTGACTCCATTAGATGAGCAAGACAAATGTGAGAGTGGTAAAATGTGAGGGATGATAGAGAGAGGTGAAGCAAAAAATAAAATTTAAAAATTCCAATAGTGAGCCAGGGTTGAGTGAATAAGAAAGCAGGAGAGAAAGTCTGAAAGAAGCATATTTATAGAAAATATTTGCATTCACTCCCCATTCAGTTTTCCAGGACTTGACGTTTATGTTACTGTGGAGGCTATCTTTCAGAGAAAGAATATAAAATTACAAATAAAAAATTAGATACAAATCAAATATTCATTACAATCAGAAAGGAAACTACACAATTTACAATATACATACCACAAATATAAACATTTAGAAAATAACAGTATTTTTAATGTCTTTTATTCATAAGACATAAACTAAAATATGCAAATTTTCATGTAGAGAATGGTGAGTTTCGACAAATGAATAAATTTAAGCAATCATCAATCCGGTCAAGATATAGAACAATTCTATTAGTGCTCAATTTCCTTATGCCCCTTTCTAGCTGAATCCCACTCCCAAAGGCAATCACTATTCCAATTTCGATGATCACAGATTACTTTTGCCTGACCTTGAATTTCACAAAAGAAATTATTCAACAGGAACTTTTTATATACATTCATCAACTTTTTATGTACATGCATGATCTCTTTTGCTCAAGATAATGATTGTAGATTCATCCACTCGTCCATTTGTATCAGTTTTTTAAAAAGCTGTGTTGTATTCCATTGTAATAATGTGCCCCAGATTTCTTACCTATTCTCCTGTTAATGAACATTTGGATTGTTTCCAGTGTAAGGTATTATAAGTTAAGATGCTATGAACATTTACACATGTACCTACAAATTGTCATTTAACATGAGTAAAATCCTAGGAGACAAACTAATGAATCATGAGGTCAATTTATGTTTAATTGTATAAAAATCTGTTAAACTGGTTTTCAAAGTAGTGATGTTATTTTACATTCCCAGCAGAAACTCAGAAGTTCCAGTTTTCCAAATCCTTACTCTCTTTTAAATGTAAAGTCATATTTAATTTTGTTTTGAATATACATTTCCATGATATCTATTGATTTGTGCATAAAAGCATGCTTGACATTACTATATATGGGGAAATGCAAACATTTTAATTTTGGTAAAATACAATTGATGATTTTTCTTTTGTGTCAGTGCTTTTTTGCACTGTTAAAGAAATTTGTCCCTACACTGAGATTGGTTATTCATTCTCCCATTGGGAGAATATTTAGATTGTTTCTTTCTTATTTATTTTGTTAATCCTCACAGGAGGATATTTTTTCCATTGATTTTTCAGAGAGAGTGGAAGGGAGGGGGAGAGAGAGAGAGAAACACTGATGTGAAAGAAACACATCCATCTGTTGCCTCCTGCATGCGCCCCAACTGGGGTGGGGGATCGAGTCTGCAACCGAGGTACGTGCCCTTGACTGGAATCGAACCCGGGACCCTTCAGCCCAGGACTCTTAAGGCTGATGCTTTAACCACTGAGCCAACCCGGCTAGGGCTAGATTGTGTCTATACTTGGAATATTATGAGTAGAATTGCTTATGAACATTAACATGAACATGTAGATGGTTGTGGAGATTTTTATTTCATAGGACATAATTATTCATTTACCATGGGTAAATTGTTAGGAAGGAAAATAATCTTCAACAACTCCCTTTTTTATAAAGTATCTTGTTCCTTTTTAAAAAATTTTTCCCCTCCATTGATTTCAATATATTCTTAATATATCCTGGAATCAAATCCTTTTTGAGATAAATATATTGAGAGCATTTCCCCTAAGTCTGTGGCTTGCTTTTCATATTTTATTAGTTTTTTTTTGATGAGCAAAACATTTAATTTTGGTATAGATCAATTTATCTATTTTTTTCTTTTATACATGGTGACATTTTGTCATATAAAATAAATTTTGTCTACAACAAAGTTAAGAAAATATTTTTCTATGTTTTCTCAAAAGGCATACACATTTAATTTTATGTTTATGTCTATGATTCATCTCATATATTTGTGTATGTCATGAGATAAGTTTCAAGGTAGATCCTTTTTCCACAAGGATTTACAGTAGTTCAAGGATAATTTGTTGAAAAAATTTCCATTCCCTTTGGGATATCTTGGAGCATTTAACAAAAGTCAATTTTCTATACATGTGAGAGGTAATTTCTGGACTCATCTTACTGATATATTTATCTATGAGCCAATATAACATTGACTTAGTTACAGTTGGTAGTAACTTTTGTTTTGCTTTGTTTTTCAGTAAACAACTTCAAATTTATTAAACAAAATATTCAACATCAAAAAAAGATTTTTCAGGTAACTCTAGGAAAATATTTGAAAAAATTACTACATTAGAAACATTATGCAAAAAAACTTATTAAAATGTATGAATATACATGTTCTGATGTGCTTTTTTAATGCTCAAGGAATTAACAAAACTTTTGAATACTTGGTTTGATTTATACAGATATAATATTATAAATTACTTTACTGTATTTTTTATTACTGAACCATTTTCTAATGAGAAATTGTCAAAATGTTATTCATAGTGTCTATACCACTTTTACTCCCACCAATAATGTACGAGTAGTCAGTTTTCAACATCCTTACCAGCATTTGTAATTTCACCATTTTTTTAGTCATTATAAGTGTGTAATAATATCTCATTGTGGTTTTAATTTGCATTTTCCTCATGGTTAATGGTATTAAATATGTTTTTGTGTGTCTGTTTGTATGTATATGTACTTTTCAATGAAATGCAGTTCATATATTTTCCTTATTCTCTAATTGGTTGGTTTGGTTTTCTTACTGTTGAATTTCGAGAGTCCTTTCTATTCTAATGATGCTGGTGGAAGTGGGGTTCCTCTCTGGGACCCACAAGAGAGGATGAGGTCTGCTGGTAATATTTATTTGTAATGTAAAATCAAAAAGATGCTGCTCTGATGTCCTTTCTCTTTGTGTCTCACCATGGAAAATCAGGGCCAGAAATAGAGTCGATGTTTAGAGATCCTGGGCCATATGAAAGCTTAGTCCCACCCCAGCATTGGGCTAGCTGATCCTGTGTTCCTGGCTGCAATCCACTGCTTTGCTGCTATACCCAGGCTCCCGCCTGGAGCTTGTGTTTGGAGTCCTCGCAGCCATTGGTCACTGTGCCTGCTAAGGCCACATGGCTATGGAGTGCAGGGAACCAAGCGAGCAAGAGAGAGCTTTGTTTCCCGGGGTTTTATCCAGGAGCTTTTTCAAACTAGCCAATTAACTTCCCAAGCTTTCGGGGCTTCTTTTGGGGTCCACTCCCTGACCAATGATCCCTTTCTTAGGATAGACTGACAGACCTCTAGCGTCAAGCACCTCGCTCTGTGTCATTTTGACTTTACTGCCCATGTGTGTACCTTCCCCTCTGTTCTATCCCTTCCCCCAGTGATCTGTGGGGAAATGAACTGGTGGTTTCTGGGGGGAATGTGAAGCCGTAGCTTCCTGGTGAAGCAAACAGGCCTCTGCTTCCCAGTTGAATGTGCTCAACAGCGTCTGACTGCCCTGCTCTCTCCTTTTCAATGACTAGCTAATGATGATAACACTAATGCTAGTGCTTTGTTGGATATGTTTTTTGCTAATATCTTTTTTCTCAGTTTGTAGCTTGTATTTTTATCCCTTTTGTAGCATTTTTTCAGAGAGAAAAATTTAGTTTTTGTGAGGACAAATTGATTATTTCTTCATTTTATGAATATTGCTTTTGATGTCCAGTTTAAGAATAGCCTAGTCCTAGATTGTGAATATTTTTCTTAATTTTTCCTAAAAGGTTGATGGCTTAACATTTTACATTTAAGTTCATAATCAATTTTGAGTTAAGGTCTGAGGTTTATATTGAGTTTCATTTAAAAAATTTGCCTATTAAGTTCCAGCTGCTCCATTTGTTAAAATGGCTATTCTTAACTCCATAAAATTGGTTTGGCTCTGTTGTCAAAATCTGTGGGGAATATCTGGGTGTGTTTTCTGCTGGGTCCCACTAACACCGGTGGGGAAGGGGAAGTGAAGGATATTAGAGATTAGCTGTATCATCTCACCTTGGACCCTGCTGACACACTATCCTTTTGGGGAATCAGAACACTATTTGCTTCTGCTTCACAGGGTACAGAAGATCAACTCCCTGCCTGCTCTGCCAACACCACCCACTTGGGGGTCAGAGTGACACTGCTCGCCTTCACGGGGGTGGGTTATAGCTGGGGTAGATGATCTGCTTCCCATTCCTCCCCACTGAAGTCATGGGTGGGGGCAGCTTTTCCATTTGTATTTGGGTGGAATTATTGGTCAAGTGTTTTCTGTTCTGTTAGACTACCTTTTTCCTGATAGGAGGAACAGGCTTTTCTTAGAGATGTTTTTCTATCTGTTCCCATTGGTGGTGATCCTGGAGTCCTCCAGATATGTGGAAGGCAATAAGGAAATCCAGGGAGCTCACCGCCAATGTCATTGGTCAAGTCCTGACATCCCTCGGCAGTCTCCCTTCTTCTTTACACCTTTAAGGGTTTTTCTTCACTAGTTTGTGCTGTTATGGCCAGGATTTTTTAGTCATAAGAGAGAGGACCTGAGAAAAATGATGCTACTCCATCTTGGTCAAGAGTGAAGTCCTCCAAATATTGTTTTAATTATTAGAAGATATTTATATATTTATATCAATATATAGCATGGTGATATGTATTCAATATTTGTTAAATTTTAAAAATGTAATTAAGTGCATAACATGACTGTATTTCTCTTTACAGAGAAATAGACATTTGAAAGAAATTTTTTGGCTCCTTTTTTTAAAGACTATTATTTTATGTTCAGAAATTGCTACCTAAAACTTGGCAATTTTATCATTATCATGATCTTAAATATATCTAACATGTGATGAGTTTTATTTGTAGTACTTCCATTATAAATATATGATTACCCTGATACATGCAAATAACTTGGGAAATCTTAAATTTATATTACCCGAATGTTTCATAAAGCATGGTAAAATCACATCACTAAAAGTCATAGATTTTATCCAAACATATTTTAAATTATCCTCTCTCTGTTCCTTTTTCTGGTGAAATCCTTTGGGAACAACCTTATGCATACAAATGGGAGGATTAGATCTAATTTTTCCATGTTAGCATTTTAAATATGTAGATTCATTTACCCATTTAAATCTTTACATGTATACCAAATTAATGTTTTGAAGTTTTTCTGATCCTTTTAATGAACTTTTACTGCGATACTTTTCTTCCTGTTGGATTGAGGATATATACATCTGTTATATAATTGTTTTTACACTAGCTGTTGTTCCATTTATAGTATATTGCAACAAAGATTGGTAATTCTTAAAATAATCTTTAACATTTGCAATCTCAATGCTACATTTGCAGTGATGCTATTATATAAGATCATAAAAATATCTATATTAGTAAGTTATAAATGCTTACAAACCTCTCTATGGACCTCTTACGATTTAAGTAATCTCCTAGGTGGCATTCTGGATCCCAGACCGGCTTCTCATCTATTCCTTATTTTCTAATTGCAGGTTACAGATGTTTAAATGTATTTCTCTATTCTGTATAACTAGCTTCTTCACTGAGGCTATTGAAAAGAAGCTCTTTTCAGTGTAAGGGCTTTATCACTAATCGCCAAGGAAAAACAGGGAACAACAAAGACCAGTATATGGGATAGGTTTCCAGAATCTTAAGTAGCCAAGCGCCTTTATCACTCTTTTTTCTGATTTCCCTCCTTGAAAAAGCACAGGAATAATTTGTTTCTGGTCTCCTCTATTTATCTTTATGGGAAACATTCACTTCTCTTCTCCTGACTCCCTCACAGCCTCCATTTGTCTTCCCAAAAGTTACTGTGAAATCTACCAGTGAATTCTTGATTTCTTCTAAAACCTCTGTTTCTTTTTAGTCTCTCCCAGTGAGTGGAGGCATTCAATCTATTGCTTAGACCAAAACTTCAAAGGCGTTTTTGATTCTTGCTTCCTCTACACTCCATATCCAATCCATAACCAAGTTCTATAATTTCTACATTCAGAATGATGTATCTAGAACCTGACCACAATTTACCAACTCCAATTATATTTTAAAATTCTCTTCCAGGCCACCAGCATTTTTTGTCTGTTTATGCAATAATCTCCATACTTGTTTCCCTGTTCTTTTCTTTGCTACTACAGACTATTCTCTACAACACAGCTACAGTGATCATTTTTAAATGTATCAAATTGTCTTCATTCTCAGGGTGAGAGTAGACTAAAATTCATGCAGACATTCAGCTTGACTTCATTTTATATCACTGAGATTTTAAGATGATCTCATCCAGTGGCATCACTTAGCCAGCTAGAAAAAATAACTAGATTCTCTATAAATGATCAGATAAGCATACACACATTTAGCAAGACTATAGATATAAATAAGAAAATTAACTAAATAGACCTTTATAAAACAATGTATCCAAGAACTAAAAAATACACTTTTTAAAAGTACACTTTTGATTTCAATCATACATGAAGCATTTACAAAATCTGATCATAGTGTAAGTCAAAATGCAAATTACACAAAAAATTTAAAAAATTTATTTCATATATTCATTTATCTGAAAATTACCAAAAAATGTTTAAAAAGATTATGAGAAAGTACCCAAATGTTTGGAAACTAAGAAATATATTTCTAGTGCCCCCTTGGTCAAATAAGAAATAATAATAGTTAAAAACTATTTTGAGTTGAATGATAATGAAAATATTACATATAAAAACTGGCGATGAACGACATCCCTGAACATGGAGGAGAGGGAACCACAGGGCTCTATCCCTTAGTGAAAAAAAACTTATAAGCTGAAGAAAAAAAAAAAAAGGAATCAACCTTTTCAGAATTATGGAGTTTAGTCAAACACAACATTGGGGGAAATCTAAAGGAAGACAGACGCTGCACTGTGGTAGGACGGCACAGTGGCATTTGAAATTGCCCACCTCCCATGTCCCACTTTCCAGATTGGTGGCAGCCGTGAGACGCCAACCCACACACCTGACGCGGCTGCTGGGCCAGAGAGCGGCATGGCCCGTTCTCACAGCACCGCGGCTGTGTGTTTTGAGCTGTCTGATGGACTGACTTAAAGGCTTGCCTTTTATTTCAACATTTGAAGTGCTTCCAGGGCTGAGGTGGCTTCCTTGGCGGTTTTTTGTCAGAAGCATATAAAGGCAAAAGCACTGTCTGCAGCAGCCTGGGGCAAGGGGTAGTCTTCAGGACAAGAAACAGAGTTCCCGGGTACAGGCTACGAAAGGAAGGGGCTTGGGGAAGAGAGATGCAAAGACACAAGGGCTTTTTGAAAGCTGGCTCACGTACTGGGAAGTGGAGAAGTTCATGTGCATACACAGGGCTGAAGGCATGTTCAGAAGAGGCTTGAGATGACCCAAGTGGCAGCTCTGGCTGCCCCTCGGCTTCCGTGCAAATAGAAGAGACGCTCAGGCAGAGGTCTCCTGAAAGGCCCAGCGAAGTGCAGCAGCAGTGAACCAACACAGAGCCAATCTGTAAAGGCTTGGAGAGGGTTTTTATTTCTCTCTCTCTTTTTTTTTTCTGTTTTCTTGGTTCCAAGCATTTAAGAAAATTATTAAGTCACTAGCTGACCACTAAGCTAACAGAACACAGACTTCAGTGGCCACATGACAAAGAATGCAGGGTTTACATGAAACAGCTTGGAAAAGGCAATAAGCAAACCAGACCAACACCCTCCCACAAATCATCTACAAAAAAATCATTGCCAGTTGTATTATAGACTCAAATGTGAAAGGCAAATTAAAAAACATTTAGAGGTAACGCAGAAGACGTCTCCGTTAACATGTTGTAACACAGGATTTTTATTAGAAAACAACACACAAATACTAACATAAAGGGAAAAACAATAAATAGACATCTAAAATGAAGACTTCTGTTCACAAAAGACAAGATCAAAGAATGAAAATGCAAGCCGCAAAATGGGAGAAGATATTTGCAACACATCTACCCGAAACGTATTCATATCCAGACAAAAATTTTTAAAATTAACAACAAACTTCTGTAAACAGTCAAAACCAATAAAAAAAGGGGGGAGGGCAACAGACTGACCTGGGACTTTACAAAAGACAAATCTAAGTAAACAACAAATAGAAGATGTTCAACAGTAGTAATAATAGAAGTTGTAATTATAACTACAATAAGGTTTCCTACACATCCACAAGTTTAGCATATTGACCAGTTGATGAAACGATATGGATCATTCTAAGAGTATGGTGTTAAACAGGCGTAAATTTGAAAACAGTTTGCTTCTATGAAATGAAGTTAATGAGCATGGCATGTGGCCCACTCGGGTGTCGGGTGTGCGCCAGGTGTTGTGTGTGCCCCAGGACCCTTGCACACAGTTTCCACAGCAGCATCGATACTGATAACTTAATGTTGGAATCAATCCACATGTTCATCAACAGTGTAAGGGATAAATAAAAAGCTATATTTTTACATAGAACTACTTTTCAACAATGAAAAAGAACTACAATAATATCAGTGGATGAATTTTCCCAATATATATTTGAATGATAGAACCAGCCCATAAAATGAATGTCAATGATTTTATTTTTATAAAGATCAATAAAAGGCAAACCTAAATTAAATTATATAGGAGTGCATACGAATGTTAAAACTGTGCAGAAGAGCAAATAAATGACTACTAAAAATGATAGAATAGGGTGTGGTGGTTATTTGGATGTTCCCCGTTATTATGATGTTAGTTTAAATGTATGTATTAAGTTCTATATTTTTGTTATACAGTTTATACTGCAGGGTAAGGAATATACGTAAAATATATTTAAAGTCATCAAAATGCAAAAAATAGCTGTTGCTGTCTACAATGGAACATTCTGCTCTTGCAGGCATGTTGTCCAGGCGGGCATTTAGCATGGCAGTGAATGGGCCGCTGTGTGGCACACGCGTTCTTGGGCAGCTGCTCCGGCACTGCTCACATATATATTGTTCTTGCATGTAGGACATCCGGAAACTAGGAGGAGCGTGAGCCTTGACAAAAGTTGTGCTTCCTAAGCACTCCCAAGTGTAAGGGTTTATTATTATCTTGTAGCTAAATCATACCCCAGGCTGCTGTGGCCTGGAGATATCCTTAACATAGTAACATTAGGCAAATAAATGCAAGTGTTGCTGTTTTATATTCAGTAGTTATCCAATCCATCTCTCTATCCATAATTAATGGAAAAAATCATTTTTGGAAACCACCTAAGATATTATTTTTAACTTTAATAACATTTATTGTATTATGTATGGAAAGTAACATACTCAGTAAAGAAAATTTGGAAAATAGAGAAAAGCACATAAAACCTTAAATGACAAAGTTGTCGCATCATCCAGATTATTAGTCAAGTAGTACGCAACGCATATATCATGGGCATATACTTAGGTGTGATTGTTATGGAAAAAGCATGTGTATATAAAAGGTCTATCCTTGGCATTGATACTGCAAAAAAATGCCCTGGTTCATGACTTGCCTTTAACTTGCATAATGTTATTTTTCTCTCTCTTTTTTAAAAATATGTTTTTATTGGTTTTAGAGACAGGAAGGGAGAGAGAGAGAAAAATAACAATGACAAGAGAATCATCAATTAGCTGCCTCCCGCACACCCCCCAGCCCGGGCATGTGCCCTGACCGGGAATTGAACCCTAATCTGGATCCTAGGTTGATGCTCAACCGCTGAGCCACACTGGCCAGGCTGCATAGTGCTTTTCAAAGCAGTTTTTAAATTGAACATTTCCATGTTACCACTTCATCAGAATTTTTAAATTATAGTGTTTATCTTTGGTGTCCTGTTTTAAGAGCCCTTACTACCTCTAAATTACAAACCTATCTGTACTTTTTTGGGGGATGCTTATGAGTTAAATTTTTAATGTTTATGTCCAACATGCCTGTAATTTATTTTTATTTATTTTTAAGGAAAGTATGTAATTTTATTTTTCACTAAAAACAGTGACCAATTATTCTAACACAATTATTTACTTAACCTGTCCATTAACTACTATCAAATTCTATCTTTATTACAATATAAATGCTGATGCTTACCTTTGTGGTAGCCTTACACATTTTCTCACTAATAAAACTCTGTTGTTGCTTGAATACAACATGGCTTTAATTATCAGAAGGCTATAGTACATCTAAAATTGTGACATGTTATTTTGTTAAATTTTAAAATTCTTTCTTGACTATTCTCATTGATGTGTAGTAGCACTGTGCACCTGTATAATTTTGTTAACCAGTATCACCCCAATAAAGCCAATAAAAAATTAAAAAATTGAATTATGTATCTTACAATCATATCAAGTTCCAAAAAATCTCTTTGTGATTATGTCTGCAATTGCATTTACATTTATGATTGTGTTAGGAGAGGACCTCTTTATTTCTTTCTTTCTTTTTGTTATTGTTGTTAATCTTCACTGAGGATTTTTTTTCTATTAATTTTTAGAGAGAGTGGAAGGGAGAGAGGGAGGAGAGAGAGAAGAGAGAGGAACATATGTGAGAGAGACACATTGACTGGTTGCCTCCCACATGCGCCAGACCAGGGCCTGGGATCGAAACTACAACCCAGGTAGGGCCCTTGACCAGGAATTAAACCCGTGACCGTTCAGTGCACTGGCTGATGCTCTAACCATGAAGCAACACCGGCCAGGGAACTTTTTGATATTTTATTTTTCCTTGATGATAGTGCATCTATATTTTTATTCAAATAATTTATTAAATATCTTACCTTATGCTTTTTCCAATATTAGCATTAAATATTTCTTGATGAACTTATTGATGTTATTTTATATTTTTGCTTATTTTTAGATATTGGATCTCTTATCCTTTTAACTTTTTCCATTTGATTTTCTAACAAATTATTGGTCTGAAACTATTATGAACACTACTTTTTGAGAGTTTATTTTCTTTACAGTACTCAGATCACTCATTATTTTATATAGTCACTACCAGCTTCTAGAAAAAAAAATCAGCTTATTTTCTCAATCTAAACTATTCTACTCTATTCATATCTTATATATTATCCATTATATTTAATGGTATTCCAAAGTATTATTCCTCTCCTATCTGTTAATAACAGAAATCCCTATCTTGACCTTTATTCAAGACCTGCCACATTGGATGTAACTCAGTTGAACTTCCAATTTTGTACCTCCCGGTCAGTGCTGAGCATTCCCACAGGCAGGCAGCCCACCT
The DNA here is from genome assembly GCF_964146895.1 of Miniopterus schreibersii. Lineage (NCBI taxonomy): Eukaryota > Metazoa > Chordata > Mammalia > Chiroptera > Miniopteridae > Miniopterus > Miniopterus schreibersii. The sequence goes on along the minus strand of NC_138111.1, from coordinate 57,530,716 downwards.
CCCCTGGCCAGAAGAGTGTCAGAGCAGAAAGGAATGAGCAGTGGAGCTCAGCTGGGGTGCTGTCAGGTTACACCTCCAGGAGCTAGCTGCAGCAAGAACAACAATATCAAGAGGCAAGGTAGACAGAACACACATGGAATAGGGATGGGCAAAGAGGTGCATGACACACTCCCCCAGGGCCTTTTCTATTCTCGTTTCCCACACTCTCCTAGATGATTTGTAATGATAAATGCAAATTAAGAATATAAATGATAATATATCTTTACCTATCAATTTATCAAATAATTTTCTCTATTTGTTGAAAAATAAACTTATTGATTAACCTTAATTTGGTGGTAAACAACATAAAATGTTAATGAGTGTATTCTTTCAATTACAATTCCACTAGAAGTTTGCAGATGTAGTCTGAAACCACTCATCCCAAGTATACCACAGGAAGCCACCTATTATTTCACATTATTAGAATAAAATAATAGTTCAATAACACTCTATATAAAATAGTGATTGAGACCTTTAAAATATATCTATGTTCGTTAAATCATTTGACCTCCCACAGAACTTGTCATTTCTATCTCCAAGTTTGATACGGTTCTTTTCCTTGCCATCACTTTAGTTTAAGGCTTTATCATCTCTCTGTTAAAAAAAAAAAAAAAAAAAAAGTAATAGCCTCTTCCCCTCTCATCTCCCTTAGCTATCTTTCTAAAGTATGGACATATTCCTGCTTTAACATATTATCCCCATTGTATAATAAAGCCCAGATTCCTCTGCATAGCATTCAAGGCTCTGCAGTTTGAATCTTAATTTCTGCCATCAAGCCTATTCTTGAGTTACACTGCTGTTTAGAAGAAAGGCATCTTTATTTTCTGCCTCCATGACTTTTCATGGTTTTTCTTGGCTTAGAGTTCCTTTATATCCTCTGTAAATTGCATGGTTCCGCTCATCTGTGTTATTGAAAAAATAAGCGTTCTCTTCTGTCTCTGTCTACAGTCTTTCATACGTTGGTGCCATGACATTATACCATAATTGTGTGTTTTCTCTTCCCTCCTCACCCCACCCTGATTTCCTTCATAGGAGGGATGTATTTTACTTATATCTCCTTCATTGATACTGATCAAATTATTGTTGAATAAATAAATTATTTGAGCCCAGCCGGGGGTGCCTCAGCGGTTGAGCCTTGACCTAGGATCCAGGCGATCGGGGTTTGATTCCCGGTCAGGGCACATGCCCTGGTTGCGGGCTCGATCCCCAGTCGGGGGCCTGCAGGAGGCAGCTGATCAATGACTCTCATCATTGATGATTCTCTCTCTCTCCCTCTCCTTTCCTCTCTCTGAAATCAATAAAGATATATTTTAAATAAATAAATAAACAGCATGTAAATTCATTTTGTATTATAGGAAACATAAGTATTAAACATAGTCAATAATTTTATCTTTAGAATATAGGAATCTTTGAGGGAAACACCAATTATCTTTTATGTAAGAAGCTATGGCAAACATCAACATGTCTCATATAATACACATTGATTGTCTAAAGCAGCAGTCATTTTCTTTTCTCATGAGTGCACCGATTGGCTACAGAGGGCTAGCTCTGTCATCCTCTGGGACCCTTTTTCGGGAGTCTTTTAATCTCCAGATCTCTATCTCCACATGGATTCTCCAGCAGTCTCCAATTGTATGAAAACAGAGGTTTCCATGAGTTTTAAGGTCTAAGCCCAGAACTGGCCTAACCGTAGTTCAAATACATGTATTGTTCAAAGCAAGTCACAAATTCAGCACAGGTTCAAGGGGAGAGGAGATAATTTCAACCTCTTGATGGAAGGAATGTCAGGCATCACTTTGATGGTTATCTCTGCACATAATCTATCATAATCAATGAAGTTCTTCCAATAGGGAAACAGATGCATGGTTTGCATTATATTAACAAGCACAGATGAATAAATACATTTAAATGAGCACCTTTCCTTTTAAGGTAGTCAATTTGGATGCAGCACTTTAAATTTTAATATCATATTAATTTCTCAAAATATTGAGAGTTTCAAGGTTGTGCATAAACTACTGTTCCCTTATTATGATCTCTTATTGTGTGATTAACACAAAGCAAGCAATGAAAGCAGAAGGCTCTCCAAACTCATCACTGTGAAGAAGAATATGCTTCTGAGGAAAAGACTCAGGGAAACGTGGTAGATCCTCCCCCCTTCCTTCCTTCCTTCCTTCCTTCCTTCCTTCCTTCCTTCCTTCCTTCCTTCCTTCCTTCCTTCCTTCCTTCCTTCCTTCCTTCACTAGAATGAGTAAAAGTTACATTTAGAGATTTTTTTGTTGAAAGCCTCCAGCAACAGGTATAGTCTTCTCTGGCTAAATCTTGTTCAATGAAGAGTAAAAGCAATATAGTGACAGAGAAAAAAATAATCATACATTTTCCCTTTATAACCTTGACCATCAAAGTATATATTTTCCGTCCTTGCTCAGTGGGTTAAAGACACATTGAAGAGTTAAGCACCCAAATGAAGACAACCAGAAGAACAGAGCCAAAGGAGCTGTGAGTAAGAACATAACCAGACAAAGCCAGACATTTTAGGGAAACCAGGGCGATGTATCAGCGCATGTAACAGAGATGCATTGGGAAGCCATTGCAGAAAGAATGAATGTATCTTTGTCATTTTTTCTTAAGGTGAATTAGGACCTTTTACATATTTGGAACCTAGAGCATGAAATATTTTCAGTGTCTTTGTTTTATCAGCTGAACTACACTTGCTACTTATTTCTTTGTAATTAAATGTCTTTCTGAAGACCTTTTGTTAAAGGTGCCAGCAAGGGGAGAGTATCACTTCCTACCCATCCATTATGGCATCATTTTTGCAGTCCTATGTAATGAAAATGTGCCAGCAAAGGCAAGTTCTCAAGAAGAGCTAGGACCCATGGAACTGAGAAAGATTATTGAAAATAAATACCTCAAATATTGACCTGAAGAAATATGTTTTAAACTAAATTTAATTAAATACATTAAGAATTTTGAACTATTTGGGTAAAACTTTTCTTATTGAAAATGCATGTTGTGGAGTTTTTTTATTGCTGCTTCGATTTCATCTGTTGTTATTGGCCTGTTCAGGTTTTCTGATTCTTCCTGATTCAGTTTTTCATGATCTCACTCATATGTGGAATCTAATAAACAAAACAGAGGAACAAAATAGATCTAGAGACATAGAAGCATGGAAAAGGCTGAGGGATCTTAGACGAAAGGTGGGGATGGGGGGTGGGGTGGGGAGAGATTAACCAAAGAACTTATATGCATATATGCATAACCCATGGACACAGACAATAGTGAGGTGAAGGCCTGGGGGGATGCAGGGTAAAGGGGATCAATGGAGGGAAAAGGGGGGATATCTGTAATACTTTCAACAATAAAGATAAATTTAAAAAATAAATAAAATGCATGTTGTTTTTTATTTGTTGTTTATTTTTTATTATCAGGCAGGATTCTATGACCCTGAGAAAAGCCTCTCAAGCTAATGATGATGTTCTTAAGTATCCTCCTCAAAAACAGAGAGAGCCCTGAATTAACACCCCTACTTGCTCAGGTTGAAATGTTGCATACAGAGGAGATTCATATACTTCATTTATTCTTATGGTAAGATTTTGAACCAAAATCAAATTTAAAAGCCTTGGAGATATGCCCATCCATACAAAAGGCAGAAATATTGGCATATAGAAAATACGCATTTGCAAGCTGGCACAATGCCTAGTGAAAAACATTAGAAAATCTGGCTCATTCCCAACTCCATTGCTGATTTTCTGCATAACCTTGAAGCTTATCACTTAACTCTTTCAAAACCTTGTTTTCCCCAACTCTCTTATGCGATATTTAAGAAACTAATTTATTTTATTCACAGACAGCTGAATGTTATACATAGATGTTTTAGAAAGATACTCAAGAGCCTGACAATATTGGCTGCTTCTGTGGAGGGCTCATTGGTTGCTGAGTAACAAGGATGTAAGAGAGACGTGTTTATCACTGTACATTCTTTTATTCCTTTTGCAATTTGTACCATGTGCAACATGAGTTATTGATAGAGAGGTGAGGGGGGAGGAGAGGGGAGGGGGGAAGGAAGGAGGGAAGGAAGGAAGGAAGGAAGGAAGGAAGGAAGGAAGGAAGGAAGGAAGGAAGGAAGGAAGGAGGGAGGGAGGGAGGGAGGGAGGGAGGGAGGGAGGGAGGGAGGGAGGGAAGGAAGGAAGGAAGGAAGGAAGGAAGGAAGGAAGGAAGGAAGGAAGGAAGGAAGGAAGGAAGGAAGGAAATTTTGAACCTGTTTACATTTATAGATGATCCCAAGGCCTTGACTGATATATGTTTTATTCATAAAATATTCATCTTATTTTGAAAAATAAGATGTTTATAATATGCCTTATCTTAATATCATTTGGAATAACCTTTACATTTTACACTTTAGATACTGTCTTACTCATTTTATCAGTGTTGGGTTTTTTCCTGCTTCTCCTGCCCTCTTAACCCAAGAAACTGGGTAAGCAGGTGCACGGTAGTCCCTTAAGTGATCACCATGAAATGAATAGCAGTGCTGTCAGATTGCCTGGTACCTATTAATACAGAAGCATGTGTTATCTGTTAGTACAATGTATAGGGATTCCTTGGAGTCCTACACACGCTTGAGTACGGAAGTAGACACGCATCACCTCTTAGCTCACAACTTTTTTTAAAAAAATATATCTTTATTGATTTCAGAGAGAGGAAGGGAGAGGGAGAGACAGAGACAGAAACATCAATGATGAGATGGGCAAGCTCACAACTTCTTGATCGTGTCATTTCACTTTTGAGTACAAGCTGACTCAGCTTAACTCATTTAAGGGTAGAAAGAAGGGACAGATGGACACAAGGCATATTTACAAGAACTTGACTGAATCAAGGAAATGAAAAGAGAGGTGAATCAACATATGCTCCATGAATTTGATGTTTGGATGCCAAGGGGGAAAAAAACAGTGGTGCCTCTAGCAATGGGGAAAAGTAAGAAAGACTGTATTAAGGTTACTGATTCAGCTGGTGGCCTCTAAATTCAACTGGGTATGGGAGATGTAGTTACTTGGAAAGAAACTGCAAGAAAAGAAGTCTTGTAGGGGCAAGAATTTTAATGTGTACAGGACACTACACTTCAAAGACAAGCACCAAATTTGAAATGTTGCTGCACCGAGGTCCGCATGTGTCTGTGAGATACAAGCTCAGTCATCCTCAAGCTTTTGAAGAGAAAGCAACAAGGCGGCAAATCAAGAAAAACATCAAAGTGCCCGCCCGGGATTGCTGGGGAAAGGGGAACCTGCAAGTGGCTCTGCTGACGGTGCTCTGGGCGCCGAGGCCGCAGCTGGCGGGTTGCTGGGAACACCAAGGGCTCTTCTCATTAACTTTCTGCTTCTCCTTTTGAAACCTCCCAGTGGGCAGCAGGCCTGCAAGGAGCTGGCATCCTCAGTCCTTAACTGAGAATCCCTGGCTGTGCAGTGACTGCAATCGCATGTGTTGATGCCTTGCTTAGGAGAAAACGTGTTGTTGGTATTTATTCATGAACTTCTTTAAGAAATTTTCAAAAATGCTTTAGAAAAACCCCAAACCCTTTCCCGAATGATTGTTGCAATGGCTCAGGAAATATTACCATCTCCAGGCTCCTCGTCTGTGCAGTACACATTCAAAAGTGCATTTAATTCTGGCATCCAGCACTGTGACCATTTCAGAAGACTTGGAATACTTAGCACTCAGGAAAGAGTTGTGTGGGACAACCAGTGGTCCTTAAGGGTCATGACTGACATGGTGTTTTTGATATGCTGCTTACTCACTTATTATTGCTGATTTCAAGATTCATTTCCTGCAAACCTACTATGTGCCTCACACTGCTGTAAACTTTGTTGGCACAGTAGTGAATAAAGGAGAACCTAGTTTCTGATTTCAGAAAATGTAGAGACGCTCTGATAAGGTAGTGACTACATCCGACATTCTATAATGTACTCCTGTTTATAAAATTACTATATATTAGATTAATTAAATCTATTTGTGTTTGATTGATGGAAGCTATGTTTTTAAAAATTAATCCAGGTTATTATCAATTATCACTCAAGCCTGTAAGATTTACTTATGTCCGCAAAGACTATATATATAGCGAAAGAGAACAAATCAATATGTTTAAGAAGCTATTGTACAAAAAGTGAGCACTGTTAGCGTCTGAAAGATAGTCTGCTTCTAAAATGTTTCAACCATTCCTCCTCAATTTTGTAAAAAAAAAGAAAAAAAATTGACAAATGTCAACAAAACAATTCCTAAGTAAAAGGGCAAAGCAGGCTGGCTGGAAGGCAGGGGCAACAAAGGGTTTCTATACCCGTTGCTCAGGACCACTTACACTGTTCAGAGTTATCTGTTTGTTTTATTTGATTCTGTATTCTGCCTTGACATAGCAGAAATCTTCTGTTGCTCTTCGAATATCATTTCTTTTAGAAATAAACAAAATAATATTTTTCCCCTCAAAGTCATCAATTAAAAGTCAGCATAAAGCTGGTTCTGTTCTTCCTGTAATTTGGATCAAGAATAAATGTTCACAACTTCCCAGCTCGCCTTTGCCCATGTTCTGGACGCCTAAGATTCCCCCCAGGTGTTTCCCACGTTCTGCTTCAGTTGAAGGCTCATCCTGCCGACCACACTGCATTTCCTCTGTGCAGTCATTAGGATGGGAACAAAGAGGCTCCAGTGTTGTTCGGCATGAAACATTTCTATTCGGAATCTTTTCCCCAGTTCTGAGACCATATGATATGTACATGGTTCCTTTAAATAATAGAATCTGATTAAAATGTGATAATCCATATTTACTCAGTTGTTAATTACCTAAACTGACAGAAGAGAGTCAATAACTTTAAAATATAATTGGCTTTGACACTCAACTTATAAATCATATAATATTTTAATTCTATATGAAACATAGTATACACTTGAATAAGCTGTTTACTTTCTCTGGAAGACAGTTTATAAATATTTGTTAAACTGATACAAAATGCATAGTCTTTTAAATTTAAAAAGATTGTTTTCTTTAATGTTATTCACATTAAATTTAGTAATATTATTTTCACTTGTCTGCACTTAACCACAAATTTCAATAACTTATGTTGCTGATTACTTAAATGTAATATTTAGTGATTTAAAAAACTTTAATAATAAGAAAGGTAACTTCTCTAGAATTTTTAATATTATTTTAGCATAGGAGGAAGGGAACATTTAGAAAATCTATATGACATAAAGCTTGTAGTACACGGAAATGACTAAAACTACTAGAGAGTCTTTGAGTGTATGCTTGTGAGAAAGAGAAAAAGCATCTGTATCAGTTCTCGGCGCTTCCATTTTATGTCTTCCTATGAGATTTTCTGCATTTTCCCATCCATGCCCTATCAGTCTTGATGAGTATCAAAAAATGTGCCTGGCCAGTGTGCGCAGTTGGTTGAGCATTGGCCTGTGCGCCAAGAGGTCGCTCCCGGTCAGGACACAGGCCCAGGTTTGGAGCTTGATCCCCAGCGGAGGGTGTGCAGGAGGGGGTCTATCTATGTTCTTATCTCTCCCTCTCCGTTTCTCTCTCTCTCCCTAAAATCAATAAAAACATATTTTTTAAAATGATAAGATATTTTCCAGTCAATTAAGTAAATTTTGGAGGGAGGTGTTAACAAAAATGCAAACCCACACTTTTAAAAAATATATATTCTTTCTAGATTGAGTCTATAGTATTTGCCATAGTATTTTGATGGTAACCATGACTACACCGTATGATTCTGATTGTCCAATATCTGCTCATCTCATCTCATTCTCTTCCTATTTACCTCAAAGAGCTGCAAAAAGCCATTTTGATAGAACAGTGAAAATGACAAAATATTATAGTCAGAGGGATTATAAAAATAAAGGGCCCTCTTCATATCTCTGTATCCCAGGGATTACTTGAAGAGTATGAAAAACTCATGGCTTTCAAAAATGGTATAAAAATATTACCATAAGAAAAAAAAGCAAGAGAAGTGTTGAAAGTACACACAAAGTATAAAAGCAACTGATCAGAAAACAAAGCAAAGCAAAACTAATATTTTCAATAGATAGAGCTCTTTTTGATCCTATTAATATATGGCAAAAAAATTAACTCAATTTTTTAATAGTAAAAAATATCAAAAAAGCAAATTTCAAATAAATCCATGTACAATAGACCCCATTTCACAGAAAGAGCTCCTCAAGGAATGATACAATTTTAGGACAGATTTTCTCACACAACTCATAGTTCAATTTAAACATTGAAAATAAAGTCAAAGTAGCATCCAGTTCAATATCCATTCATATAATATGTTGAACCACGGTGAGTACTGAACCAGCTCACAGCTGCTTTTATAGCTCTGTAATATCAACACCACCAAGCAATTCAGTGTCTTGCAAGCTTTATTCACTAGTCCAATGGGTTGAAATTCTGGGTTTCTTATATGTTCTGTGACTGTGGGCACATGATTTCAGCTATTTTTGCTCCAGTTTCTAGGCAGTTATATATTTTTATATGTTCTACATATGTGATTATAAAAGTAAATTACGAATCTTTTCAGAATGGCACAATTATCTTACATTTGGCTCACATTACCTTCTTAAAATATTTAGAAAAGATAAAGCTTGGTAAAAAGAGAGGGAGGAAGGAAGGAAGGAAGGAAGGAAGGAAGGAAGGAAGGAAGGAAGGAAGGAAGGAAGGAAGGAAGGAAGGAAGGAAGGAAGGAAGGAAAGAAGGGAGGAAGGGAGGGAGGGAGGGAGGGAGGGAGGGAGGGAGGGAGGGAGGAAGGAAGGAAGGAAGGAAGGAAGGAAGGAAGGAAGGAAGGAAGGAAGGAAGGAAGGAAGGAAGGAAGGAAGATTTAGATCTATGATTGCCAGATTTAGCAAGTAAAATTATAGGACGTCAAGTTTCTTTTGAATTCCATATAAACAACAAACAATTTCTTAGCTATAAGTATATCCCAAGCACAAATGCTTTTTTAGGTATTAATATGTCCCAAGCATCACATGGAACAATCCTACCAAGTAACCTCACTTGGAACAGAAATAGAGCAAGAATGAAAAGCAGTTAAATGGGCTGAAACCATGGGTTTGCTGGCCACTGTTGTCTGGAGGTAGGTGGTATCAAAGATTTCAGGGTCCTTGGGGGTAAAGGTAAAAGCAAAGCTAAATTCATTTGGCACAAAGAGAGAAACAGAATTCAAAAATAATAAAAAAAAAAAATCCCTATTAAAATTAACCTCCAATTGTAAATAAGTGAAGAAATATAATGGTGCAATAAAAAGACCACAGTATAAACAGCTGGTATATAAATTCTATCAAAATAAAACTAATTCAGTTTAACAGTTCAATATTCTCTAAACTATTTGGAATAACGTGTTTCTTAAATACATACATACATACATACATTCTATTAAGGAGGTGTAAGAAAGTATTAAAAGCAAGAGAAATATAACAAAAGTAAATGTTAAAAACCCATTATTAATATACTAAAAGCAACTGAATTGCATATTTTAATGACTGAGTTATAGTATATGTAAATTATCATCTCAGTAAAGCTGTTAGTAAAAAAAAGCAATTAAGAATCTCTCTAAATATCTTGAATATTATATGTACATATACCTATGTGTAGTGTGTTTATATATATGTATACATTCATATATATATATGTACATATATTTATATATACATTCAATGGACATATTTGTATGTGTGTGGATAGACACAAGGGGGTGGGGAGAGAGAGAGAGAGAGAGATCAGTGAACTTAAAAAATTATCCCAGTATGAATGACAGATAGATTAAAAATACCAAAGATCACTTACAAATCACTAAGAAGGGCATTTAGTTTGTCCACTGATATCTCCAAAGACCAGTGGGAAAGGGCAATGAATGGTGTCTTCAGCCCCGAGAGGCGTCACTGTGGGCCTTGGGCCGGGCGCGCACAGCAGCCTGTGTGAAGGGTGGTGCAGAGAGAGCCTCCCGGGGGCCAGGCCCTGTCCTCCCCCAGCACAGGGGCCGCTCCCCCCTCACCTGCTTGAAGTTGGGAGGAATCAGGGTCTGAGTGCCGGTCAGTACAATGTCAGCAGGGCTCATGTGTGTCATTCCCTGGAATAACATGTGGCTGAATGATCCTTCCTTACTGTTTTTGCTCATACGCTTTTATGAAGTGAAGACCTCGGAGACCTCAGTGGATGTTAGAAACACACTGGAAGGAGGGTCTGAACTGCTGAATCGAAGCCTTGATTCTGCTTAATGGGAATGAGAAACAAACTTCTATGGCAATAAGCCATTTAAAATTGGTATTTTGTTTGTTATAATATGAGACATAATAAATACAGGGTGTCCCAAAGAATGTATACACACTTTGAATAATTAATTCCAATGGGTTAAATCTGAAAAGAAAGAAACATCAATTGAGCTATCGGCTGTTAAAATGTGTATACATTTTGCGGGGGAGCACCCTTATATTTTGGATAAACAAAAGCTGTGTTTATATCCAAAAAATTGTTACTTACTGATAATATATTTTTATATGTAGCAATTTAATGAATATTATAGTAAAGCTTAGAATCCTTAACAAGTTTTCTAGATATAAAATAAATATAAAAGGTCAATTGATGTTTTATCACATGACAAAAATTAGTTAGAAAATTTATTTAAATAATAAAAAATCCTGCCTTTATTCAGTAGCATCCAATCCTGTAAATTTTAAGGAAATATATTAACAAAAGATGTTCAAGCTCTTTATCAAAACTACTATAATGAAAAGATATTAGGGAAAACCTAAATTGATAAATAAAAAACATGTCAGACAGTAAGCCTCAATATTGTAAAGCTGTCATTCCTTCCCAAATTATTCAATAGGTTCATTGTGTTTCAATCAAAAATTTCAACATTTCTTATGGTACTTAATAAGTTGATTCTGAAATTTTTATGAAAAGGGAATAGACTAAATAAAACATTTTGAAGGACAACTCCTACTGAAATCTATAGTAAACAACTTAGTATATTATTAGTGCAGAATCAAAGGAGTCAATATGTGAAAGAGAGTGGAGACCCAGTATCAAAACCATTAATTTATGAAAAATTTGATGGTAACAGAGCAGCCTATGCAGAACAGTGAGGGAAATAATAAAATGGCAAAGGAAAATTGTGTATGTATGTATAAATATAAATAATATAAATAATATAAAAATAAAAATGTAAATATAAATAATATAAATATAAATACATATTCTTTCCTCACAACATAACACAAAACCTCTTCTATGTAAATTAAATATTTAAGTGTGAATGACATAAGTATACAAATTTAGAAGACATACCTGTATACACACATACACACACACACACATATATCCATTATCTCTGGATGCCACCATAAGGAAAAATTTCTTAAACAGAAAACAAGAACAGGAAAGATGAAGCAAAGAGTTGACGCCCAGATAAACATTAGTTTTTGCCTCCTGAATGCGTTTGAATGATTATTTTCTTAACAAAGAACTTGAACAACTTTTACTATATTTATTCCTGGGTATTTATTGCCATTAGAAAATACATGTTGTATTTTATTTTCTATAAGTACATATTCTACTATTATCTTTGTTACAATGGAAACTAGAAAAGAGAACAAATTAAATACAAAATAATCAAAAGAAAGAAAATTATAAAAGTGTGGAAATTAAGTAAATAGAAAAAGAGCATAACACTGGAGACAATGAAAGAAATCTGAAGCTACTTCTTCGAAACAATCAAACTGCTAAACCTCTAGTCAGACTGATCAAATGAAAAGAGAGGAAGACAAATGACCAATATCAAGAGTATGGAAATGCGCGATATTGCTAAGAGGTCTGTTCCTCCCTCCTGACTGAGACCTACCTTCTGCTCGAGCCAAATCGAGCAGAGCACATTTACAACAATCCTACACAGCTATGTGGGCAATGATATAATTTTAAAATATATAAGGCAAAAACCAACAGAATTAAAAGGACAACTAAAGAAATTTTCAACTGAATTGTGTCTTTAAGATAAATTTCTGGGTAGTCGACACAACACATGGAAAACTGGTAGGAATAACAAAGGCGAAAGAGAAACCCACCAGAAAACCCCTATCTAGAATGTGATCATTGGTCATTATGAATGAGAGAATTATTTCCCAATGGATAATAATTATAAATTTTATATTAATATATGATCATTTAATGATTAATGTACAAGCTCTTAGGTTTTATAGCTTACAAAAAACTTTCCCAAGTGCTGCTTCAGTGGAGTTCCAGCTAACCTAGTAAGTTTTATTATAATTTTATAAATTTTATTATGTGCAAATGCATAAAACAAAGTTGAGAGGTTAAATGGCTTCTAAAATATCACGCTGCTTCTAAATGTAAATATCTAAAACTAGATGTTTATCTTAGAAGAACTTTGCTTTTTTAATACTGTTTCTACGACATAATGAAGACATCAAACAGCTCTTTAAATATTATCTGTCAGAAGATTAACACTGTCATGTCAAGCTATGTGGACACTTTAAATTTGATTTTAACCCAAAAATGGGTGAATTAGCAGAGGGGTAAATTAGATTGGTTAGTAATAATGACATATTCTGATCATTTTGTAATTTTAACAATCATCACTACCTCTGGTTCTCTTTTGGTCTTTTTTCCCATATTATCTGAGGCTCTTGAGATGTAGTAAAATTTGAATATAGGAACAAAATGGATGTGTGTGTGTGTGTGTGTGTGTGTGTGTGTGTGATCCACAATGCTCTGTACAAAAATGTCCTTAATGAAAAGGGATCAGAATTTTTCACATCGACACAACAAAACAGAGCATTTATGCAAATATTTCCATGAAGTGTTGCCATTATCAGACTATTTTTCATTGATTCATGAAACAATATCAACTTGATGCCACAATGACTGAAAAAGAGCAGCTTTAAAGTACGCTTTTCTTGGAGCAAACAGAATTCAGGGACTTCTTTTTTTTATTATAACAAGACACTCCTAGACCTTCTGGATGTCTTACAGCTGCTTCCATTCAGGAAAATAAAGAAACTAGACCAGAGGTAAGGTAGATACAGAGCATATCCTCTTGCCTTATTGAGTATGACATGTCAGCAAAATGACCGTGTGCAACATCAATTTTACAGTTGGCATAAACAGCTTAATTATTTTATGATGAGATCATCCTGTAACTCATAGATTTATTTTAAACCATTTATTGAGGTTGAAGACAATGTGAGCTATAAAGACTTCATAAGATCTAGAAGACAATCAGCAAATGCTTGGATTCCGGTACAGTAAATCTTGTTATAGAAAATGGTGCAGCACACAGTGGAATGAGCAAAGGTGGGGATCGGTGTTTCTCAAAGAAGAATAAATAGAGACCATGTCATGAAAGTCTAGAGAGAGGAAGTAGCATGAACCTGGAGTCCTTGAGGTTAAAAATAAATCTAAATTGGTTGTGTCTTGGGAACTGAACATAATTCACTAAGCTGGTGTGTATTTGTGGCCGTGACAAGAGGCAAAGTCAACAGAGGTCAGATAGTAGAGTTGTATGGTGGGCTCAGGGCTTTAGAGGGCAGAGAAGATATTTGAGAACAGGCATTTCGGATTCAGTGTGGAGAATGGGATGGAGATAAGGAGAGAACCGAAGCACTGAGAATCAATTTGACTATTTGAACAGCCCACATAAAAGATATTGCAGGTCTAAACTAAGGTGATAGCCATTGGTATGGGAAGAGTGGAAGGAGAGAGAACTAGCAGGACTTGGGATCATGAAACTGTTCAAGTGTTCATGTGAGTGGCATTTTAATTTCTGGGTTTAAATACAACTTGAGTTTTCTTGTGTTGTTCTTGTTATTTGTTTGTTTTATTACACATTGTGGACAAAATTCTAAAGAGGGTAAAGTTTGACTTTATACTTCCTCCCATGTTCAAATTAATTTTCATTTCACTTTTAACTTACTGCCTACTTAGATTCCCTTGGTTTACACCCATATACTCAACACTACCTCCAAGGATCTGAACAGTAACCTAATCTCATAACCTTTTCCCCTCCCCAATCAATTTAATTATTTTTTCCAAAATGGCTCCTCTATGATGAATGGGAATAATTCTCAAGTTAAATCAGAGATTTCCAAGACTAACTTTATATTATAATCACCTGGGTTACTATTGTAAAAGAATAAAACTCAGGGCTATGGAAATGGAACATTTAACCAGAAGTGGGATTTCCTTTTTAAAATTTCAAAATATTAATTCCCTGGCAGGTGCTGTGTTTTTAATATAATTATCACCACAAACATAAATGCAGAATTACAAGCAAATGTAATACCTTGGTTGCCACTATATTCCCCCTTAAAACAATCTAATTCCTTTTTAATCCACTGTGATTTGTTAAGGAATACATAAGTTATAAGAAATATTTGATAAACTGAGGAAAAGAATCTTGTTAAGCTGAAAGTTCCAGGCTTGGAAACACTTTATTGTCAGGTATTTTCTCTGTGGGAGTAGAAAGGGGGTGCTGGATCTGCTACCTCACTTTGTGCTTCATTATTGTTTCCACCTGTTTTTAGTGTTAAGCTCAGCTGCTGTGTCTTTATTGCTAAGGCTTCTTTTCTACAGATTACCTTGAGTGTCTTCCATTCTTAACCTCAGTTGGCTCCCATTTAGAGCCCTTTGTGTAAGAAACTGGATTATCAACAATTGTGAGATGGAATATAGAATCACAGTTTCCTTTATTTTCAGAACATGAAATGCATGTGCTGAGGATAATTCCTTATTGGAAAGCCTGACCTGCTTCTATATTCAGTTCAGGTGTTACAATAAAACCCTGGTTTTACAATACATTTGAAGGAAATATGCATACGTTATTATTATCAGCATTTGTATCAACTCCCACCAACCTGCAAAAGGATCTATTTACTGTTCAACTGCCCACTAAGTTTATTTTCTCAATGCAAATCAGTCACTGGTAATTATGAAAAACTAAAATTAGTCTGTATATTCAACTCAGTTTTTGCAGTAAATACCAACAAACTTAAAGCTATGACTTTTACTTTATGTGGAAACAGAATACTTAGCAAGGATCAACTGTGTTCCAACTATATTCACAAAATACCAGGGTAATACTATTACCCTCAGTTTATCAAAAAGGAAATTGGGGCCCGCAGGAATAAATATTTTTTCTAACTTTGCTCAAACACTAAAACAGTGAGATTTGAAGTTTCTCCAACTGCGAGTCCATGTCCTTTCCATCAGAAACCTGTGTGAAAGCCTGCAGGTTACACTAGCCCAAAGGCAATGCTCTCCTACTTGCTTTTTCCCAGTAATTTTCTCCGGCTATTCTTGGGATCATCTGGCTCATGATAACTCCATTCCAGTCTTCACAATCTGCTCCTTCTATCTCCCCTCACCCTAAAATCAGATGCCCTCTATCTAGAAATTGCAATGGTTGTGTCTCAAAATTCTGAGGGTGGGAGGATTACTGAAAAAATCCCTCTAGCTTCCCAACCTCTTAACTCAGTACCTTTTCTGTTGGGATGCTGATAAAATAGTGTTACCACCCACCCACCCACTTTCAGCTATCCATGACAAATGCCTAAGGTAAACTTGAACACAAAGGCAGTTATATATAGTCACTAAAATAAATGATGTAGTATTTATTAACTAGTATTTATAACCATATTTATTAATATGGTTATAATTTTGAGGGGGAAAAACATTTACTTCAGTAAATTATATTAATTTATTTCCTGTTTCATAAATGTAATATACTAATTCTGCTTGTCCAAATGAACATGGTGATGTAAATACCTGCATAAATTTGTTGTCAATTTCTTTCTTTTCATGTCTCAGTAAACTTTTGTTGAAAGCAATGAAGTAAATTTTAGATATGATAAGATCAGGCCCACTCAAAACTAATTAAACAACTTGATCACTTGTACACCAATGAAAACATGCATGATCTTCAAGTATTTGTAAATTCTCTACAAATTCATGATGAATGTGCTTAGTAAAGGATAATTAAAGTATAAGAGGCAGAAAAGAATGACCTACCTGGTTCTGAAGTAAAACATATAAGTTAATTGAAGTAGTTTCTAATTATTGTATTGAATTACCAGATACTCACCTGGTCAACTTTATCTTTTATATTGCCTCTTCATCCCTTAAATCATTCACACATTTAATTAATTAACATATAAATATCCAAATATAGCAAACGTATTTCCTGTGTCAGGAACTGTTACAGGGATTGGTAATAGAGCAATGAATAAAAAAGACATGGCGTTCACCCTCACAAAGGCTAGAGTCCAGCTGAAGAGAGACATTAAAGAAATGAAGATGTGAAAAAAATCATTATAATTGTTAGAAGTGTCATGATGAAAGCAATCACTGGATGGCATAACAGAGAAAACCAAATCTGTATTAAGGTTGTTGAATTGAGTTTTATATATCAAGACTGTGATGAGTGCTGAAATATCTCAGAGATGAAAGATCTTAGTCGAACTATTATTAAACAGAGAATCAAATAAATAAAATATTGAGTAATCAAAATTAGGATAGTGTTAAATATGTACACATATGTGAACAGGCAGATGCTCATAAGAGAATACCTAAGTGAGAAAGAGGAATGAGGTTCCTTTTGGGCATCCTGAATGAAGAGTAGTATTTAGTAATGTAGAAAAAACTTAACAAGCAGCACAAAGGTAAGATAAAGCAAGGCTCAGTAAATAGTGGACTACAACACAAGTGCTATTCATGGAATTGGCAATTGGCATGACTGAAGAGGTAGGTAGAGTCAAAAAGAGTGAGTCTTGATGCCTTTCCTGACTGTGGAGGCCAGATCTCATGGCCTTGCCATATAAGCAGAATCATATAGGAACATGGTAACACATGTTCCTATACCTGGGTCCCAGAGGACAACTTAAAGATTTTCACAATAAATCTGAATTTTCCAGCATATTTTATCTTATTAGACACTCATCTTAGTATAGCAGAGATTTCAGAGCATGGAGGTACCAAGCATTTGCCAGGTCTTTCCCTTGAATGTAACAGCTATTTACTGCCACCATGTGGAAGTCTTCAAGTTTATTTAACATGAATATTGAACATTTTCTAACATATAGGTCCTTTTAGACCTACATTTGGAATGTTAATTTTTTAAAGAGATAAGGGAAAATCCAGTGGGTTTTTCAATAAGGATCATCTGTGTCCTCTGTGAGCCTTTGAGTTAAATCTATGGTATTAGATGATATATTAGGTTATTGCTAATTCTGCATTATAGTGTTTTAAGTGAATTTGTGCTTAAGGTTAACTTTGCTATTAATTGTCTTGTTTTCTCATTTTATATTACTTAGTTACTTTTATATACTCTAACATTGCAGGCTTAGCAACTCTCCATTCCAACATTCTGCCTCTTGTTTCTCATGTAAGAACTGATTTCTTGAAAATCTTTATTTAGTTCTATCTCCTCTAATATAATTTTAACTCTATTTTCTTTCCTAGAAATATTAAGCTGTTTAATCATAAGTTCCCTTTGCCACATCCTCTGTATGTACAATCCCTGTTGTGGGAAAAACATAACCAGTGGAACCTAAAGTGCTCTATGCCCACAGATTTAACATCTTTAAGATGACCAGTCCTATCTGTAACTTTAAAAGCACATAGATTTAAAGAAAAATAAGAGCATTTAAGTCCTAATACTATAAGTTTATGTGATCTATTCTGGGACCTGAGTTTTACAACTCTAATTAGATTAAGTCTACCTCATCTGGGAACGCCTCTGTATCAGGCAGCCATGGCTGCACATTAGAATCACCAGGGGCATTGTGTAGTGTTGAGAACCACTGTCATACATCAAAAGGGTTCTTTAATTTAGTACATTATAAAAACATCAAAAGATTTAATTGAAAATAATTGGGCTAGAAATATTGAATGATACTACATAAAGCTCAATATTCAGTTAATAAAAATCTACAAATATGATAAAACAAAATGTGAACTTTCTTCTTTCCCTTCCAAGGAATTGGAGAAGCCTCTGAGGTAGATGTAGCTGGGAGCATTGATTTAGCTTCAATATATTCCAGATTTATCTTATGATGACATTATTCAACTTCTGCCATGTCTCTTTAATGAGTTTCAGTATATTCCGGTATCACAACAATTTGTAGTTGGAGAATTAATTCAATATATCAAGGCCCTCATTTCTACTTAAAATTTTATATTTCTGCAGTAATTCCAAGTTTTCATTTTAACAAAGAGAAGGTTCATCTCTTCCTTTCATATACCGGAGGCATCTTTGGGGGTACTATGAACTTATATTTCACCTTTGTGCCTTTGGCCATACAAAGGGTGGGGAGAAGGTCTTATAATTCTTCCCTTTGGAAGAATCGTAACTTCTAAATTTTATGCTAAAAGGGAATTTTCTTCTCTGTCCCATAAGATGAAGCATGGTTGGCATGCTATTGTCTGCAGATACTCTCACTACTTAACTGTTTTATGGTCGCTCTAATGTGTATGAGATAAGCACTATTTTTCCCCCCATTTCTAATTAAATAATAATATCAACTAGTATGCTTTTTTGTCTTTGGAATATATACATTTTTCTTTCAGTTCCTCCTCCCACCTACTTATGTCATTCCAGCTTGATCTTGATCATTTCAATGAGTTCTGGTAAATTAACTTACATAAAACATTAGATGGTAACTAAGGCATTCCTCCTTCTATTGGTATAATGGGCTCATAGACCAATGAAACTTGAATTATCAAAAGAATTTATCTGTGAGAGTAGAATGTACTTTAGAATGGCTGGTTAGTTGGAGTGGGGAAAGCAAATATTTTATGATGAGATTTTATTTCCCAAACTTCTTAGAACACTTTATTTACTTATAAGGCTTGCCCTGCTCTAATTCAAACTTTGATTCTCATTTATAGATCATTTAAAATATGACATGTGCAGAGAATTTATAGCATACAGCTATACCCTTATGTACATATATGTAAAAGAATAACTTGAAAACAGAGATATGGCTCAGATTTATAGGGTATAAAGCGCATAGGTATGCCATCTAGAGTTAGGGAAAGATTTTTAGAATACACCTAATGTGGATTTTAAGAGGCAAAAAGAAACTACTGCAAAGAGAAGAAAGATTATCCAAGTGGATAAATCAATACAGCAAAAGCAGAGATGGGAAAGCCTGAAAGACATGCTGCCTTTCTGGAGCTAGGAGTAGTTTTGCATTACTGAAATATAAAATGCAAAACACAGAGTTGCTAGAGATGATGCCACTTAGGAGTTTAAAAAAGTCACTGACTGTATTAAATATCTTGAAGTATAATCTCTTGCCAAATTATTTTCAAATTGTGCCTTCTGGTGATCTTTCCAAAGTCATCAGCAAAATAGTGAGTTGTATTCTGGCTCCACCTCTTTAACTAGAGCAGTTCAGTTTCTACTTACTGATATTTATTTACATTGACACCTAGTATTTTACTTAACCAAAGCCTCTTAAAGCTAAAATGAAAAATCTAAACTGATGCCATATATAGTGAGACATATTATTTTTTTTTAAATCAGAGGCTTATCATAATCAGGTTTAAGTTTTAAGTAGATGTCTCTGGTAGTTCTTGTGGATTATGAATTCAAGGTCAAGACTAATGGCCACGAAATCAATGAGCAGGTCAGGCTTAGAATATTAAATGACTTGCCTGAATGGCCAAAATTACAACAAAAATCTTAAAATTAATTTGCTGATTAATTGCTTGATTGTATCCCTACAATAGCTCCTTCCCTTTGTTTGATAAAGGATATGCCCCTAGTGAAATCATAATTGAAGCAAGATAATTAATACACTTGTTAATACAGTATGTTTCTATTTTTATAGTTCTCCAATTATGAAACTCCCCTCGCTGGTGACCATACTAAGTGCTTGTTTTTGATTCCTATATTACTTTTACAGAGTGGTCTGGGTACTGATCGTTCCATTCTGAAGGTCTTGAGGTGGTGTTTCCTGGGACAATGGCAGAAACTGGGCACGTGTCTCCACACTTACCAGGCCGGCCCTGGTTCTTCACCCGGCTCAGGGGTTCCAAATGGGAACTGAGAATCAGCCCCGACGCACAGGTGGTTTTCAGCTTCTCCTTGTGTCAGGTTTGTTAATGTCCCATTGAACAAAGTCAAGTTACATAATCAAGCCCAGATTCAAAGGTAGAGGGAAAGGTGCCCTAGCTTCACAGGATGAACAGCAAAGTCATATTGCGGAGGGCACGCATTCAGAAGGAAGAGGAACTTGTGGGAAACTTTTTTTCTTATTTTTGCATTCTGCCACAGAGTGTTTTGTCCAAATATTTCATTTGCAATTGCTTCCTTACTAACTCTCAGATAATTTTCTCTGTTGTTCCTTGAGAGTACCTTAAAATCCCTTGATATGCGGTAATATCACGAGTATGGAGGCACTGATATTCACGGACTATTTGTTCTGACTTAAAATGGCTTGCTTTGATTTCTCACATTTTGTTTAGTCTCTGATATGGCTTAACAGTGGTGGTCCTTAAATCAAGGGCCATCAACAGGCAGAGAAGAAAACATTCTTTTAGAAACTGACTACTATGTTTAGATTGAATCCACAACCTGGACTCCATCAAGCGCTATTGTCAAAACAATTGAAATAGCTGTCTGAAAAAATCAATTATAATTAGATAATTCTTAATTAGTATTTTGATATCTGTATGCACAATCTCAAGATTGCATTTATACAATATTAAAAAAACAATAACTCTAACTGGCTTCTTTACTAGAATCTTTGGGAGGATTCTTAAACACTCTGTCTTCAAATTATGCTGTTTTCTAAAAAAAATGGTCATCTAATTTCCTCACCTAGCACTTAACCTAACTTATGAGTTCATGCATACATATGTTAAGTGTTCATGGAATTAGTAACTCATTTGTGCTGGACCTACAAAAAATCTTAGGTGTAACATAATCCAAAGTCCTATTTTTTTAATGAAAAAACTAAGGTTTAAGTAATTGACTTATCCAAAGTCATGCAGATGCTTATGGAAGATACATAACTCTAACTTGGCTTTATTGTTTCCTTCTCTAGTGCTTTTTATTCCTAAAGGACCTGGCATCCTCTGTTGTTCCCAGTGGTAGGTCCAGAAGTAATGTATGTATCAAGAATGATTTGTTGGTAGTATAGTATACACACACACACACACACAAAGTTAATCTAAACAACTGTATTTTATATACTCTGGTTTTCCAAAAGAAGATACTTCCAAGGTGTTTGATGCTTATTTTGTTTGTAGCTTATAAAATCAGTCCTTTCTTTTAAGCCACTTATCTCTCAAGGCATGTATTTAATCGAATAAGAAGTCTTGCAGGATTTTCTAAACTCCTATTCTTGGATCTCTTAAGTATCTGAGTTTTGCTAAATAACAACAAATCAGACTTTTCATACTCCAGGTATTAATTTCATCTCAGGTAACAAACCTCAAAGTGTCTGGTCCAATTCCTATTGAATTGGAAAAGTGATAACTGTGAGAAATTAGTTTAAGAACATGGAGGTCACCTATCCCTCTAGGTAGTCTATGGCTAATTTTTAGATCAAGCTACACCATCTAAAAGGTTGCACCAGCTAGTCTTAGAGCCCTACAGAAGTTCCTTCAATAATTTGCTGTTTAGTGAGATGTTAGATTTCTTGGAACGTTACAAAGAGATGCCTTCTTGTTGTACGTTGTCAGTTGCCTCTCATTATCCTGTGTAGCATGGGGCCCTTTTTTATGAGCTCTGTAAAACAATATATTTCAGAGCTAACTGCAAGAAAAGAAAATTATATCGTTTCTTTGAATGACTAATTAGAACCATGTAGCTAAATATGCTTCCCTTTTTCACTCTGACTTTCAGAAAAGCTAGAGCAAAATATATAACTCAGCTATATGATTTATGTAAGTCCTTAAGACCTGTTCAACTGTGTATTATTCAGCTCTCCCCAACTCTTCCTGCATTTCCTGATCTATAGTTTTATTTCCCCTAACTTGATACCCTATTTTTAGTTTTAATTCCTATAGATTATTTAATTCACTATGGAACAAGGCAAAACTTAAAAGTACAGAAGTGAATGAATGCATTCGTACATAAATGGATTTGTCTTGAGGAATCACAATAGCCAAAGTACTGTCTTATGTCATTACGCTATTTCTTCTTGAGTCTTACAAAATAGGTAGGTACTATTACTTTAGACCAGGAAACTGGAGTTTAAAAGAGTTCAATGGCTGCTCAAGTTCAGATCACTGTTTTAAAAAATCAACACTAAAACTCAGGGCTACTAATTACAATACAATTCTCTTTATATTCTGCCATGGTGCTAGTAAATTTCCTATGAATTAGAGATAAAATCAGCTCCTGAGGTTGAATGCTTTCACTAACATAAATTCTCTGCACACCACTTTGAATAGAAGGTCTAGTCCATGGGTTTCTGCTTTCTCTGCATAGAATTAAACACATTTAAAAGTTCTGTAGGACAATATGTCATAGAGTATAAACATTATTCTATAAGTTCTATGGCCAAAGTTGATTTTATGGTTTATGTTCATCAACCTACCATTAGGAAATATGTGACCAAAACAGTTTCTATTCCTAAAGGAAAGTACATTAAATTATTTTGTGATTTTATGCAACTTCCTGATTTATTATTTAGTCTTTAATCTTTTATAAGAAAATTATATTTGTCTTTGTTACAGTTTACTCTGTGCCAAGAATTTATTAAGTATTTTCTCGTTTATTAATTCCAAATTATTAATAGGCATGATGGTTACATAATGTCCTGAGGCCCTCACAGAAGAACAAGAATTTGTGTTTGCAGGTGTCTGACTCTAAGGTCCATATTCAATATATTACAACTACTGCTACCACTGTTACCACTACCACTAAACATTACATCATGCTTACGCTAGCCAGATACTGTCCTAAAAGATTTATGTGCATTATGTATATTTATACATATTAACCTATTTAATTCTGAACATAATCTTAGAAGATGTATCTCCACTTTACAGAAAAGGAAATATAGTCTCAGAGAGTTTAATTAACTTGTGCAAAATTACAACTGTTCAATCACACAACCCATATTCTATCTCAAGCAATCTGATATCAGAAGATATGCACTTATCTACCATGTTAAATTCTCTCTATATTGAAGTTATTGCTTCTATAGTTTAACAATTGTTTATGATTGATTTCCAGAAATTTGCATGTTCTCATTTCATGAGATGGAGCCTATTTAAATTTCATCTGATGTATTTACCTCCGAATTCCTCATTTTTTGTTGTCTAGTGGTCATGAGGACTTTATTTGTAAATATTGTAAAAATCTAATGGTACAGAGGCCTGGAGGAAAGAACTCGAAGAAGCTGTACAGCTTTTTGTAGACTTTTGTTAATGGAAAAGCACTCTCTGTAACACTATGTGTGATTTATTTTGCTGAATTTTAAAGGTCATACTTCATGTTTGGCAAAAGGTAGGTTTCCAACAATTTTCAAGCTTCACATTTTAAAAAGTGTCTCCCAGGCAGCAAGCACACAAAACCGTGTTGAAAGTTGACTGGCTGTCATTTAAATGCCCCAAACTTTGATGTGGAGGAAACCATAGATTAATTTGATAACTAAGAGCAAAGGATATGGCCTATGTAAAATTTCAAATGATTCATACATTATTAAAGATTTTGTGGCTTTGTAAGTGAAATTTCTTTAAGTAACTTATAATTTCAGAAATTAAAATTTGTTACCTAAAATCAACCCATAACTCCTTTTTTGTTTTTTTGTAACATCTCATCTCTTTTTATTTCTTGATTGCAAATAATTTAAATCATGGAGGAAACAGTAATAATTGACTTAAAAGTTGAGCTAAAAATCAAAATACAAAAATGCTTATTACAGTGATATCAATTACATAAACAAATACTGAAAACTCCTTGGAAGGGAATTAGCTAAAATATAAAATGAGCTTTTTTTCTGGATGGTAGGAATAGAGTTGTTTTCTTTTTTTCTACTTTTCTGGTTTATTCACTTTTCCTACTATAGGTGTACATTGTATTTATAATCGTAGAAGAGTTAATGTTCACTATTTTAGAAGAAATGTACATTTCATAGGCTAAATCTTACAATTGCAAGCTAAGAGTTTGTATGGCATTCCTACAACCAGACGTTTTAATATTTTAAATAAAGTGAAAATTTTATCTTGATTTCACACAGGAACCTAATTTTATAACTCCCTTCTGCATTTATTTTTAAATTAATATGTATTAGAAAATATTTTAAGCAGAAAAACGTACAGGGGACAATACACACCATATGCCCACTTCCAAGTTGTAAAACATGTTAATATTTTACCATATTTACTTTATCATAAAATCTTACAGGTAGAAATGATCCTCCTACTTCCTACCCCCCATCTATTTGCGTCCCTATTTATTGGTTTCTCTAGAGATTACAAAAGGCATGCTTAACTTTCACAATCTATTTAGAATCAAAACTGTACCACTTCAACTGGTATGTAAATACTCAGCACCAAGTAAATTTCCTTAATCTCTCCATAATGCTCCGTAATTATTTTATATGTTACATCTACCTATGTGGAAAATCCTTTCAGATATATCTATATATTTTGCTTTCAACTGTTACATACATTTTAAAGAACTCAAAAGAAAAACAGTTTGTTAAATTTATGTAGTTTTTTTTAATTCTATTGCTCTTCATTTCTCATTTTCCAAGCATCCTCTAATATCAGTTCCCTACCATCTAAAGTTTTTTTTTAGTAATTGATTTTGAAGAGGTGTGATAGCTACAAATTATCTTAGTTGTCCTTCACCTGAGAATGTTATTTCAATTCCTGAAGGGTATTTCACTGGATATGGAATGATGGCGTGACAGTCCTTTCCTTTCAATACTTTAAAAACATTGTACCAGTTCCTGTTAGTCTCCATGAGAAATCTGCTCTTACTTGAATCATCCCCCCCCCCCCCCCCGTTGGTATTATGTAATTTTTCTGGATGCTTTCAAGATTTTACCTTGCATTCAATGTTTTGGTTCTGATGTGCCTGGGCATGAATGTCTTTGGGGTTACCCTGTTTAGAGTACTCTCAGCACATTAAATGTGTAGGTTTATGTTTTTGCCACAGTTGGGAAGTTTTCTGCTATTATTTCTTCAAAAGCTTTTTAGCAACATACTCTTTTCTCTTCTTCTGGGACTCTGGTGACACAAATTTAGTCCTATTATTATTGCTCAATAGTTCCCTTAGATTCTGTTCCATTTTCAAAGATCACTATTTTTCTTTATTGTTCAGGTCATAATTTTTATTGATCTATCTTCAAATTCACAGTCTATTTTCTTCATTTTGCTGAGTCCTTCCAGTGCATTTTTAATTTTAGTTATTGTATTTTCTATTTTTGGTAACTTTCCACTTGGTTCTTCTTTATATCTTTTATATTTTTTTGCAGCTACTTTTTATTTTAAATTTCTTTTAAGAGTGGTCATGGTTATTCACTCAGCATTTTAAAAATAACTGCTTTAATGCCTTTGTTAGATAATTCCAACAGATTTGTCATCTTGTCAGTGGCATCTGTTGATTACCTTTTGCTATACAAGTTGAACGTTTCATGATCCTTTGTTAGTCTCTGAACTGTGTCCTAGACATTCTGAATAATGCATTACAAGAATCTGGATTTTGTTTAAACCCAATGGATAATGTTGATATCTCTTTCAGGTACTTGACATGGTTAGGTTCAGGCCACAATGTCCAACTGAACTCTGTGGACTACATTTTAAATGTCACTTCAGCCCAGCCAGGAGTGCCTCAGCGGTTGAGCATTGACCTAGGATCCAGGTGACTGGGGTTCGATTTCTGGTCAGGGCACATACAAGAATCAACGAATGCATAAATAAGTGGAACTGCAAACCTATGTTTCTCTCTCTCTCCCTCCTCTCTTTCTAAAAATCAATAAATAAACTTTAAAAATAATTTTTATTCTATTCTTTTCATTCTCAGGATATACAGTCAGATAACCATATCTTAAAATTATTTAAAATAACTTCTATGGCCATGCCACAACTTTAGAGATAGGTTTATTTATTTAATTATGCTTTTATGTTATTGATTATTTTGTGCACATTTAATTTTGTTGTAAAATTATTCAAAATATTTATATGGTTCCAGAGTAAAATCTACAAGTCAATTGAAGTCAGAGAAGTTAAACTTCAAGTCCAACTATCCCTTTCTCCTCTAATATGTAACTGTTTTCTATCCAGCAGAAAACCATTTTTGTTTTTGACTTTGTTTTTTCATTCTTCAAAACTATATATTTCATTCTTCAAAACTATATATTGCTCTACACACAGGCACATATTTGTATTCTTCCCTTTTTAGATAAATAGTAGCTTATTATACACATTTCTGTACACCTTGTTCTGTTAAACTTTCTACATCTGATTTTGTGCAATGGGCAAAACAGAGCTTTAAGTCCTAGTAGGCTGATGTGGGAATTAGATGAAATAATGTGCAGATAATGCCCAACCTACCTGGCATATAATAGCCATTCAGCGACTGTTAACAAAACTTGAACATGGAGGGAGATTTTATGTCTATTTTTGACATGATAAACTGGAATGGGTGGGTAGTAGCTTTATCCTCATAGTTCATGTGTGGTCTTGACAAGCCTGACAAGGGCTACAGGGTATAGTCCCATCTCATAAAACAAAAATGTTCACGGAACCAATGAATCCAAGCATAGCTATTACCAACTGTATGGAAGTAGATCAAAGGGATAGAAAAGAATCTTCTAAATCTGGTTTCTGTAGTACTTCCTCTGGCCAAATCATAACCTCTAATCTGGCAAGCCATGCCTTTGAAAAGCCATCAGATGAGAGTGGATTTCTTGGCAAGAAGATGAATCTTTATTATGTTCAGATAAGTATGCCTGTGTTCCACACACATCGCTGGTATTCTCTACTTCCCCAGGCAGTTGATTTTAAGTGTCCATAGCACCCATATTTCTGATAGAGTGGAAGGAAGTAAATAAAGATATATGGAAGAAAGATAGGGGAGTGGCAGGGAGACAGGGAGAATGGAAACATAGGAAAATAGGTGGAAAGGAGGCAAGGAAAAAGATTAATTGCTTGCTGCGGGCAATAAGTTTCATTCATTTATAAACTGGCCAAATAATGCTCATTGTGCGCTTACTCTGAGTCAGGAACTACATCAAATATTAAAGATACAAAGGGAAATGGGACAGACGTGGTCCCTACCCTCAAATTGCTCGTATTCAGGTAGTGACCATACCATTAAAGAGGGAACAGATTATGTCACCATCCCTTCCAAAACCCTCTTGGGACTTTCTATGAAAATCAAAATAACATGCAATCTCCCCATGGCTTTAAGGCCCTGTTCTACCTGGCCCTTGCATAATTCACTGACATCGCCACTTAATATTCTTTTATTCCCTCCATGCTAGACATACGGGTCTTGCAGACTCAGACGCACCAATCGCATTTCAACTCCAGTGCCTTGGCTCTTGCCTAACCCCCTTCCTTGCATGCTCTTTCCCTAGATATTTACATGTAACATTTCTTCACTTCTGGGCTGAGCATAATAGTGCACCCACCCCAAAAGGCATCCATGTCCCAACCCCTGGACCCCGTGACTATGTTACCACACCTGGCAAGAGGGCCTTTGAAGATTTATTAAAAGTAAAGACTGAGATGGAAAGTTTATTGGAGAAAGACAGGATGATAAAAGGTCAGAGAAATGTGATGTGATAAGGCATCATCTGCTGACTTTGAGGTCACCCAAAAAGTATGGGTGACCTCTAGTATGCAGAAAATGCAAGGAGACAGACCTACTCTAGACACCTTCCTTGATTTTAGCCTAATGAGACCCACGTCAGGCTTCTGACCTACAGAACTATAAGAGAATAAGTATGTATTGTTTTAAGCTGCTAAGTGTGTGGTAATTTGTTATAACAACAATAGAAAACTAACACAGCTTTATTTAGGTCTCAGAATAACATCACCTCTTTAAATAGGCCTTTTATAATATATCTATCTACAATAATTCCTACCCCTTTACTCTCTTATTTGTCCTGTTCATTTTGCTGCTAACAACCAGCACTACCTGAGGTTATATTATCTGCTTATTGTTTTCCTCTCTCCAACAACAGGAGATAAACTCAAGGAAGGCAGTGGCTTTGTTTAGCATTCCAGATACCACCCATTACCTAAGGTCTGGCATGTGCTAAGTGGCACTCAAAAATCATTTATTGATGAATGAATGAATTTCAATTCCCTTAGGATGAACTCAAGGTGCTCTAAAGGTGTATAACAAGAGGAGCCACCTCGTCTGGGGGCTCCAGAAAAGTATCTTGGAGTCAGTGAATTTTAAACTGCATTAGGTGTTTTAATTATGTATAATTATATTAATGTCAATGTTAAATAAAAAAGGAAAAGAAAGAAAAATACTCTTCATTCAAACAAGCACTGTATTTTTTTCTTCTTAAAAATAACACTAACGGTATTTGGGTAGTTTTTAAAAGGAGGAATCCAACTGTCCATAAGACAAAAAGTAAAACCAGGGCTGTTAAAGCAAGACTGAAAATATAAGCTGACTCTAATAACTACCTGGTTACCAGTTTTCTGGAACAGTTGTCAATAGGTTGACTGTGTTCCCCAGAAAGGGGTTTGGGACTGCTGTGACCAGATCGTGGACCCTGCTGGCCGTGCGTGTGGAGTTAGCTTTGCAGCGTTTTCTTCCATCACAGCCGTGTCTCCATGTGACTGGTGGGCTAAATGCGGCGCCCTGCACACAAGCACCTGCTAGACTTCCCCCGCCGCTGCATTGCTACCACTATTGTTCTTTTCCCATTTTCTATTTACTATAATTTCTATGCTCCACATTAGGTAGTTGCTTGTTAATTCTGCCAGAAGGAAGCTTGCTGTCTATTTTTACCATACATGACAGTCATGAGCAAAAGTAACTGATTTGTATTGACTCCATACTGTTTTGTTTATCATGTGCTTTGTGACTTATGTTCTCTGATGGCACCATGTGGCTGTTCTGGGGTCTGCGATATTTTTGTTCACACACAAAACAGAAAGTCATTTTTTAAAGCACCAACCAAATTCTCTCAAATGTGTATCACATGGAGTCGTTTCACAGTCATTTTGGTATTGTATGCTTTCATAATCATGATGCAGTTACTTGGATGTTTTCATAGAAAATTTTCAATAACTATTTGACTACTTTTGTAGTATCTGAAAATAAGTTCTTATCATTAAACTGCAGGTGATAGGAAAGTTGACAGAGTCTATTTTATTTTAGTAAATGAACAGGCTCTGAAATGTACTCACAGGAGAACATCTTGAGTGTCAAGCTGATTCTTGGGACTTGAACAAATATACATTTCATGACAATGAAATATAAATTGAAAGAACTTATAGAAGGAAAATATAATTTCCTATATGATCTGATCTGATATTATTCTTCACACAATATAGGTAAAGTAACCCCATCAGAATAGAGGTCATGTAATTCTTCTGCCATCCAATGGCTGACCATTTTACTCAGAGTAACAGCCTAAATGATTTTGAATGATCTGTGCCCCAAACCCCATATTTATCTTGCACTTACATATATGACATTGTTTCTTATCACTCATTGAGGTCCTCACCCCAACCCCATTGGCCTCATAGATATTTGAAGCCACTAAGCTAGATCTCATGTTAGGTTATAAGTATTTTCTGATCTTGCTGTATAGAATATTTGTCACTTAAGATATTTTCTCCCATTCTCATTTATTTCATGTCTCTGATCAAATGTTACCTTATCTGAGAGATGTTCTCTACCAACTTTACAGGAAATAAGTACATCACCTCACATTGTTTCTCTTACACTAATGCAAGTTTTCATTGCAATCACCTTTTTGATGTATCCTTCACATAAAATAAAATGCACAATTTTAATTGTACAGTTTCATAAATTTGATTAATGTGATGAACCATTTAACCATCACTATAATCAGAATATAGAACATTTTCATCACTTCTCAAAAAGTTTCTGTCTCACCCCAGGCATTCAAAACCCCACCTTGGCACCAGGACTACTGATGTTCTTTCTGTTATTATAGATATTTTTTTCTATTCTAGAAATGCATTTTAATGGACTCATACAATAATTGCTTTTTTGGGTCTGGCTTCTATTACTCAACATGTTTTGAAATTCATCTGTGTTTTTGTGTGTATCAGTAGTTTGTTCTTTCTGATGCCAAATAGAATTTCATTGTATTGATAAACCACAATTTGTTTATTCATTCATCTGTTGATGGGCATTTGGATTATATTGAGATTTTCACTATTATAAATAATAGTACTATTAACATTTGTGTATAGATCTTTCTGTGGACAGATACTATTCTTTCTAATGGATAAGTATGTAAAAGTGGAATTAATCAGTTATACGATAATTATCTATTTCACTATTACTTAAACTATTTATTTTGAGGTAATTGTAGATCCACATACAAGTGTAAGAAATAATACAGAGAGCCCTGGGGGGTTGGCTCAATTGGTAAGAGCGTCATCCTGATACACCAAAGTTGTGGGTTAGATCCCCAGTCAGGGCACATGCAAGAATCAACCAATGACTGCATAAGTAAGTGGAATGAGAAATCAGTGTTTCTCTCTCTTTCTCTTTCTCCCCTCCCCTCTCTCTAAAATCCATAAATAAATAAAAAAGAAATAATACAGAGATATTCCACATGTACTTTAGTCAGTTTCCCCCAATGGTATCTACAGTACAATATCACAACCAGGAACCTGACGTTGATATACTCCATCAATTTTATTGAGATTTTGCCATCTTTATACGTACTTGCGCATGTGTGTGTCTACGTGTAGTTCTATGCAATTTTATCACATGTCCGGGTTTGTGTTTCTACCTCTATCTTCAAAACACAAAACAGTTTCATCATTGCAAGAATCCCTTCTGCTGCCCTTTTATAGCTACAAACACC
This sequence comes from Miniopterus schreibersii, assembly GCF_964146895.1. Classification (NCBI taxonomy): domain Eukaryota; kingdom Metazoa; phylum Chordata; class Mammalia; order Chiroptera; family Miniopteridae; genus Miniopterus; species Miniopterus schreibersii. The sequence goes on along the minus strand of NC_138111.1, from coordinate 57,499,621 downwards.
TCCCTTCCACAATTTCAAGCCCTATCTCACTCTTGGAAATCACTAATCTCCATCTGAATAATTTTGTCATTCAAGAATGTTACAAAAGTAAAATTATACAGATATAACCTATTGCTATCTTTTCCTCTCTGTATATTCTCTTAAAGTTCATCTAAGTTGCTGCTATGGCAGTAGTGGGTTCTTTTTATTGCTATTTAGTATTCCGCAGTATGGATATACCACAGTTGATTGAACTCTCCGCCTATAGAAAGACATCTGAGTTGTTTCCAGTTTACGGCTATTATAAATATAACTCTTATGAATATTTTTGTGTGAACGTAGTTTTCATTTCTCTGGGGTAAATGCCCAAGAGTGCAATTGCTGTGTTGTATGGTAGCTGACTGTTTAGTTCCATAAGAAATGCCAAATTGTCTTCCAGAGTGGCCTTACGCTCACATTTTGCACTCCCACAAAAAGTATGTAAGTGAGCCAATTGCTTCACTCCTCTCCAACATTTTTTAAACATTTTAGCAGTTTGGATGGGTGTGCGGAGGTATGCCATTGTGGTCTTATTTTGCATTTGGCTAATGGCCATGGTGAACATCTCTACATGCTTACTTGTCGTCTGTATATCTTCTTCAGTGAAATGTCTGTGCATAACGTTTGTCCATTTTATATTTGGAGTGTTATTTCACGGTTGTGTTTTAAGTTCTTTATATATTCTAGGCACCAGTCCTTTTTTTGACACGTTGTTTGCAAATGTTTTCTCTCAGTCTGTAGTTTATTCTTTTCATCTTCTTAACAGGGTTTTTGGTAGAGCAAATGTTTTAAATTTTGATGAGATCCAATTTATCATTTTTTTCCATTTATGGGTCTGCTTTGGGTAACAAGTTTCAAGAGCTCTTTTCCTATTCCTAGAGTAAAAGTTTTATAATTTTAGCATTTATATTTAAATCTGTGATTCATTCTGAGCTAATTTTGAATAAGTTGTTAAGAATTAGGTCAGGGATTTCTTTTCTTTTCTTTTCTTTCCAATTCTTTCTTTTTTTCTAACTATGTTCTTCTCCTTCAATGTTTCATAGACTATTCTAGGTCCTTTGCCTCTCTGCATAAACTAGAATCAGTTTATTGACATCCATAAAGTAATTTACTGAGATTTATATTGGAATTGCGTTGAATCTATAGATCAATTTAGAAAGAACAGGCATCTTAAAAATATTGAGTTTCCCTATCCATGAACATGAAATAGCTCTCCATTTACTTAGTTCCTTGATATTTTACTCATATAGAGCTTGTGCATATTTTCCTAGATTTATACCCAAGCATTTCTTTTTTTTTTTATGCTAATGTAACTTATATTGTGTTTTTAATTTCAAATCTACATTTTAGTTGTTGGTATATGGGAAAACAATTGACCTTTATATATATATTGTATTCTGCAAACTTGTTTATTATTCCAGGAGGGTTTTTTGTGGGGGGTCATTAATGGGATTTTCTGCATAGAGGATTATACCATCTGTGAACAAAGATGCTTCCATTTCTTTCTTCTCAATTTGTATACTTTTTATTTCCTTTATTGCCATATCGAATTATCAAGGGGTTCTAGTATGATGTTGAAAAAGAATTGTGAGAAGGGACATCCTTGCCTTGTACTTGCATGACAGCTTTGTTTCTCACTATTATAATGTTAGGTACAGGTTTTTTGTAGATAATCATCATCAAGTTGAGAAAATTTCCATCAATCACTAGTTTACTGAGAGTTTTTATCATGAATGGATGTTAGCACCATTACCCTTTTAGATTATTTTGTCTCCTAAGTGGTGTTCCTATATCTCCTGAACCTCTGCAACCTATTTTTTAAATTGTATTTTTTAATTACAATGGACATTCAATATTATTTTATATTAGTTTCAAGTATATAGCATAGTGGTTAGACAATTATATAATTTATGGAGGGATTTCCCCCCCCACACACACATCAATCATTCAAGTGTCCACTTGGCACCCTATATAGTTATTACAATATGCAATCTATTTTTAGAACAGATGCAGAGTGATATTGGTAAAACTTACATCAAAACCCATCATTCAATACCTCCAATAAATTTCCATCTCACTCAGATTAAAACTCAAAAAGCTTATAATGACCTACCAAGTCCTAAATGATCTGGCCCTCTCTCCCTGTCCTGTAAGACTTTGATCTTCTCTTTTTACTCTCCTTTTAGTACATTCTAATCTAACATCACTGATATGCTACCCATTCATCAATTATCCCAATCATTCTATTATTCGGGGCCTCTGCTCTGTGCTTTCTATGTCTGGAATGGCCTTCCACTAGATACCACTTGGCTTACTCCCTCATTTGCTTCAGGTTTTTTCCATCATTTAATAAATATTTATTTTAAATGCAAGGATTCATGGTCAGATTTGCAAATCTCCTGTCACCGGTGATATGGCATCAGATTTTTATACAAAAGTCAACTTCTCACGGAAGCATTTCTGGCCATCTTTCTAAATGGACCAGCCCCACTCTCGATATTTGCTTACCTTCTCTCCTATTTACTTTTTCTCCTGAGCAATTTTTCATTTTCTTACGTATAACACGTCAGTTATCTATTGCCACAATAGTGCTGCATGACAAATAAACACACAGCCTCAATGGCATATAACAGTGAACATTTATTTTTACTCATGAGTCTGTGGGTAGCCTGGATGGTTCTGCTGATTAGGACTGAGCTCAGCTATCTTGCCTGGATTCACCTATCAGCTGGGGTCTACTTTGGCTCCAATGGGAGCATCTTAGTCCAGGATGACCTCCCATTTTGTTCTCATGGGAGAGATAGCATTCAGAGAGAGTAGAAACATGAAAGAATATTTTAGGCCTAGGTTTGAAACACACATTGTCATTTCATTTCCATCACACTCTATTTTCAATAAGGAGTTTAAAAAGTAGCCCAGATTCAAGGTTTGTGCAAAGCCACACTGCAAAGGCAACTGGATACAATGAGATAATTAGGACAAAAATATTATCAATTCACAGCACTACGTGATTACTTATATACTGTACTTATCACCAGTCACCTTTATCAGAATATAGTCTCTAAAAGGGTGAAAATTTTTCTATTTTATTAAATGCTTTATCCATAACACCTGTAATTTTCCTGATATATGATAGAAACTCAATAATTACCATTGAAATGGATGAATGGAGACCCCTGTGATCAACTGCCCTATATAACACCTTCACAGAGACTGTAAGCTCTTTAAGGTCAAGCACTCTACCATTAATTTTTTTAAAAATTTCTGCACCTGAAGCAAAGCTAGATATGTAAAGGGGATGTAGTAAATGTGTTCAGGATTAAAAAATGAATAATAAGTGACAATTAGATCCTAGATGAGAAATGGAAAAGGAAATCTTCTAATGGTATTAGCTTGTGCTTTTAGGTGAATTTTTGTGTTTTCTTAGAGCTTTTTGGAAATAGTGTTTCCAATATAGAATGGAGTTCCTGGAATCTGAAATAATTTTGGCAGTCTTCAGGTGCATATGGTATATAAAGATAAGAAAGCAGCATCTGCTTAAAGCTGTGAAGGAAAACTATGAGCATTAAGATGTGCTATGTACACTTAATTGGGGAGATTAATTGTAATTGCAGAAATTAAACTATAATTTGGGTTTCAGGATTATCCCTCGAGTTTCATTATGATTAGCATAACTCGCCCATAATAGTCTCTACCAACATGGTGTTGCCAAACTGCCTGACAGAAGAGCCTATAGGCTTGGTTTAGAACTAGGTCTCTTAGAGACAAGTGACCTAGAGAGGTATTATTACCTTTATTCTAAAATACTCTGGAGATAATTTTTTTTGGTTATTTTTTATTTTTATTTATTTTTGTTTTATGTGGGGTTATTTTATTGTTCAAAATACTACCAATGTCCCCTTTGTTTCCCCATTGACCCCTCCCACCCCTTCCACTCCCCCTACCCAGTCCCTCTCCCCAACATTGTCCGTGTCCTTGGGTTGTGCATATATGCATATAAGTTCTTTGGTTACTCTCTCCCCCTCCACCCACCTGCCCTCCTCTTTCCCTCTGAGATTGGTCAGTCTGATCCATCCTTCTATGTCACTGAATCTATTTTGTTCATCAGTTTATTAAGTTCTTTAGATTCCAAATATAAGTGAGATCATGTGATGTTTGTCTTTCTCTGCCTGGCTTATTTTGCTTAGCATAATATTCCCTTGGGGGTCATTTTAACCTTACTCAATTACTCCTTGATTTTCATACTAAAGAAAGTAGTTTAGGAAAAGTATGATATATATCTGTGTATATATTGTAATAAAATATTAGTTACAGCCCGGCCAGGCACGGCTCAGTGGTTGAGCATCAACCTAGGACCCAGGATATCATGGTTCGATTACTAGTCAGGGCACATGCCCGGGTTGCAGGCTCGATCCCCAGTCAGGGGTGTGCAGGAGGCAGCCAATCAATGACTCTCTCATCATTGATGTTTTTCTCTCTCTCTCCCTTCCTCTCCCTGAAATCAATAAAGGTGAATTTAAAAATATATATATTAGTTACACATTTTATTTAATAAATATTTTATACTTCTATATATACATACTTACATATGTATATATACCATGCTTTAATATATTAATTTTTTAAAAATCTCAACTATTATTTACATGTATAAACTTACTCAAAGAGTTAAAACACTTGAGAAATATTATATCAAATTTTTAAATGAACAGAAGTTATGTGTCTGTTCTAATTCCAATGCCATTTAAAATGTATTTATCAATCTAGACTTCCTTGTATGATATAAAAACATTTGAACATGACTTACTTTTTTAAAAGTCTTAATTCTCTTTTACTTTGAATGTTTTGTTTTTTTTTACTTTCTACATCTCCTCTTAGCCTCTATTCCAGCCTAGTGAAAAGGTTTGCAGTACAATTTATAGATTTCTTCATAAATCCAATCAGTTTTTCCTACATAATGAAGAAAATAAATTAAACCAAAAGTTTAATATGGGACACATTATATTTTATTCTCTATACTATTTGCATTAATTCTCGTGTAAAAGCTGATATATTTTAAGTTTTGTAAACCAACATTCTACATTATTTGAGGGTAATTTATACATCTTCTAATACATTACCAAATCAGTTTGTCAAGATGGGGAAAAATACCACATGACACATATATTGAAAACGCTATAGATGACTCCACTAAGCAATACTATTCAAAATAATTTTTATCCACTACTGTATAAATATCTCTCAGTGAGACGATAAACAATTGGTCATGTAAAGAGTACGATGGCATTTAGAAGTTAGTTTTCACGGACTGCCAATGTTCACTTTAAAGTTGTAGAAAGAGTTTAAAGACTGAAGTCAAAAGGGATGAATTCATCTGACTGCACTGTGACAATGGCACAAACACACAATCTGTTATTCAGACCAACAGCTAAGTTCCAATTTCATGAGTTAGACATTTCCAGACAGAGCAGAAAGAGATGTGTTAAAGATTAGACTTGCAAATCTCAGAATACATAGTGTCAGTCTTGTGATGTTAAAACATCCATTTAGAATAACTCACAGAGCAACTGTGGCATATTACAAAGTGGAATCATGAATATGCAATCAGCAAATGGTTCTGGAGCCCCATCACCATCCCTGTCAATTATCGCAGTCACTTTCTGGGATGGCGCCTTGGCATTTTGACAGTGATTATACCTTTCCACGATGTATTGCAGATCTCACGCTTCAGTTGTTTACAAATAGAAGCATATCTTACTCTCACTGTAAGAATAGAGTGTTTTAAGGAAGGAAAATATTCCTCATTGTAAGTCCTCAATTTAAGTCACTTGTGCATGCTCAGACTGGGATGCCACTGCCACATGACAAAAGCAACCCCCTAAGTCCCTCTTTGTATCATTCCTAAAAGTGAAGTAATATGGAGCTTTTTCAAGTTAATAAAAAAGAAACTGCATAAAAGATTAATTTGCAACATAGTGCCCATCACTCTAAGGGAGCAGGCCAGCCAAAAGAGAAAATAATTTTCAAATCTGAAGCAAAACTCTAAGGCTGAGGTATTGGTGTCAATCGAGACAAAATTACCTGGATGAGGTATAGTTTGGCTTACTCTTTTGTCATAACTTGTTTGTAGATATCAACTGTGTGTAAAAATTAAACCTCTCGTGGTTTGCTTTAGGTAGTAATTTCCTTCAATGTTCAGTTGCCAAAATTTTAGATAAAGGTATCAGGGAAATTAAATTATCACATAACTCTTCAATTTGCCACTTAATTTTATTTATGTCTCTATATTTAAGGCTGCTACAGGGTTTGCAAACCTATTCACATACCTCTAAATATCTAGGTTTCTGCTGTATATGTAGATAATATAGTTGAACGTTACACTTAATTATTTGTAATTTTCTACCTACATAAAGTTTTATAGATTCCACACTTTGTTTATTAATTCAGGAAGTTTAGAAATTCGTAGCTATGAAATACTGTAATGAAAATAAACTATGGAAATCATATATTTTAAATCACTTCACTTGCACCACCTTGCTGTATAAACATTCTCAGAGAAGAATCAAATTCACTACGGGTCACAGAGCTAGGGTCAAAACCAAGTCTTAAAACTGGAACTCTGGTTTTACAATCAAGTGTCATTCTCAGCCAGCCAGCCTTTTATTATATGTTTAATGTAATGGTTTCAAGGAAAGGTTGCTAAAGGGGGAGGGAGGTAAAAAGAGGGGAAGTAAGCTATGGGACTGTGTCTTGCTGGTAAAACTAAAGCTTTAGATCTTAGCACCGAATTGTGGAATGATTTATATCCTGAAATGTTCCCTCACAATAATGAAATATGTCTCCCAGACAAGATGAACTAAACCCTGCAACAGGGCATTCAACAAAACCTTAGAAAAAAAAAAAGAACAGAATACAGAGCTTCTAAAAATAAGTACTAGCATTTCAGCTCATCTTTTTCAGTAACAGAACCTCCACTAGGCTATAGAAAAGTTGTATCACACAAAATAACCACTCACAAAATAGTGCTCGTTTTGGAGAAATGGCTTATTGTCCAATGAGAAGAGAAACAAAAATGACCAAGGCTGTTCCAGACAAAGAGAATATGAAAGAAGCTTCACAAACGTGAATAACACTAAGAAGAATTCTACTTGACAGGTATAAAACAGGAAAGAAATAGAAAGAATATAGCATGAGAAAGTAGACAAAGTGCCTACCTCTGAAGAAAATATTCATGAATTAAAAGTTACTCCTAATCACTTAAAAATCTAGAACAATTTAATAAGAATATTCAATAATATTTTATTTCAAACATGATATTAAAAAGTATATTTTTGGCAGTGTCATTTACTGTGTTGAAGGTATTTAGCTTGATATAGTCCCATACATTTATTCTTGCCTTTACTTTGCGATCAAATTCATAAATTCTTCTCTAAGGCCAAGGTCCATAAGTTTAAATACCAATGTTCTCTTCTCTGTAATTTATTGTTTCAGATCTATATTTAGGTCTCTGTTCCATTTGAATTACTTTTTGTACATGGGGGCAAACGTGCAAACAAGAGACCTGACAGGTGTTAATATCCAGAATATATAAAGAACTCATATAACTCAACATCAAACAAACAACCCAATTAAAAAACGGGCAGAGGAAAGGAGCAGACACTTCTCCTAAGAAGACATACAAATGCTCAACAGATATATGAAAAGATGCTCAACTTCACTAGCTATTAGGGAAATGTAAATGAAAACCACAATGAGACACCACCTCACACCTGTTAGAATGGCTGTTATCGACAAGACAAGCAATAACAAGTGTTGGAGAGGGTGTGGAGACAAGGGAGCCCTCATTCACTGCTGCTGGGAAGGTAAACTGGTACAGCTATTATAAAAAACAGTATAGAGGTTCCTCAAAAGATTGAGAATAGAGTTACCATAAGACTCAACAACCCCTCTTCTTGGTCTCTATTTGAAAAATTTGAAAATATATTTTTGCCAAGATATATGCACCCCTATGTTCATTGCAGTATTATCCAAGGTGGCCAAGACATGGAAACCACCAAAGTGTCCCTCAATAGATGATTGGGTAAAGAAGATGGTACATATACATGAGGGAATGCTACTCAGCCATAAGAAATGATGAAATATTCTCATTTGCAACAACCTGGATAGATCTTGTGAATATCATACTAAGCAAAATAAGTCAGAAAATGTTTAAAACCATATGATTTCAAGCACATATGGGATACAAAACTGAAATAACAAATGAACAAACAAGAAAAACAAACAAATAAAAACTCATCAATGCACACAACAGTATGCTGGTTACCAGAGGGAAGAGGGGTAGGAGGGTAGTAAAGGGAAAGGGGGCAAATATATGATGACAGAAGATGATTTGTCTTTGAGTGCTGGGCATACAATGCTATATACAGATCATGTATCAGAAATGTATACTTGAAATCTACGAATCTTATTAACCAATGCCACCCCAATAAATTTAATAAAAAAGAAAATTAAGATACAAAGTACAGACTTGGAGAACATATTTACAAATCAAAAATTCAACATAGGACTAGAATTTCAGACTACATAAACAATTCTCAAATCACAAAAATAAGAAAATACATAATTAAAAATGTGCTAAAACTTGAACAAACACTTCACAAGAGAGTATCTAAGCCCAGCTGACATGTCTCAGTGGTTGAGTGTCGACCTATGAACCAGGAGGTCATGGTTGGATTCCTGATCAGTGCATGTGCCCAGGGTTTCCGGCTCCATTCCCGATGGGGAGCGTGCAAGAGGCAGCTGATCAACAACTCTTTCTCATTATTGCTGTTTCCGTCTCTCTCTCTCTCTCTCTCTCTCTCTCCCTCACCCTTCCTCTCTGTGAGATCAATAAAAAACATGTGCTTGGGAGCGGACCTGGAAGCTGCTCAAGACCTGGAGGAGTGTACGTCTGCAGTGGTCATGTCACCTCTAGCAGCAGCTCCAGCTGCAGCCCTGGAGTCAGGGCCAGCCTGTGCAGCCTCTCCTGATCTACCTGAGGCCCCACCACCCCTGCCTGAGGAGCTCTCCCCTGAACCTGCCCTGGATCCTCACACAGAGGACGAGCTGCCTCTGGAAAATGCATCAGGGCCAGCGCCAGAGCTGCTTGTTATCCAGCCTGTTCTCCCACTCCCACCGAAAGCTGTCTTAGGACTTTAGATTTTTATGTTTTCCCTTTGTTTTCATCACAGTGTGATTCTTTTAGGTAAGAAATAAAAGTTATATGTATTTTAAATTGTGCCATTCCCGAGCATGAAGTACATCCCTGATGCTGGGCAAGCATCACCACTTTCTAGGTGCAGAAAGTTGCATCACCCAAAAAGGAAACCCGGCACCAACAGTACTGACTCCCCAGTCCTCCTGCTCCTGGAAACCCCTGATCTGCTATCTGTCTCTGCTCCTTTACTGATTCTGGACATTTAATATAAATGAATCTTACAAAAGGTGCCTTTTTGTGTCTGCTCACATATTTATGTTTGTTTTTGTCTGAAATAGCATTTTTGTTAATTGAAAGGGAAATCCTGGATGGATAAGAGATCTGGTTTAAAAACAAGCCCTTTTAGTAAGTGTGAGCATCCTCTCGGGGTAGAGACCACTGTGCTAAGTGTGTCCCCAGGACCAGAAGCCAGTGATAATTTCTACGTGGTACCTATGGAGATGTCAGCTATAGTCATAATAGTTGTTTTATTAACTAACTGATATTTAAATAATAAAATTAGAAAAAAGTCAAACCTAAGTCTGTGATACAAATAAATACGTAACTCTAAATGCACATATGAAGAAGAGTCATAAAGATTTAAATCAATAGCCTAAGTTTTCATTCAAGAAGTTAGAAACAGAATAGCAAAAAATTTAGAAGAAAGAAACAATCAATATATGAGGAAGAAGCCAGGCCAGTGACTCAGTGATTGAGTTTCCACCTATGAACCAGGAGGTCAGGGTTTGATTCCTGGTTAGGACACATGCAGGGGTTTTGGGCTTGATCTCCAGTTGGGGCGTGCAGGAGGCAGCCGATCAATGACTCTCTCATCATTGATGTTTCCTTCTTGCTCTCCCTCTCCCTTCCTCTCTCTGAAATCAATAAAAAAACATTTTAAAAAACATAATAAAGAAAATATGAGCAAGAAAACAAGAAACTAGAAACATAAAACTCTCATTAAAGCAATAGTTCTTTGAAAAGATTAATAAAATTTATGAACTGGCTATATGATCAAATAAAAAGAGAAATCACAATAAAAGAATGAATAGGTGATGTCACTAAAGAGACTGTAGATATTAAAAATTAAAAGAAAATATTAAACATTTTATACCAAGAAAAGCAAAAGAGACATAAAATTTTAAAAAATTCTTTGGGGGGAAAAAAGATAAAACAAAGCTAACACAAAAAGATAGAAAATTGGTTTTGAATCTATTTTTAAAAAGTGAATCTATTATATAAACCTTCCCAACAAAAATTTTCAGGCCCAACTGGTCTTACTGGTGATTGGTGATTTCTCTAATCAAATAAAAAATAATACCAATCTTACATAAACCCTTTCATAGCATAGGATATAGGAGACATTTTGCCATTAAATTTGGGGCTAAAATAACATTGACATAAAATCTTGACAAAAAACTTACATGAAAAGAAAATTAAATGTGGCTATCTCTTCTGAGAATAGCCAAAAAGAAAAAAATTTTGAATAATACTAGCAACTAGAATTTATCAGTATTGGAAAATGATAAAACATCATGACAAAGTGGTATTTATTCAAGGAGCGAAAGGCTAGTTTAGAGCTCAAATATTAATTAGCACACTACACCACATTTTAAAAAAAGAAGAAGGGGCACATGGTTATCTCAATAAAATTCAAGATATGTTCATGATTAAAACTCACTGGGAGTAAAAGGAAACTTTCTATGATAAAGATTATTTACAAAGATCATCAGCTACATTATATGCAATCATGAAATACTGGATACTTTCCTACTGTGTACAAAAGCAAGACATAGATATCCACCACCAGTCTTTCTCCTAACATTGTTCTGACAGCCTAATCAGTCTAAGAATTACAAGCTATCAATTTGGAACATGTGAGAGATGACACTAATGGCACACATGCTTCACCCCTGCCCACATCTCTGCATTTTGTGTGTAACTCCAGTTCTCTTACGCTCTGGGCAGGATTATCCCAGCCCTAAATATTGTGATCAGCAGGTGATATGCCTTAGCGGGCGGCTGTTAGCAAACAAGACCCAAGCAAAGGGTCTGAACGCTGCTCACACAATTGGACTCATTTTCCTTCATGCCTCTACTTTCACATGAGAACTTGGCCAAGTTACTGTGCCGGATGGATGTGAGAAAGAAACAAGGAGCTCCCTGGAGCACATCAGTGGCACCCCCCCACCCCAGCAAATAGCCAGGCAGCTCCAGAGGAGTGAGCTGATTCCGCAAACACCAGGAAAAGCAACAACAAAAACAAGCCTGAATCTCTGACTTTCAGCCTCAGTCTAAATAATTATTGGGCCAGTGATATTTAAGGCAGCTTTCTATATAGCATTATATATGAGTTCATATAGAGAAAGAAAATAAAACTATCTTTATTCCAAGATGATATGTTTCTGTATGTAGAAAATTCGAAAGAATCTACAGGCCATTATAATCCACAACTAGATTAAGGAAGTTAGCTGGATTCAAGGTTAATATATAAAAATTGATTGTGTTTGTAATATACCAGCGACAAACATCTTTAAATAAAAAATTTTAAATATTATTTATAATACTATAAAAATACACATACTTAGGACTGATTCTAATGAAAGATATGTGTAAGACTTCTATATTGAATATTATAAAATATTGTTTGGAGAAATTAAAGAATACTGAAATTATTGGAGAATTCAATGAAGGCTCAATGTTATTCAAATGTCCTATAACCCACCCTGGCTGGTTTGGCTCAGTGGTTAGAGCATCAGCCCACAGACTGGAGGGTACCAGATTTGATTCTGGCCAAAGGGGCTGTACCTCGGTTGCAGGCTCGATCCGCAGACCTGGTTGGGGTGTGTATGGGAGGCAACCAATCGATGTGTCTCTCTCACATGGATGTTTCTCTCCCTCTCCCTCTCTTCCTCTCCCCTCTCACTCCCTTCCACTTTCTCTGAAAAGCAATGGAAAAAATATCCTTCGGAAAGGATTTAAAAATACGTCATATAACACAAAGTTGATGCGTAAATTCAATGTAGTTGCAATCAACATTTCAACAAGTTTTTTGTGTAGGTTGATGAGCTAATCATGCAACTTTAATGGAAATGCAAAGGTCCTAGGAAAGTTAAGTCAAACTTTTTTTTAAAAATATCTTTATTGATTTCAGAGAGAGGAAGGGAGAGGGAGAGAGAGAGAGATAGAAACATCAATGATGAGAGTCATTGATCAGCTGCTTCCTGCACACCCCCGACTGGGGATGGAGCCTACAACCCGGGCATGTGCCCTGACCAGGAATCAAACTGTGATCTCCTGGATCCTAGGTTGATGCTCAACCACTGAGCCACACCCTGCCTGGCAGGTCAATCTTGAAAAAATAAGACAACATTAAAAGCCTTACACTCCCAATTTAAAGACATTGCAAGGTTACATTGATTAAGGAATTAGTTGCATAATGTTAGACAAATAGGTCAACAGAAGAAAAAAGAACACCTAGAAATATATCCACACTCATACAGTCATCAGATTTAGTCACCTGATTAGTAGAGGAGATGGCCTTTTCTATAAGTGATGCTGGAATGATCGGTAAACCATATGGAAAAATTATGAACCTTGAGACTTATTTGATGTCATGCTTAAAAATTAATTTGAGTTTTATCTTAGACCTATAATCTAAAACTAAAATGATCAAACTTCAGGAAGCAAACCTATCTTCATGACTTGGAGATAGACAAAGATTTATTAAATGGAATAGATTAACAACAGATATAAAAATGATAAACTGAATTCTGTTAAAACTAAGAACCGCTGTTCCTTAAAGTCATGATTAAAAAGTAAATAGGTAAGTAACAGACTGGGAAAGAACTTTACAAGTATCTGATAAAAGGTTTGTATAAAGAAGTATAATATACTTCTATAAACTGATAAGGAAAAGACAAAGAACCCAACCTTAAAAATGATAAGTAGGCACTTCATAAAGTAGAATATTCGAACGACCAATAAGAATATGAAAAGGAACTCAGCATCGCTACTGTGATTACTCATCAGAAAAATGGGAATTAAAATCAAACTGAGATTATAATTATACACTTACCAGAATGTTTAAATAAAAAATGACACTATTTGGTGTCAGTGAAGATGTGGAGAACACTGAATATTCATATATTGCTGGTGGGAGGGAACATTTTTACAACCATTTTTTGAAAACACTTTGACTTACCTACTGAGATAAAACATAGTCTACAGCATGATATAGCAATTCCCCTCTTTTCAGTACATACTCAGATAAGTCTGTGCATATGGCCACAAAAATACATGTACAATAGGGCTAATAGCAGTTTCATTAATAGCCCAAACCTAGAAACAATCAATGTCTAACAGCAGCAGAATAAAGAAAGAAATTGTGGCATTTTCATACAAAGTGATACTGCACAATAATATTAGAGAGAAGAAACTGCTGATACAGTCGATAACATAAATAAATCTCTAAAACACTAGGTATGCAAAAGAAGCCAGACACAAAAGAGTAAATACTTTATTATCCCATTTATATGCATTTCAAAGGCAGGTGAAAATAACCAAGTCCTATTTTATAATCTTGTCCCCAGTTAGTAGCACTCCCCTAGCCCTGACCCTGGGTGCTCAGCCTCTATTAGTGTCCAGATTAGCAACTACTTCCCTGGAAAAGTGGCAAGAAATCTTCAGTCACTTCACCACTCCCAGGAGAACTTTCAACTCTTCACTACGGTTCCTACAGACTCTTCCCTAAGTGGGTCTTTTGTTCCTAAATCTCATGAGAATGTGAAGCATTCCATTATACTGAGTTTGGGTTTAATTCTTTAACCTCTCACCTATCTCAGCTTTAGAATTAAACAAAATATCTTGAAGGGGAAATCGTCTCTTTGCTTGATTTCTCTACTCAGCTCTCCAATTTTGTTACTCTTCTTTGTGAGGTCATCAAAACTCCTCCATTTTCTCTGTCTTTCAGTAAGGATCCTCGTCTAGATTTAAAACCCATAATAAGTATTAGAATGGGCCCAAGCAGATGCAAGTCCTCAATTTGCACCTTAAAATTTCTTCCTCTCAGTAATTAACTTTTACTCCTCTGGTACTCATTGCTTCCACAGCTCATTGATCATTGAAGCTTTGAAATATTTTGTATTTACTGTCATTTATCAGGCTTTTCTAGTTATTTCAATGGGAGCACCTTTCTGTTTTCCTCCCTCTAAGCCATTCCCACACTTAATAATACAAAAAGTTTAAAAGCATTTGTTTTAAAACCAAAAGCAAAACTACGATGCCCTTATGCCTTCCCAAGGACACCTGAGTCTGTGTAAACAGACTACATGGCTGTAAAAAAACAAGGAACTCTTACCCTTTGCAACAGCATAGGTGAACCCAGAGAGTATTATGCTAAGTGAAATAAGCCAGTTAAGAGAAAGACAAACGCCATATGATCTCACTTACATGTGGAATCTAATGAACAAAATGAACTGATGAACAAAATGGAACCAGGAGCATGGAAACATGGAACAGACTGACAGCTGCCAGAGGGGAGGGTGGGGGGATGGGGTTAGCTAAAGAACATGTATGCACACCCCATGGACACAGACAATAGTGTGGTGAAGGCCAGGGGAGGTGGAGGTAGGGGTGCGGGAAGGTGGGCAAGGGGGAGATGGGGACATCTGCAAGTGTTGACATTAAATTTAAAAAAATTAATTGAAACAACAATAACAAAAGAGATGTCTTTCTAGAGAGCTATGGAGGAGCTGGACCATACAGGAATGATCATTTGCTAAAAATAAGCCATTTATAGCTAGGAGTCAAAGAGAATACTTTATTCCAAACTAATTTGTTGAATCCAATTTTGGTGAACTGTTACAAAAAGTTTCCTGTAGCTAAATATAGAATATTATGAAGATCCATACTAAAAATTCTAAGTGACAGCTTGAGGCTTTATTACAAATACCACCTGATTGAATCATTTTCAGGGGGGTGTCTGTCTTCAATACTTAGACTAAAGTGGAAGAAAATTAGAGAACTTTCAAAATGAATACTAATTTCATAAATTACAGCTCAGAAAATAACAAAAAGAGCTGTCATGTCCCTTAGCAGCTTTTCCTTTAAATTCTGCAGATTCTTTTGTCTTAAACCTTTGAACCTTGTTATTGTCTCTATTATACTCAAACCAGGGCATTTTTCTTCAGTGCAAGTCCTGGAACAGATACATGATGATATCTGTGCTGATTAGAGGGAAACTTGCATATACAGATAACTCTAACAAGACCATAAATTGTGCAATACAGTACACAAGAAAGCCCTAGAAACATAGAAACTGTAGAAAGAGTATTAACACCCTGGCCGGGCGTGGCTCAGGGGTTGAGCGTCGACCTAGGATCCAGGAAATCGAGGTTCGATTCCCGGTCAGGGCACATGCCCCCCGGGTTGCGGGCTCCATCCCCAGCAGGGGGCGTGCAGGGGGCAGCCGATCAATGACTCTCTCATCACTGATTTTTCTATCTCTCTCCCTCTCCCTTCTTCTCTCTGAAATCAATAAAGATATATTAAATAAGAGAAAAGAATATTAACAAAAAGTTAAATCATTGCACTATATAATAAACATATGAAAGAGAGGCTCGATCCATTGACCTGACATCAGAATGCCAGTTAGTAAAACTGTGGACAAATATCAGGTTTGGGGTGGGTAGAAATTGTTGTGTCTCAACCTCCACATTTGAAGTGTATACCATAACTATGAGAACATTTTGTGGCTAATAATTTCTTAAGGACTTGTGTCATAAAGATTTTTATTCAAGTATATCATTATTGTTTTGTTCTAAAGCATGCCTTTTGTTCAATCCCATAAAATAGAACAAAGTAAAAGAGAAATATACATATATATATATATATATATTCTTGCATTGTCTGGCTTCAGGGTAAGATTTCCCTCTTTGTGATGGCTGAGCAGTATTCCATTGTGTAAAGGTCCCACAGCTTTTTATCCACTCATCTACTGATAGGTACTTGAACTCTTCCCAGATCTTGGCTATTGTAAATAATGCTGCAATGAACACAGGGTGCATATATTCTTTCGAATTATTGTTTTGGGTTTCTTCAGATACATTCCCTGAAGTTGAATCACTGGTTTCAAATCTTTTTAAACTAGAATAAATGAGTGTGATATGGAACAACATTTAAAACTTCAAAATGTTTTGCATATTGATTAATACATGCCAGAAAACCAGAATTGTTTTGGCTGGAAAAGTAAAATCATAGATATTTTGGACATTCCCCAAAATAAATGCCTTGCTGCCTTTATCATGGGCAAAATAAAATATGATCACATTTGCTTTGAAAAGGAGAATCTTCTCACTTGAAAAATTGTAATATTTTTTAAAACATAGCTGTTTTTTACTCATCAATTTTAAAATCTTAATCATTACATTTTCACTGTTTCTGAAATGGGTACCCAAAGGAGTCTATAAATAGCAAATGGTTTCAACGTTCACAATGGCACCAGCTGATTATGATGTAATACTACTTTTTTTTCTTAAAAAAGTGCCATGTTTGTGTTATGGTTGTTTTAACAGTAGTTTGTCCTTAGCATTAATCTCTCAAAATACCCAAGGAAGTTTTAATGGTTTTTTTTGTTTGGCTGGTTTGGTTTGAATTTCTTTTTGCCAGCAAACCATTCATTCTATTATACTTTTATTAAAAGAAACTTTAAAATAAACTCAAACAATAATGTATAAACATTTCCTGTATTAGACTCTCTATTGAGGTTAAATTTATATACAGTAAAATGTATTGATTTTAGGCACTCAATGAGTTTTAATGAATATATTCACCCTTATAACTAACTCTTAATTGAAACATAGGACTCAGGAAGGTCCTATCAGGCTGTCTTTCAATCGCCCCCCCATACACAGGCAGCCACTGTTCTGATTTTAATCACAATAAATTAGCTTTATCTATTTTTGAACTTCATATAAATGGAATGATAGAGAATGTACTCTATTAAGCTTCTTTCACTCAACAAATATTCATCCTGGTCCTTGTGTATATCAGCAACTTGTTCTTTATATACTACTGAGTAAGTACTTTCCTTTTATGAACACTTGACTGTAACCTGTGAGAAATTAGAATGCGCCACCCCAAAACATACCACTTCGGCACTAATATTTTTTTGAGCTGGAGACAAATCACTATCGACAGCTATATAACAAAGGCTTCCAGAGCTTCTCTTATTTTACTAAAAGCAGAAACTTCTGAGAAATAAGGGTTGCCATTAATCCCCGCTCCTGAGGAAGCTTATGGCCCTAAAAAAGCCAGAAAAGAATACCCACTGAGATGGCCTTGCACAAGCAAACCTTACTCCGGTAGTTTACCTCAGTCAAAACCCCTTTGAAGTCTAAAGCCCTTCCATTGTCTTGGCACAAATGTATTGATCTTTATTAAGATGATTCGTATATAAGCCCCGAGTTGTAACCTCCTCTTTCAGTTACTCATCACTGAGATTTCTCTCATGTGATATGTGCTACACTCATCAATATACTCGGTTTTGTCTTGTTCATCTGTCTCCTGTTAGTCTAATTTTCAGGGCCTCAGCCAGAGGAACTAGGAGAGCAGAGGAAAAAAGTTAAGCCTTCCCTCCCCAACAGGCTATTTGTTTCAAAGTTGTTATACACATTTTTAGACAAGCCTTTTTGAGCACATATGTATTCCTTTCTCCTAGGAAAATGCCAAAATGTGACTCACAGTCTAGGTTTATTGAGAAACTTCCAATGTGTTGTCCAAAGCGGTTGGTCTATTTTATACTCCCACCGGCAATATAGGGGTCCCAGCTGCTCATCAGGAGCATTTATGGTTGTCAGCCTTTTGAATTTGCTCCATTCTAGTTGGTATGAGGCTGTATCTCATGGCAGGGAATAAATTGCAATTTCTTGATAACTATTTAAATTGAAGACATTTCCATGAGCTTAATGCAATTTGTATACTTCCTTTTACAAAGTTTCTTATAAATATTATTTGGTTTTGGTTAATTATCATTGATTTAGAAAAATTATTGTTACATTTTGGTTACAAATACTTAAAATACATATATATGTAAATAATTTTTCTCCAAATCTTTGTCTTGCCTTTTCAATGTTTTAACAATGTTTAAAGGTATGGTTTCTTTTAGAAATATAGTTTTAACTTGTACATTTAGATACTCGATTGTTCCCATACTAGTTGTTGAAACTCTTCTTTTTATCTATTGAATTATCCTGGTTTCATACCTATGCATAGAATCTTTGCTCTGTTTCATTAATCTTTTTGTCTACTCAATCCGTACTATACTGGCCTGATTATTTTTGTTCTATACTTAGATTTGAAATTTTGGCAGTAAATATCTTCCTACTATTTTTAAAAGTTTATTTTGGCTATTCAGGGTCCTTTGAATTTTCATATGTGTTTTAGAAACAACTTTCAAAATCATGTTAGGATTTTTTATTTTTTTAAATTATTTTTATTTTTTAAAAATATGTCTTTATTGATTTCAAAGAGAGGAACAGAGGGAGAGAAATAGAAACATCAATGATGAGAGAGTCATTGATCAGCTGCCTCCTGCATGCCCCCTACTGGGGATCGAGCCCACAACCCTGGTGTGTGCTCTGACTGGGAATCGAACCTCAATCTCCTGGATCCCAGGTCCATGTTCAACAGCTGAGCCATGTGGGCCGGGAGTCATGTTAGGATTTTGAGTCAAATGTACTTGAACCTACTTATCAATTTTGTGATAAACAGATCTTCACAAAATTGAGTCTTCAGTTTATAATGCGGTATATTTATCTGTTAGCTAGATCTTTAATTTTACTTAGCATTCTTTTGTAGTTTTTATTGTATAGGTTTTGTAGATGTTGTATTAACTTTGTTCCTAAGTATGTTATGTTTCTGATGGTACGTTTTTCAATTCCAGATTCTAATTATACATCAATACAAATGACTTTGGTATGTTCACTGGATATTGTGGCCTTACTTAAAGTTTTAGTTTCAGTATTATTTTTAGGGTGGACTTAGGCTATTTCACATAAGCAATCATTGTCTGTGAATAAAAACTATTTTACTTCTCCCTTTCCAATATGTATTTCTTTTGTAATTTTTTATTGTTTTCATCTGCTGGTTGTGACCTCTAATAGAATGATAAATATAATTAGTGAAAGAAGACACATTTATCTTTTTTCCCAATCTTGGGAAAAAGCATTCAATAATTCATTATTGTGTGATATCAGCTGTGTATTTCTGTATGCTCCTTATCAGGTTGAAGAAGTGCCTGCTACTTCTTGTTTGGGGAGAGTTCATACCAAAAAAATGTAAAAATTTGCCAGATAATTTTTATATATTTTTGGTATGATCATATGATTGTTTTTTGCAATTCTATTCATTGGTGGATAATAATGATTAATTTCAAATGTTAAACCAATTTTGCCTTTTCCGATAAATTCTACTTTACAATAATGTAGTGTTATCTGTAAGACCTTTTGAAGTGTGTCAAGTTTTCTTGGAATGTAAAATCCTGGTCTCAGATTTCCAAATTTAGTTAAACAGTATTAACTGTGTTTTCCAGTGTGGTTTCAGGGGGCACATAACTTTGCTTAGTGCATCAGAGAGAGTGGCACTCATCACATCCCATCTGCTCCCCCAACACTTTCACCACCCCTGAAATTAAGCAGGACTATATTACTAATTCTTGATCTATGGCCTGTGAGTAGAAGTCACCTATGTCATTTTTAAGCCAAACCCTCAATTTGCTGATGCTCCCTTGCTGCTCCCTTGCTCCTCCCCTGCAAAGAGTCAACACGGTGTTCTCGTGCTCCAGTGGGTGCAGTTATAAGAGGGTGGCACTCTTCTCAGCCCACATGCCAAAAACCGGTGTGGAACAAACCCCCTAATTGCTCATATTATTTACATACACACACACACACACACACACACACACACACACACACACACACACACACCATCGATAGAAAAGAAACTGTTCTATGAAGCCACTGAAGATTTAAGGTTGGTGGTTACTGCTGCATAGGACAAGCTATTGTGACTAATTGTGAAACTTTGGTTTATAACATTCTTATCACAAATGAAATTAAAATAATTGATCTTTGCATAGATCAATGGAGGGGTTTTTTATAACACATAGGTCAGAGATGCATACAGAATAAATATCAACAGCAATGCATGAAATCAAAAGCATCACAATGAAAACAAAAGTCAGCCCTTGGTATCCGTGGAGATTGGTTCCAGGATCACAGATACCAAATCTGTGGATGCTCAAGTCTCTTATATAAAATGTCATGCATAGTATTTACGTATAACCTATGAACATCCCCCTGTACCCCGTATACTTTAGATCATCTCTAGACCACTTATAATATATAATACAATGTAAATGCTTGGTAAATAGTTGTTATATTATTAGGGAATAATATCAAGAAAAAAGTCTACATGTTCAGTACAGATGCAACCAATATAGGTCTAATTACACAGAACACGACAGCAAAAATGTAATATTTATTTTAAAATATTTTTCACCTTCAGCTAGTTGACTCCACAGGTGTAGAACCCATAGATATGAAGGAAAACTGTTAAAGAAAAACGACAGTCTAGGATATGGTCTCTGTATGTTGTAGGTAGTGGGAATGGCACCAGGTGTCTGACCTGTGGGCTCAGACCAAACCTGAGTTCAGCCACCCCAGTACTTGGGTTCTGGCTCAGAAAGAATTCAGAGCCAAGACCCAAACTGCAAGAGAATATTTATTTGTAAAATCACAGAGGTAAAAGAAGCAATTCCTAGAAGAAATGGGCTTAGGAAATATGTCATAGAAGCAAAGGAAGGGCTCTAGGAGTTTGGGAGTGAGGGAGCTAATGCTAATGCTAATGCTAATGCAGGGCGCCTGGGGGGAAGGGGAAGGGGAAGGCACATGGGAGAGTGCTGGGGCCTCTGTCCTAATGGTTTTCAGGGTGGAGATTTTAGGGCAGATCCCAGGGGAAGATTTCATTACAATAATATTCAGCAGCTTTCCAGGTATGTCCTTTCAGGGGTGTGCTCTTCACTGATTGATTGGAAGGCTCCAGGGTGGGGGTCATTATTCAATGTAGCTGGCCCTGAGGTCAGCTGTGGCTGCTGTTGTTGCTTTTCTGGGCCTGGAGCTGAAATACAACTGAGGCCTAAATGTTATCTCTAGGGAGGGAAGGTCAGGGGGTCCAAACTGACCAATGTGCTAGAGGAGGAAAGGCCACCCTGGGTGGGAGGTCCCACCCTACAGCTGTCAGTAGCTAGGCACCTGGGGAGAGGGCTTTCCGCCCTGGTGACCTGTATCTGCCCATTGTCCTTGCTCTGCTCATGTCTGTCTAACTGCCTACCACACATAAAGCAACTTAAAATATCTTATTTTTTCTTTTATTCAACATATATTTACTGACTACCTACTATATTCTAGACTGTTCTATAAATAAAACAGTTAAATTCCTTCCTCACTTATGAAATACCTAGTGATATAAGTAATAATATATCTGCATTTAAATGGAGCTCAGTAGTCATGTATAGCAATGATATGGATACAAAAATTCATTCACATCTGGCTTTACTGTTTTCTCCTCCCCGTATTTGGAAATCTTTAACCATTTAGTTCCTTTTGTTTTCTATAAGCAACAGTCCTAAAACACAATGAACTTGCCAAAAGACAAAGAACCAAAGGGAAGACAAATGCTTAGCCCTACTCCACTATGTAATCAGTTCTTTGAAAATACAATTGATTGTGAATTGAAAATCTGCATTAAAATGACGTGCTAGAGGCAATCCTCTCAGCCATTTGCCAAAGAGTACCAAAATCAAGTACAAACTTTCACAAATGTTTTCTTCTGTAGTGACCTTTACATGAATTACACTTCCCCACCTGACATCTGTGGAGACGATAAATACTTCTGGCTAATAACTACTGGTTTCAGTTCTAGTGCTAACCCATTAATAGAGAAAGAAAGGCAACAATTCCAGAAAAGAAAATGCCAAAATGTAAGGGTGACACTTTTTGTTGTTGTTATTGTTCATAATTCATTTTATCATTAATATTGTTTAAAGGTAAAGAAAGTCCCCTGGACCTGACACAATGCTCGATAAAGAAAAAGGCACAAAATATGGCAAAGATTGCTACAGCTATCCAAACACTATCTCCTCCATTTCACAAGTTATAGACACTGATTCTGCTTTTGTTAGCTGCCTTGATAAAGACACTCTCTATATGTACAAAATCTGTATTTTCCCTCTCTATTTGTGAGCGTTCAAATGAAGTCACACTTGCTAATTCGTGAACTATTTCTCTTGGTGTTAATGCTCCAACAAAATGATGGCTGTTTAAATATACTACAAATGAATCTTGCCAGCCAACTGTATGGCAGATGTTATTTACTCCCAGAACAACTGTCAAAAGAGCAAAGCAGCACATCAAACAAATCAAAATGTACTGTATGCAGTGGCATTTCATGGGCAGCCCCTCTATCACCCAGCCACAGGCTTGCGTTAGGGTGATGATGAAAGGGGCAGCCCCATTGAGTGTAATGCCCGTCCGAACTCTGCTTGTCAAAGTAAGTAGGATTAAAAGAGCTGCAACTGAGTATATTCTACCTGGAGTGGAAACAGGGAACTGTCAATAAACATTTATAAAATCCTTCAAATTCGCTAAATGTTATATATATTAAAGCATTCACCAAGCCATTCCCTGATGGCAGGTGGGGAAGAAGAAACACCCATTTTCTCTAGTCATTGACTGAGCTTTAGTCAATGAAACATTTTCCCCGCCAATTTATGGTGCTATAAAGGTGGAGAGAATGCCTTGAGCTGGATGGTTACCATAACTTAAACCTAGGAAACATGCTACAATAAACTTGTTCTGTGTATTATTTAAACTTTTCTAAGCTTGTGGGAGCATTTTATTATGCCTAACACTTGCTTCAAATAAAACTTGCGGGAGAGCTCTGCTCTGGCCCTCTTTTATGTAGTGTGCTGGTATCAGGCCAAGGTTTTTAATAAGGAGAGAAAATAAGAACTCTTAAAAGTTTAAAGCCCAATAATCCAGGAACTAAAATCTGATTAAGTACAAAATAAACTTTCTACAATTAAATGATTCAGTGGCAGATAAAACGGAAGCAGAGCCTAAGAAGTAACTCTTACCGGCTTACTTTTGCATGCTCCACACATTGGGATGCCTCTCTGCTTAGGGCATAAATATTGAGGCAAAAAATGGGTCTTCATTTCTTCCAGCCAGAATCACATTCCTCTGAGAAAGATCAACTTGCCTTTCCATTGGGGGTAAAATCAAAGGTTTTTCTGTATGATCCCTCCCTCTCCATAGCTTATTTCTATATAAACCACTCATGGATTCCCATATATTCAGTCTATTATATCTCTGGGAACAAAGAAAATGAAAACGTTGCTTAGCCAGGGAACATGGGCTACCTAGGCTCCTGTCTTTTCTGGTGCTCCTTGCAGTAGGAACCTCATGTCTGAGACACAAGCATTTGCAGACTTAGAAAAACAGTCTTGTCAGGAAAATGGAGCAGCAAATAAACAGTAGAGCTGAGGGAAGATAGCAGATTTTTGAGGATTTATTTTTATATTCCAAAGCACAATGACAAGAATTTACTTAAGCCAAACTCTTATCATGGCTCCCTTGTTCCTTTTTTCCCCCTCATACATGTCTTATATATTATTATTTTATGACAAGGACGTAATTTGCTAACTACTAATTCTATAGACTGAAGTTATTCTGAGATTACGTGAGAAAGGAGTTACTTTTCTAACTTTACTGTGGAACAAGGTGCTACTTCGGTGAATACTAATAAAAAATTAAATATGTTTCTGATTTTGCTGATGAATAAAACTGGCATTTATAAGTCATGTTCTTGACAAAAGAAATCACACCTCACCAGCATCTTAGATAGGCCGCTGCATTTCTCTGAATTTACCAATCAACCTAAGTGTCCTCCTGCCAGATGGTGGGGTTTTTTGTGAACTTGAGCTCACATAAGCATGAAATTAGTTATAGCTGTTGTCTCTTTTTCCTTTTTAGTCTCTCCCCCTTCCCATAGGGCTGCGTAAACAATAATAAATATGCATAAATATGTTATATGTTACATCCATGGACTCTAGCGTAAGGCGACCGATATAAGACAGCTACTTGAACTTGGAGATAAATGACGATAACATCCGTACCCTGAGCCAATTAGTTTCAAATCCTTCTACCATTCAGTACTGATCTACCTTTGACTCAACTAATATTGGACACAAAATACGATCCAAGGTAGTTCCATGCACTGGGGATTACAAGAAGTAAGCACAATTCCTACCACAGGAGATTTTACAGCTAAAAACTGTAGCTATTAAGATACAGTATAAGTAGTGAGCCAAACAGGGTGTATCTTCCTGAAGCACAAATATTGCTCAAATTTAGGAAATTATGGCTCAACTTTGCAAAAATTAAATGATTTTATTGCTGAGTACTTTAAGACAATATTTCATATTAAAACAAATGTGATATGATTTAGAATAAAGAAAAAAGGTCTTATTGGAATAGAATTTCTAGAGGTGATACCGGGGCATCATTATTTTAAAGCTCCACCTGTTATTTTGATGCACAATCTAGTGGAGAACATAACATTCCAATGAACATTTATGATAAAGCACAAGACTAAGAGATTAGCCATTAATGGAGAACTGAGCATGACTTTACCCTGCCAGTAGAAATGACTTGCTTGAGATGTCTGAAGAGAGCTGACTATTAAATATTTCCAAACATATAGACCAGCACCTGTTTGCTCCAGTTAAATGAATTCCCCAAGACAGAATACTGAACATGGTTGGTAGAGTTACAAGAATCCAGGCTTTGGTATGAGACAGACCTAGGATTAATTTTTCTCTCTGATTGACTGTTTGACCTTAGTTAGATTATTGACTTTCTGAGCCTCAGTTTATTTATTTTTAAAATAGTTGTATTGAAAATTGAATAAGATAGTGTTAAGTGGTCTGAAAGTTACTCTAAAATAGCTCAAGATATACAGTGTGATAAAACTTGCTGTATTAATTTTAACCTATATTTTAGGGGCAGTTAGGTCTAGTAACCAGGAAAACACATTTCATGGGAGGTCTGCCAGCATTTAGTCAAGGTTTCTGGAAGATTTTTCACTAAAAAATGTGACTTTATGATGAGGTCTTTCCTTCTTAATTTTCCTTCTTTTATGTCTGCCTGCAAATGACCATTGGTCAAGGGGGTTCAGCCATATAGTAGAGAGCAACTGAGAAGTAAATTTCTGATTCTGACCTTCATGAGTTTATAAACTTATTGAAGGTCACAGAACTCCAAAATCAGCTGAGTATTAAACCACTGGACACAGAATAATGTGGTTGAGATGAAAATAGTATAAATAGGGCATCAGGGCTCCTATTTAACTTTACATTACTGAGCACTCAGGTATTGGGTTGTGATAGCTCATGGATTAGGTCGCAGTTTAATTCCCAGAGATAATAATAATTAACCCTTTGTTGGAACTGACATTTTCATCAAAACGCGAACGCCTTGCCTGGCCTGCATGGCTCAGCGGTTGAGTGTCGACCTAGGATCCAGGAGATGGAGGTTCGATTCCCAGTCAGGGCACAGGCCCGGGTTGCGGGCTCCATCCCCAGCAGGGGGCGTGCAGGAGGCAGCCGATCAATGACTCTCTCATCAGTGATGTTTCTCTCTCTCTCTCCCCCTCTCCCTTCTTCTTTCTGAAATCTATAAAAACATATTTTAAAAAAACAAAAAGACAAAAAAAAAATACAACAACACACACACTTTTGCTTAATTATCTTCTCCAAGCTTTGTTTGAATGAGATGAATCCCGTGTTTTGGAAGTTGTGCCATTTTGTTACTGTTAAGCACGGTGAACATTCACAGAATAATAGACATAAAAAGTCCTGTGTTTTACCCTTGGAACATAGATAGGAACAAGAAGAGCACCTTATCCTATATACAGGAGGTGAAATGAATATGAATAGCACAAGTTTATCTAAGGTGATAAACAATCAAGTGGTAGAAATGCAACTAAACACTCAGAGTATGACACTAAATTTGTTTCCATTACAATGGTAACTACAGTAATCAGAGCTATTTCAGCGAGTCATCAAAAGAAAGAAGCAACATCTTTCTTTGTGGTTATTTGATATGATGTTTAAAGAATATAAACTATGAGCTGCAAATATAGATTAAATCACTTTTATGTATTATTAATTGCTTTCCCCCAAATTCTTACCCATTAACA
This sequence comes from Miniopterus schreibersii, assembly GCF_964146895.1. Taxonomy (NCBI): domain Eukaryota; kingdom Metazoa; phylum Chordata; class Mammalia; order Chiroptera; family Miniopteridae; genus Miniopterus; species Miniopterus schreibersii. Next base: position 57,473,049 of record NC_138111.1, on the reverse strand, counting down.
AGAGATGGGATCTATCAAAAATAGAAGGAAGTAAAACAAATACTTTCTGTATAGTCGAACCTCTTAAATTTTACCTTCTTTGACTTCCAGATGTCTATCTGATAACTACACTTGAAATCCCCAGGCAGTCTCCTATCCAGCAAGTCCCCAAAGAAATGTTGCCTTATTCTTGCAACCCTGCGCCTAGGCTTCACCTGAGATTTTCTTCACAGTCTTTAAATCTTGCTCCACCCCATGTGTGGAGTCAGTCTCCAGGTCCTGTTGATTCAGCCAATTTTACGTTTCTGGAATCAGTTTTCTCTACTGCACCCCACCTTGCCAGAACTCTTTCAGACCCTAATAATTTCTTGGATGGGTTATTAAGCAGTTCACTAATTACCTCTTGGCCTCAGTTTCACCATCCATACTCAATTTTTTAAATTGTTGCAAAAGGCCTTAAACCCTCTCACGTCACCCTAACTCTTCTTACTTACTAGTAGCAAAGAGAAATGCATATGGCAGTCACCACCTAAACCGAAAGATTAACTGTAGTATCAACAACAGTGGTGTAACTTCATAATGCAATGCAATCAGACAGTTCACTAAGTAGTTTTCTTGCCAAAAATATATACTTAAAACCTAATTATGAGGAAATTATTTTTCAAGTTCAGAATGTGAGACCTTCTATAAGAAATTAGCTGTCCACCCCCCAGTCAATATTAGAAAAAATTCTAATCACTATACTGCAACCTGGTGTTTACCAAAGAAAAGAGGCATATATTTGTTTCCCCCCTTTTGTTCCTTACTCTGTAAACTATTAAATATGAACTTTAGTTTGTGAAAGGTATTGGGTTGAAAATCTTCAGAGATATGCTGGGTGTCTGGCACGCAATCCTTGTTTAGAAGAAATGCATCACTGGTAGCATCTCGTGGGCAGCAGGCACTGCAAACATTCCCCACAATGAATGTTCTGTCACAGGGGGAACTGGGCAGGAGCATCTGTTAGAGTCTTTTATGACAGATCAGGATATAGGAGATGTTGCCAGCAAGGGCTTTTCTTCATTATAAAACAACAATCTTCAGTAGAATTGGAGTTACAAAAAGCAGGAAAACAGCTTGCTTTATGAAAAATGCTACCTTTTCCGCAGCCAAGAAATCACCAATCTGATGTTAAGTTTCTGCTATTCATCTTTCCTCAGCTGTGCAGGTGGCAATAGTTCCAGGTTCCAGTTCAGCTCCCCAAGGTTACAGCTGTGAACTTGGGTAATGGCTGTGTTTATTCTCTGCCAGCCTTAAACGTCTTCAGGGGAAAGCTTTTCTTCTTTTTCTTGCTGCTCATTGAAAAGCCCTTCTGGAGCAGATGTGTCTTTTCCCCTCATCTGTAGTTCTGTGTTTTGGATTAAGTGGAGCATTTTTTGGGTTGTTTGTGACTTAGTTTTGGGTTGTTTGATGACATAGCCATTTTTGAAGTTAGTTTCGGTATGTCGGATGCCTTTTCTTTGGTCCCTAAGTAAAAACATTCATGCTAATGTTGATATCAAATAGCTCATGCCTTGAGTATCATAAACCACTTTTGTTTTTTATGTGGTCATGCTTGTGATTGCCACACCAACCTGAGTTTTAAAATTTGGATCACAGAGATCTTAATTACCCTTATTTTTTACTATTTTGTATAGTTTTCTCATATGTATTTCAAGGGCTCCAGCCCCTTCAAGCAGCCTTCCGAAATCCAAACATTTCTGAGAGTCTTTAAGTGTAGTCTCATAGTTGCTCACGAAGAAGTCTTGCTATTATCCAGCAGGCATCATTCCCTTTCTCCCTAGCTTTGGCCTCCTTCGGCGGCATCTGATACACTCACCTTCAGCACAAATCCCAGGTCTCTGACACTAGAATTCCCACAGGTCTCTAAGTAATACCAGTATATTCTCCGAGGTCCGAGGGTAGTCAAGTCAAACTACTACTCCAAGGGTAATGAATGCAAGTACAGGGACCCAATTCTAATGGCCAGGAGCCCAAGAAGGCCTTCCTGAGCAAAGGTAAAGAATTCCAAGCAGAAGGAAGAGCAGGCCAGCTTGGCCCTGCATTAAGCCTGTAACCTGCTTTTTAATGCAGTGAGGTGCATATGCCAATTCATAGACTTTTCAATAAATATATTCTTAAATTTCTGCTTGCAAAAAAGGAACAGTTTTAAAATAAAAACCCACACACTATCACCCATTTATCAGTGTGCTCTGTCAATTACTGAATATAGCATTTTAAAATCTCTGTTTATAATGGTGGAATTATCCACTTACTTTATAGTAATTGCCCACAGGATTTAAAGCTATGTAGAACATGAATTCAAGTTTGAATATTTATGCAGTCCTAGTGAAATTAGTCCTGCACTCATCCAGTAATGAGTTTTAACTTAAATTCTCTTTGTCTAAAACAAATATAGCTACATTAAATTTTACTTTAATTTTGACCTTTTTGTCTTTATATTTCAGATGTATCTAATGTAAAGAGTGCATTGGCAAATTTCCTTTTGTGAATTAGTCTAGAAAACCATTGTCTTTTTTTCACTGGAAAGCTTAGTCTCATTATTATTGCTACTATTATATTTGCACAAATTTTTACTATTCTACCTCAGGGTTTTTGCTTGTATCATCTTTTCTGTTTTTCTTTGTTGCTTTCTTTGAAACTTTTTCACATTTTGTTCTTGTATTCTATTTGCTTTCTTTTGTCACTTTTGATGGCATCTTCCCTATTCTACTAATTTGATGTTAACCTGAAATAATGTATCATACAAACTTATTTCAATAAAACATATCTATTTTCTATAAAGGGCTTATAAAACTACAAAGTTGTTAGAATTCTTTAAAACTGATCATCCCTCTCCCCATTTAATAAAATTTTTGTTGGGTATTTTAATTTTTTATTTGTACATAATTAAATGATAATTATAACAATATTACTGTATCTTATGTAGTCAATGTTTGCTTATATTTACCAACATACTTAGTAATATTTTTGCTTGCTTTATGTCTCTTTGCATATTAGAAGTTCAGTCAAATCATTTTTATTCTGATAGTTTTCATAGTTTTTGTTACTAAGGGCCTATTAGAAGCCAGACATTTTTATTTAAAAAGAAAAAGCTTTGATTTTGCCCTCATTTTTAAGATATTTTACTAGGTATATAAAGTTGAAAGTAGCCTTTCCTCAACACATTTAAGAGTTTATTTTATTGGGTTGAAAATAAATTAACTATCAATATAAATTGTTTACTGTATAGGTTCTCTTTCTTTCTCTCCCATTGGTTTAATGACCTCTTTTGATTTTAGTTGGCTCATTGTGATTAGTCTGCATACGAATTTCTTTTTATTTGTTATGATAGGAATATATTGGGTTTTCTGATCTTAAGTTGCTGTCTTGCAACAATCCTAGAAAAACTGCAGCCATTATCTCTTCAAATCTTGTTTCTGTTTCACTCTCTATAATCCTGGCCTCTGGTTAAATGTTCATCTTTTTCACTCTAAAGTCTAGGTATTTCAACTCCTCTTTCATACTTTTCTTTTTTTTCTCTCTCTCTGGCTATCTTCTGCATAATTGCCTCAGATCCCAATTCTAGTTTACTAATGCTCTTTTCGACTTTGACTTCTCTGCCATTTATTATATCCTTTATTTTTTTAAATCTTTAAATGCTCTCATTTTTAATTTCCATTTGGTTCTTTAGCAAATATGCTTGGTTGCATTTACAATTTCTTTGTCCATGTTCATTCAGGAGTATTTTTATTTCTTTTACATTATCAATTATACTGATGTTATATTCTTTGGATAATCCCAATTCAAGAAGCATTTGTATGTCTGATTCTGTTATTTGTTTGTTTTCCTATTGGTTCAGGTTCATGGGCCTTTGTTTTCTTCTGTGGTACAACTAATTGTCATCATTTATAGGTCTATATTGTGAACTTATCTACTCACTGAAACTTATTTGCAATCCTAAAATCTATACTCATGCTACTTCTATAGTCATACATGGATATGTGCAGAGAAGCAAACATTTTGAGTCACCTGAAAAACACATTCCCTGCTGAAATGGAAAAAGGTGATGCTCTGCCTTCTTATTGCAGTCTGTTTAGTGCCAACTTCTTTGCATTTTTGTGCGTGTGTGTGTGTGTGTGTGTGTGTGTGAATTTACAATTTAAGATAGCCCCCAGGTGTAGAGCTAAAGTGCTGTCTACTGTTCCTCAACACAAGATTTTGGTGTTCCAATGGAGAGAATATGTGTGTTAGAATAGCTTCATTCAGCTGTGAATGATAGTCCTTGTTTGAAACAAGCTCAATGTCAGTGAGGCTCACAAGAACCCCTAGTCATAATTATATTATTATTATTATTATTATTATTATTATTTCCATTAGGAGCAATGGGCTACTATTTGGTAATTTAGTGTTCATGGCAATTTTTTATAAAATAAATACCATGAATAATGAGAATATCTTGTATTTATATTTTTCTGAGTTCATATTCACTGGACTTCGTCTGTTGAATTATTTCATGGAAAAGTTATAGTCCTCCAAAAATGGTTTCTATTTTCATCTGCCAGTTGCCTAATAGCCATGAAATCCCAGGATAGCTTTAAATAAAGTTATCTGCTTGAGGTTTTATAACCAACAGTTTGAATGAATTTGGACCACACAACTTTGTGAACAACTATTTATGTTTACAGATTCTCGCTAGAGTATTGTTTTCTGTCTACTGTGGATCAGATTGGGAAATTCATGTTTGTTTTGTTAACATTTGCTCAGAAAAATAGGACTTTGGAGGTCTTAGGTTTACATGGGAGCCTTCTATTTACATTCCTGGCTTGGCTGAGAGATTCATTATCTCCCATAATCTGCATATCTATGTAAATATCAAAATTGAACATCAAGGTTATCACTCTTGACAGATTCTCTCAAGAGACATCCGGACTTTGGTACTTGTTTCTAACCCAGGATTCCCATTTTTGTTTGTTTTGTGTTTTTTTTTCTTTATAAAGGTATTACTAAGTATAAGATCAGGGACTAATGTTAAAAAAAAAGATTAAAATAAAATTGTTTTCCGCAGGAGATGTATACTCAATATATGGTAGAAACACAATTCCCCTGTCCCAGAAGGCTTACAATTCCAAGCAAGGGCCAACATTTTAAAGAATTGTCAGCAGAGAGTGAAATCTTCCACCAAACCCTTTTCCTGGTTCTTTCTAGCTCTGTGACTTAAGCTAACTTATATAATTCTTTGATTTCCATTATCTATTTCTTCAAAATAGGAGTAATTTGGGATGCCATGTACATTGTTTATGGACAAGCAAATGAGATAATGCATATGAAAACATATATCATAGTGCTGCTACACGTTTGCATATTAATTGAGGGGGAGGATGTGGTCCAGTAAGTTCAAGTTTTGGAACAAGAAATTTTAAATTTTATCATCTGGGAAGCTTCAAAGAATAATTTGCTTGTTTCAAGGAAGTTAGATAAAAATTGTGCTTCTTTCCAGACTTACACACAATCGTACACTTAAAACCTGATTTCTGTTTTTGAAGTCATGACAATTAAATCATGAATATCCTTCTGCTCACATTAAAATAATGCTGCTAATTCAATACCCAAACTTGAATACCTTTACTTGGCTGTCATGGTGACTCAGGTTTTTGTTAGATTACCAGCAATAATTGGTATATTAAAGTTTGTTGTGCTTACTGAAGTAATGGTAGCCCTGGTTGGTGTGGCTCAATAGTTAGAGCATCAGCCCATGTACCAAAGGGTCACAGGTTCAATTCCAGGTCAAGGGCATGTACCTGGGTTGCAGGTTCGATCTCCAGCCCAGGTGGGGGCTTATGCAGGAGGCAATCAATTGATGTGTCTCTCTCACATTGATGTTTCTCTCTCTTTCTCCATCCCCTCTCTCTCTTTTCCCCCTTCCCCTTTCCTTCCACTCTCTCAAAAATCAACGGGAAAAATATCCTTAGGTGAGGATTAACAAAAAGAAAAAAAGAAAATAATGTTAATATTAATAAGTGAATATCATTGCCAAGTTTTGCATTTATTATTCAATTTTTTAACATTCAATAAAAAAGTAATAGATGCTACACTGTTGCATTAGAGTAGGCTAGGCTACAGTCTACTTAGAACCAATTATACATGATTATGACATAAACAGAAGTTTATGTCGTAATCACATTATCACCCAACATGAGTTTTCCTGGCAGTAAGATGACTTTTCTCTATGTGGTGATTCAGGGAGCCTGACCCCTTCTGGTTTCAGCATCCCTAGAAACTTGATGATATTCACGTTGGAAGACAAAAGATAGTAGTCAGTAGGCACACCATGTTTTTAAAGCCTCTGAATTGTTTTTACACACAACACTTCTGAACACCAAAGATGTGGTGTTTTCCCCAACAATAGAAAATTCTCCAATTATCCAGACACCATCTGAGTGTCCTATTCAATTCAACTTGGACACTAACTACTAGGAGTTAGTGACGATCACACAGGTTAAGGATTCAGTCTTACAAGACTCTCCTGACTTCCAGTGCTAGTTGCAAGTCCTAGGTTGTCAACTGCACCTTTGACCAACCAGCTATGAATCAGTTTCTATAATCTTCTAAAATGGCTCACAGAAACCAGGAAAACACTTTACTTTTACTGGTTTATCACAAAGACACAACTCAGAAACAGCTGGATAGAAGAGATGCATAGAGAAAGGCATGGGAAAGCAACACAGAGTTTCTATGCCCTCTCCAGGTGTGTTCCTTTCCCATCACCTTAAGGTGTTCACCAACCAAGAAGCTCACTGTACCCCACTGTTTAAAGGTTTTTCTGGAGGTTTCATTAAGTGGGCATGATTAATTAAATCATTGGCCATTGGTGATTTACTAAATCTCTACTCAGGGGGTGAAACTGAAAGTTCAGAGATCAGGGGGTGGGGCTGAAAGTTCCAACATTCCAGTCATGCCTTGGTCTTTCAAGCAACCAGCCCCAGTCCTCAGGCTATCTAGGGGCCCACCAAGAGTTGCCTCATTAGAACCAAGGACACTTACCATCCTATCATTTAGGAAATTCCAAGGTATTTAGGAGCTCTGTCAGGAACTGGGGACAAACACCAAATATATATTTCTTATTGTAACATAAAGCTCTTAGGCCCAAAATGGTGCATGTAACTTCTACTCACATTTCTTTGGTTAGAAACCAATGATGTGGCCAAATCCAACTTCAAAGGAATCTGGGAATTTTAGACTATCAGTATATCTCAGAAGAAAAGTAATTGTATCTTTCAAAATAGATGGTATTTTCCAACAATAGGTATTAATATCTAGAGTCAAAGCAAAATTCAGTTGTATTCCAATATCTGAAGTAGAACTAAACCATTTTTCTACATAATCCAAAGTTACAATTAATGTACAATACATATTAATCATTAGGAAAATAGAGTAGGGTAAAAAATAAGTGCTCTTCATTATACTTAAATTTCTGCACATGATAGTAATTTATGTATTATAGCCATGGTTGCTGAATAAAGAGTTTAGCTCAAAGTAAATGTTCTGAATATATGCATTATAGCAATTACTTCTATAAGTGATTGTAAGTTCTTCAAGAAAAAATGTTTCGTTGATGGAGTTCCCTGATCCAGGGTGTAAGTGAAAAATTAGTTGAAATGGCTCAAATGCTTGGTAGCAGAAACCTATATAAAAGTCCATTTAAATCAAATGCCATGCACCATGCTTGGGCACAAGTTGTTCCTGAAAGCAAAGAGATGCAGTATGACAGTGAAAAGGAACATATTTTAGCAATGTCATGTCGCTTTGTCAGGGAAGTCTTTGTAATGACTAAGAAGCAGCTTAATAAGATGATTAGAATGAAGGCGAAATATGACAAAAGTGCAAAGCACTTTCCTCATGTCATCCCTCAGAGATATGTGGGTGGCAAACATTATCTCTGTTTTGTAGACTGAAAAATGAAATACTTTGTACACTCAAAGACATTTTACTGGCACTTGGATTTTTAAACAGGTGTAGAGTTTCCTTTTATAGATACATAATAGTTGTTACATCAGCTTTAGAATCCTGTAATATTTTCACACAATAGCATATCTAGGGTTGTTGAGATAATCAAGATTTCATTATGTCTTATTTTTCAGAAACTCTTTAACTCCCTTTAAGTACTAAAGTGGTAGACAAAAGTGAGAATGTTATGCCTGAACCTACCTAGAGAATCTGTAAGATTTAGAGTAAGATTTTTTTAAAGCATTTGTAAGACCATAAAATTCCCTTTTGGCTATTATATAATTGGACCCCAAAACTGGTACCTGAAACATTTACAATCTGCATTTTTTAGCTAAAGGCAAGAATATCCAGGAATTTGGCAATTTTTACTTATAATAAAATAGAAAATGGAAAACATAATCTTGAAAGGTCTCACGTTTAGCTCTAGGCTAAATTTGCGATTAAATACTGAGTAATTCTGCATACAATTAATGAAACTCAAAGGGAATTACTGAATTAAAACCACAATATCCAGCAGTCAAGAGTTATATAAGTAACATCCTAACAGCAATGGTTTCCTCTGTCAATTGATGAGCTGCAAGATGGGGATCCTACCATTCTCATTGCTGATCACAGTAATCTTCTCTTAGACCCCTGTTAAGGCTGTTCTCTTCTTATATTTCTCACCTAACCAATTTACTTCAACTCATACCTACAATTAGAATAGTAGAGTAATCTGACTTAGAAAGAGAATTAGAATACTGTTTCATAAGCCCTATATGACAGGAATATTTGCTATTCTAATAAGAACCTTATTCTATACTCTGTATCTATAATTGGCTGAAGGCTCACCAAAATCCTGCAAAACCTAAAATGATTTGTACAAGAGTGGCCAAATGTCACTTGCTTTTATCAGTATCTCTAGGGGAATAGATAGAAATGAATTACATCAAAGTTAATTACTTCACTCTCACTTTTAGGGATCAATTATATGACTGTAAAACTTTAACAAAAAAGGAAGCGTGTTAATAGCAATTTATATATGGCAATTTTAAAACACATTAAGTTAATTAAAAACCTAATTACATTATTTTTGTTGGCCTTTATATCCCTTCTGAAGCAATTAGTAATCATCCATCTTTACTTAAGAAATGATGCAATTTAGTTTTATGACATTTTGTGTTAAATGTGTTCTATGAATATGCAGCTTAGAAATTTGACATAATTTTAATAATAAATTATGTGTTGCTTTGTATAAAATGGAAATTGTCAAATAAAAGCTTTCTCATATATGTGGTCAATATTTAGCTCTCAATATTAACTTCATGTGCTTAAGGCCAGTAATTATCAATTAAATTATTTTCATAAGCAAATGAATTTTTAATAAACAGCTTTCTGGATTCCATAACTACTTTTTCCCAAGCAATATTTACTTCCATCCTTTGTCCATTGTAATTAACTTCAAAGACTTAGAGTTTTACATATTACATATATGGATAACCTATTTAGATTCAAATAAGCAACATTTGTGTCCTAGATATTTATAGGTCCTAATTTTATATTTTGGATTCAAATTCTATATCAATTAACAGGCATGAAAAACTGATTACAGTAACTGGTTAACACCTATGTGTCAAATAATTCAATATTTATTTTAAACAAATTTGTAAATATTCTTTACCTTTTGATATTTCCTACCATCACCACAGGAAATTGACTGTCACATGGATCATAATAAATTTAGAGTAACCCTCCCCCCAAAATACAGAGGCAGCCAAAGTTGATTTTGCATTCCTATGTTTTTAAATTTTTTATTGAATTTATTGGGGTGACACTGGTTAATAAAATTATATTGGTTTCATTATATAGGTGTACAATTCTATAATACATCATCTGTATATTGTATTGCTTGTTTACCACCCAAAGTCAAGTCTCCTTCCATCACCATTTAGCCCCCTTAACCCTCTTCTTCCTCTCCTCACCCCCTTTCCCTCTGGTAATCATCATACTGTTATACATGTCTATGAGTTTTGTGTTTTTTCTGCTTTGCTTAATTCCGTCACCTTTTTCACTCAGCCCCCCAACACCCCTTTCCCTCTGACAGCTGTCAGTCAGTTCAGTTATTTGTATCAATGAGTTTGTTTCTATTTTGTTTGTTTGTTTATTTTATTCATTAGATTCCACATCTAGCAAAATTATATGGCATTTGTCTTTCTCTGACTGGCTTATATCACTTAGCATAATACTCTCCAGGTCCATCCAGGCTGTCACAAAATGTAAGATTTTCCTTTTTTTACCTGGCCAAGTATTCCATTGTATAAATGTCCCAGAGCTTTTATCCACTCATCTACTGATGGGCACTTGGGCTGTTTCCAAATCTTGGCTACTGTAAATAATGCTGCAATGAACATAGGGGTGAGTATATTCTTTCAAATTAATGTTTCGGGTTTCTTTGGATATATTCCCAGAAGTGGAATTATTGAGTCATAAGGGAGTTTAAACTTGCTGCCATGAACCCCTCACTTAGATTTGCCAACTATCTCTCTTTAGCCACTTTGTCCAGAGCAATATCAGTTACTCTTCCTTCTAACTACAGCTAGTGGTTGTTCTAACCTTGAAAAGATTATACAATAGTTTGTCTGCAAACTTCTTTGGTTCAGCTATAATGGATGACTGAGAGTTAATGATGCAGAGTAGGAGATAACACTTTAGCAAGCAGTAAAAATATGTGAAAGATAAAGTGTGTTTGGAATAATGGTGAGAATTTTGGCCTAGGACACATGAAGATAATGAAAAATCAATTATATTTATATAATCTAATAATTAAATTAAGAAAATAATTCCATTTCTGAGAGCACCAAAAAGAATAAAATATTTAGGAATAAATTCAGCAAAGAAATGCAAGAATTATACATGCCAAAATGTTAAACCTTTGCCAAGGATAATTAAAGATCTAAATAAATGGAGGGACTGCATGGATTGAAGACTCAATATTGCTAAGGTGGCAATTCTGTCCAATTGATCTGTAGATCAATGTTGTTTCTATAAAAATTCTGGAAGTTTTATTGTTGTTGTTGCTGTTGTTTTAATTTCTCTATTTGTTTTGTTTATTTCCAGATACTAACTCTGCTTTCTTAGGATGAACATTTCAAGTACTTCCCAGTAACATAGCTTTACTACCCTAAGACAAGATTGGCAAACTATTTGTATAAAGAGCCAGGTAGTAAGTATTTTAGGCTTTGTAGGCCATATAATGAGTATGACAATTACTCGATTATGCTGATATAGCACAAACACAGCCACAGATATATAGTAAATTAATGACTATGGTTGAGATACATAGTAAATTAACGACCATGGCTGCATTCCAATAAAAGTTTATTTATGGACACTGAAGTTTGAATTTCATATAATTTTCATGAATCACTGAATATTCTTCTTTTGATTTCAAACATTGTTATCAACCAAAACAATGATCTTTCAACCATAAATGTACACTTAGTATATCTATCTATATGTATCTATATCTATATATCTATATCTATACCACCTATCTATAGCATCTATATTTATGTCATCTATATCTATATCTATGTCATCTGTCTATCATCTATAAATATTTATACGTCTTACACAAACAGGTTGTGGACTGCTGAAGTCAGCTCATTTGCCTACCCTATCCTAAGACACAATTATGATTGTAAGATAATTCTTTTCTAAAAGCATAAACATTTTTTCAAAACTGTTTACCTATTTTTTTGTGTGTGATTGCAAAATACAATAGGAAGTTATAGGATCTTGATACTTTTTAAAAACAACATAATTAAGTTTTTATGGCCATTATATCAGTGGTGTAGGGTGAGTTAACCTTTTCAGTTACACACACATCTTGACCCTTGATTCACCGACTGTGACTTAGAGTTAGTTGGTAATTGCTGTGAAACGGATTAAGTTCATCAGCACAAAGAAGCCAGGGAATGGATGGTGCTTAAAGATGAAATATCTAAAGAATTCTTCCACAGCTTCCCCAATACAGTATTTTTTCTCGAACTTTATGACAACATCTATATACTTTTTCTATGGTATTTTTTAACTTTAGTTTTATTGTTGATACTCTTATAAATGTCCCCATTCCCCCACCCCACCCCCATTTTCCATCCCCGCCCCCCTCAGCCCCCTTCCCTCTGGCCATCATCACACTGCTGTCTGTGTCTATGGGTTATGCATATACGTTGTTTGTTTTTTCAGTGTCCATGTACTTGTCTTGGTTTAATGTCTGGATCACAAGTAGTTTTTAGTTTTTAATAGTAAACATTTATTCAGAGATTTCTCCCACTACGATTGTACCCTCAGTAACAGTCATATGGTCTTATAATACCTATTCACACTTGCTTCTAGTTTTTCTGTTATTTTAATTTTTATTTGTTCAGACATTTCAAATGAAATCTACACTCTTAACAGATTTAAGTGTACAATACAGTATTGTTATCTATAGGCCCTATGTTGTACAGTAAACCTCTAGAAGTTATTCTTCTTGCATAACTGAAATTTTAAACCTATTTCTTAGCAATTCCCCATTTCCCTCTTCTCTTAGCCCCTCACAACCACAATTCTATGTCTTACTTTAATGAGTTTGACCTTTGTAGATACTTCATACATAGGGTGGGGCAAAGGTAGGTTTATAGTTAGTTTGTATGGAAAATAATACAATAATTAATAAATAATACAAAAATAGCTTCTATGTTTTGTGTACTCACAACGTGAACCTACTTTTGCCCCACCCTATAAGATGCATCACGCAGTATTTGTCCTTCCGTGACTGGCTTATTTCACTCAGCATCACGTCTTCCAGATTTTATCCAGAATGTAGGTGAAAGTCAAGACTATAAATCCAGACCTATAAATACTGACAGAAAGCCTTCAGATTTCTGGACTCAAAAACCAGAAGGTAAATTTAGGGGTAACCACTGTCTTTGGAAATTAGATAATTCCAGAAACAGAGAGCTAGGGGAAGTGACAAATTCCTTATAAAACATGTGCCCCCAATTCTGGCTGACCCCTGAACTACGTAGGCATGAGGCCAACTCAAAACAATTAAATTAAGGATAAAATAACTGAGATCTAAGTTGTCATCCTCTGCAGTGGAGGGAGAAAAATAAAAACATTGACACTCTTCTGAAAAATATAACACAATTCAGAATCTCTACAACACACTATTCACAATGTCTAGGATACAATCCAAAATTAGTCAAAATGCAAAGACCCAGGAAAACATGACCCAGTGTCAAAACCAAAAATCTAAACTTTGACTTACACTGAGATACCTCAGATGTTAGAATTAGCAGGTAAATATTTTAAAGCCAATATTGCATTATACACAATGAAAATATTACATTATATACAATGAAAATTAAGGAAAATATACTCATGTAAATGAAAAGACAGAAAATATAATCACAGAATGACATCCATAAAGCAGAATCCAGGAGAAGTTTTGGAACCAAAAAAATTAATTTAATTTAGAACCTAAATTAAAAATTCACTTGATGAGCTCTATAGAAGAATGAAGATTATAAAAGCAGCACAGAACTTGAAGATAAATAAATAGAAATAATCAAATCTGAAGAACAAATACAAAATAGCTTGGGAAAAAGGGGTCAGAGCCTCAGAGTCATATGAAATAATAAGAAAGCTATAATAGGTATAGAATTGTAGTTCCTAAAAAAAAGAGAGAGAGAGAGAGAAGCTGTAGGGGAGAAAATATTTAAATAAATAGTAACTGAAAATGTCAAGAGTTTGGTGAAATATGTACTTACAGAGTCACAATATTTATATCATCCTTAGCACGGAACACTGCATTCTGAAATCTTGTTTTTAGCATTGTGAAAATAATTACTTATCCTTTCTTACCAAAATAATTTGTAGATATAGAAATTAGATAATTAAGCTTTGTTGTACCGTACTAATTGATTGACAAAATTGTTCTTTCTTTGATTAACTTGAAAGGAAGTCAGCATATTTATTAAAGCACTAAATGACATATAGTAAGAATAAGGAGAGTTATGGTTATGACTAAGTGTCTAAAAATTATAAATACTTGTCTTTGGAAAAACTAAGACTTGACTGCTCTTTGGTGGGGTTTTGTAGTCCATACTGCAGAAACATTGTGATGCAGAAACTGGTTGGTTATAAATATTTTATTATATAGTGGAAAGATAGAATAAACTAATATTTTTAAACATATAGTTTATCCTTGACCTGTATTGAGCTTTTTTTCTTTACCTTTCTCTATTTTAATCCTCAATTTTCAGGAGAGAAAAATGACATTCAGTGAGCATAAACCACCACAAGTAGTGAGAGCATTAGTCAGTCTGACTCTAAAGGCTCTCATTTCTCACGTGTAACAATATAAAATGGAGAATAAATAAATACATACTTATTTTCTACAATGAAAACAACAATAAAAATGGAGCAATGTCATCATAGATTGCAGATTGCAGAGTATAGAAAATGATATGCCTAGAGCACCATTGCAAAACCTGATTAATGCAAGAAGCATATATGGGTTCCTAACAATATCTATTTCTGCAAATTTTCGTGTTTAGTACTGCTCCCCAAGAGGCGCTATAGTGTTCTCCACAACACTAAAAATATATCAAGTGATTTGCTTGACAGTTAATGCACTACCATAAAGCACAGTTGCATGCTTTCAAGGTTTTATAAATACCTGATCAAAGCAGGAATATATGTATTTAAAAGAGCTAATTATCACATATGAAACATTTTCTCAAGCAGTTAAATCATACAGTTCAAAACCTATTCACTCCCTGCTATTAATAATACCTGTTAGAGTTATTTCTTTTTCCTCTAAAATAGTTCTTGCAGGTTTGGAACCTCTTTCTTACAGAGACTTTGAAATATTTTATTATTCAAGAGAGAGCATTTCCAGTGCCATTACCAGAAAAGCATAGTAATATTTGGGCAGAGTGTGTTCTCTGATAGTAAGTTTATACATGACTAGAACACAAAAATAATATTTAACTTTCATCTCTGAGTTTAGTGAAGTGGAAACCATGCAATTTTTTCTGTCAGTGCTTACTACCTTTCCCAACTCTGGAGTAGTTCTTCCATAAAATGGGCTGTGTAACTATAAGAGGAAGTTTAAGGAGGTAGCATTAAAACTAGATAATCAAGCTATAACATTCTCTTTAAGAATCTGAAGTTTTAAAAAGATTCTTTTGAACACTGAAAGTTTTTGTGCAGGTAACTATTGATGTGCATGAATATCTAGTAATTTTAAAAACGTCACTATTCAAAACTTTGTACAGGAAGCTAGTATTTAAAGCAGGGAATTTTTTTTTTTCTCAAAATTTAAAAGCATCCATGTATTATTAATCAGAATCAATACATTAGTTTTACAACTTTATTCCTCAAAATATTTAAAGTTTTGCTGCTACTGGGGGAAACCATTTTGAATACATATGGAAAGAAGCAGAAATAACAGGTGACACCATGGGATACAGAAATAAGTAATGCAAATAAACCTTGGTATTAATGGCATTAAAGTGATGAAGGCATATCCACATTGCTGTACATGCCAACAACTTTCCTGTTTTTTACTTCCTCATATAAGTTAAGATGAGTTCTATGAAGTATAAGGATACATACAAAATTCAAGAATGATAATGGATTCTGGGAAATTGATGGCAGCCAGATCATAATTTTTAATATCCCTGAATCCCCAGTTAAAAAAAAAAACTAACAACTAAATAGAAAAGCTATAATTCTGTGGCCAACCTTTATTGTGAAATTAGGTAAAAGGCATCCCTATAAACCCCAAGATATAGTGAATGTGGAAAAACAACAACAACAATAGCCAGAAGCCCTACCTAGTTTTAGTGTCTTTGCAAGAGAAGCCAAGAGAGTAATAGAGAATCTGAGAGGTCTGAGAATAATAAAACCGAAATAGCCAAAATGTATTCACTAAAAGTCACTACAGAGCGATCTCTAAGCAGCAGCTAAAGTTGGAAGGAGGGGTAGGTAAAGCAAAACTGGGTAAGTGCCGGGTTTGTGAGAAGGTGTGAAAGGCCTGGAAAAGCCTCTCAAAATTGAACATCCAGGGTATCACTGTCAAAGAGATATAAGGCATTAAGAAAATGGTATAAAACATTAAACAACATAAATCAGGATTATAAAAAATTCAAATGAGATGAAAGAACTCAGGACGCAATTAGAAATGAAGGGAAAAATTCAGATATGAAAACCAAACTAGAGGGAATGCAAGGACAAGTAAACACAACAGATTATCACTTTCAGAGAAAGGCACATGTGTTAGCCATTGCCACTTGGGGAAAGAGCTAATAGTTGAGGCAGATAATAGAAAAATCCAACAGCTTGGGAGGAAAAGATAGGGAATGAGATGTTTCTAGAAGTAAGGGCTTTGAAAAGCTTGCACATACTGCCTGGAATCCAGAACACCACAATATGCCCAGGGCTGGGCACATGCTCAGAAAAGGCCTGTGAAGGCCCCAGTGGAGGTGAAGCATGTGACAAAGTTGATAACCACCTGCCTGAGTGTAGAAGGTGTGCCCCAATATACACTCAGAGCACAGCTGCAAATATTTGGATTTCGGCATTTTTTCCCCAGGTGTTTAAGGTAATCTTGTCAAATTACAAGTTAACTACTATAATAATGAAACAGAAAGTTCAAGGGCCACTCACAACAAAGATAAACTTTACAAAATTAGTGTGGGAAACTCACTGAACAAATAAACGACTACAACAAGCAGTGCCAAAAGTCACCAGAAAGTGGGAGAACCTGATACTGAGGGTTGCCACATTATAATATTCCAAATGTCTACATTTCAATACAAAAATTATGAGGCATGCAAAGAAACAAGAATGTATGACATGTATGACCCATATATATTAAAATATTAACTTCCTTCAGGAGGAAGCCCAGACATTGAACATACTAGACAAATATTTTAAGTTGACTATTTTAATTATACTCACATTGCTAAAGAGAAGCAGGGATAAAGAACTAAAGGAAATAATGAAAACAATGTTTCACCAAACAGAATATAAAGGAAGAGACAGAAATTATAAAAAGGAACCAAATAGAAATTTTGGAATTGAAGAATATAATAGCTAAAATGAAAAATTCACCAGTGAGCTTCAGCACTAGATTTGAGAAAGCATAAGAAAATATCAGCTAACTTGAAAATAAATCAAATGATTAGGAAATTAGAGGACCAGAAAGGAAATACAATAAATAAGTGAGCAGAGTTTAAGAGACCTGTGGAACACCATTAAATATGTCATACTCATACTGGGAGTTTCTAAAAGAGAGGAGTGAGAAAGAAAGGAACAGCAAGGATATTTGAAGAAATAATGATTGAACTTCCCTAATTTGATGAAAGACATGTATCTATATATCCAATAAGCTCAATGAATTTCAACTATAATAAATTCAAAGAGATGAACACTGAGCCACATTATAATAAATGATTGAAAGCAAACAGAAAGGGGGACTCCCGAAAATAGCATGAATTCTCCATAAAACTAACAACTGATTTATTAGAAGAATCCATGAAGCTAGAATGCTGTGAAAAGTCTTGTCCAAAATACTAAAAGAAAAAAAAAATCTATCAATCAAGAATTATATAGCTGGTAAAACTATCATTCAAAAATGAAGGGGAAAGTAAGACATTTCCACATTAACAGAAACTGAAAGTTTCTAGCTAGTAGACATGTGCTACAAGAAATGGTAAAAAGAATCCATCAGGCTGAAATGAAAATACATTAGGCAGTAACTTGAATTCACACAAAAGAATAATAACATTGGTAATTACATAGGTAAATATCAAAATTAAGCACTGATGTGATTTTGGTTTTTAATTTCTCTTTTTATATTTTAAAATATAATTAAATAAAATAATAGTTACAAGTCTGTTGATGGGCACAGAATGTATAAAGATTAATTTGTGAAAATAACAACACAAAGGGGCAGCTTGACAGGAGCAAAGTTATTGTATCCTGTTGGAGCTAAGATGCTATTAATTCAAGTAAGGTTGTTATAAATTAAGATGTATTTGTAATCTCCATAGGAACCACTAAGAAAAGAATTAAAGACCATTTAGTACATGATAAGAAATCAAAGAGCAAAATGGCAGAAGTTCTTCCTTATTAGTAATTACATTGAATATAAATAGATTAAAATATACAATTAAAAGATAGAGATTGATAGAAAAGATTTAAAGATTTAAAAATGATCCAACTATGCACTGTCTATGAGAGATTCACTTCAAATTCAATGACACAAATAGTTTGAATGTCAGAGGATAAAAACACACATATTTCATGTAAGCAATAACCATAAGTGAGCTGGAGTGGCTACACTTAGTTGAAGTGGGTAAACTAATATCTGGCAATGTAGACTTTAAATCTAAAATTGTTATAGAAGACAAAGAAGAATATTATATAATGATAAAAATATCAATTCACCAAGAATAGATAATAATTATGAACATCTATGCAATAACAAGAGCTTCAAAATATATAAAACAAAAACTGACAATATTGAAGGGGAAAACAGGCAACAATAATGGTTGTAGGAAAAAGCTATACAAAAGATAAACAAGGAAATATAGGATGTGACAACCATAAAACAACTAAACCTGACAGACATCTGTAGAACACTCCACCCAACAATAGCATAATAAATATTCTTCTTAAGTGCACATAGAAGATTCTTCAGTTAGACTGTATATTAGGTCAAAAAAAGCCCTAATGAATTTAACAAGATCCAAATAATTCAAAATATTTTCTCTGATACCAATGGAATGAAATTAGTAATCAATAATGAGAAAATTTGAGAAAGCCATAAATCTGTGGAAATTAAACAACACATTCTTAAACAACCAATGGGTCAAAGGTGATTTTTAAAAAATGAAAATTAGAAAGTACTTTGAAATCAATTAAAATCAAAACACAACAGATCAAAACTTATGAGATGGGGTGAAAGCAGTGCTGAGAGGGGAATTTGTATCTAAAAACAACTATATTAAAATAGAAGAAAGATCTGAAACCCTTAACTTAAACTTCTACCTTAAAAACTGAATAAAGAAGAGCAAACTAAACCCAATGCAAGCAGAAGGAAGGGAATAATAAAGATTATAGCAGAGATAAATGAAATAGGGAGGAAAAATTATAAAAACCAAAACAAAAGTTGACTCTTTGATCAGAGTGAGTGTGAGACTACTACTATCAAGCTTACAGAAATAGAATAGATTTTAGGAGAATGATTATATCCCAACAAATTAGATAACTTGATGAAATAGACAAATTCCTAGGAAAACACAAACTATTAAAACTGACTTAATAAAATCTAGAAAATCTGAACAGACCTAGTAAATAGTGGAGATTAAGTCAATAATCAAAAAAGCTTCCAACAAAGGAAAGCCTGGGACAAGATGGTTTCAATGGTGAATTCTACCAAGTGTGTAAAGAATTAACACAAATTCTTTTCAAATTCTTCCAATACGTAGAAGAGGGAAAACTTCCTACCTCTTTCATGAGGCTAGTATTATCCTGACCCCAAAGTAAGACAAAGATATCATTAGAAAAGAAAACTAAAGATCAATATTGCTTATGAATAGAGACAGAGAAATCCTTAATAAAATACTTGTAAGCTGAATTCAGCAGCATTTTAAAATGATTATACACTATGATCCAATGGGATTCACCCCAGAAATACAAGGGGGGCTCAGTATTTAAAAACCAATTAATGTAATACACCACATTAACAGAACAAAACAGAAAACACCACACAGTTATCTCAATTGATGCAGAAAAGACATCTGACAATCCAAAACCTTTTAATAATAAATATATTGAATTATATACATAAACAATACCATTAAAATAGTAAAATACTTAAGGATAAATTTTACCAAGAAGTTGCAAGCTTTGTAGACTGAGAAATACAAAACATTGCTAAAATAAAATTTAAAATAGCTAAGTGAATTGCAAGACATTACACATGGTTGTGGATTAAAATACTTAATATTGTTAATATAGCTATTCTCTTCAAATTGACATACTTACTACTAATTTAACACATCCCATGGCAACATTGCAGTTGCCTCTCTTGCAGAAAGGAACAAGCTGATCTTGAAATTCACACGGAATTGCAAAGGACACAGAATAGCAAAACACTTGAAAAAGAAGAACAAAGCTGGAGGATTTGCACTGCTCAATTTCAAAACTTACTATAGATCAGCAATAACCAAGACACTACGGTGTCTGTTAAGAATAAACATGTAGATCAAGGTAAGAAAGTTGAAAATACAGAAAATTGGCATCTACGGTCAACTGACATTTGACACATGTGCCAAGATTATTCCATTTGGAAAGAAAAATATTTTCAACAAATGGTGCCGGGAAACCTGGATATCCATATATAAAAGAATAAAATTGGGTATCTACCTCACATCATATGCAAAAATTAATTCAATGTAAAAACTAAAATTATAAGACTCATAAAAGAAGCATAGGGTGAACATTCATGACTTCAATTTAGTAACTTATTCTTAGATATGACACCAAGGACACATGCAACTAAGGAAAAAAATAGGATATTTGGACTTTAACCTAAATAAAACCTTCTGTACATCAAAGAACACTATCAAGGAAAAGAACCCTTGGTATGGGCTGTATGCTTTAAAGCATACTGAGTTGTATGCTTTAAAATGGTTAAAATGGTGAATTTTAAGTTAAGTGAATTTCCTCTCAAAAATAATTAAAATTGCACATTAAAGTTGTACAACAGCATACCTGAAAATATTGAGCCACAGCAATCAACACTGAGATGTTGTTTAGTAAATTTAGTGGACTTTAAAAGAAAATTCTTTTGGACATATAAATAAGAGCAACTCATTAAGGAAAATAAAAAAAGATTATTATCAGATTTTTTAATAGCAACATTTTATTTTCCATGAAAACTAAATGAGATATTTATGATACTTAAGGAAAGAAATTGTGAGTCCAAAATTTTATAACCAGCCAATAGTGATTTTCAAGTGTAAAGGGCATAAACTGTTTCCAACATTCAAAAACTCAGAAAATATTGTTCCCATTGACCCTTCCTGAGAAATCTATTATAGAATAAGCTTCAGACAACAGAAAAAAATTAAAAGGATATCAACATAAGATTTGATGACTACCATTACATATGTACTTATTATGTATGTGTATGTGTATTATATATTATGGAATTAAAATTAAATTATTGTTAAAAGAATCTAATATATAATAACCTATACCTTCTAACAATGCTTATATAACATAACTATAAAAGTTGAGTCCATTTGGGTAGTTTATACTTTTATAGGAACTTGCCCATTTCACTTAAGTTTTCAAGTTTATTGACATAAAGTTAGCAGTACTAATCTCATATATTTTAATATTTTATGAGTATTTAGTTTCATCTCCTTTTTGTTCCTTTCTTTAGGGTTTGCTTTCTCTTTCTTTCTCTCTTTATCAGTCTTGCCCAAGGTTTATCTTTTTTATTAAATCTTAGTGAAAAACCAGCTTAGACCTTTGATGACACCCTATTGCATTGCCCCACTTATTTCAGATATTACCTTTCTTGTTTTATTTCTTACATTTTCTGTTTTTGAACTTAGTCTTTTTTTTTTTTTAAACTTCTGAAGTTCATGGACAACTTAATTTAATTAACTCATTGATCATTAACTTTTCTTTTATTCCTATAAGTATTTAAGGCTATAAATTTCCCTCAAAAACCACTTTATTTCCTTCTTAAAGTTTTTATAGGTATTATTTTAACTATCATCAATTTTCCATTGTGAGTTCTCAGTTACACCTGTTCAGGTTACAGACTTTCCCCCCTGTGATCAGCATGTGAACCATTAAAATTCAGCTTCTTGGTGCCCCCGGATATTGATCTAGAGGTGAAGCTGACTCGCACATTCTCTTAGTCCTGTATATTATTTCTTGTCATTTGTGTCCTTTGAGGGATTCCTTTGCATTTTGCCACTTATTTGAAAATATTATATTATGTTACACATTTCATAGGTGCTTTTTTCAGAAATTTCTCTGTGCATCCCATCCATTGTATTTCCAAAAGAAGTTCAGTAGTTAATCCTTTAAATATCTGTGATTCTTTGCACTTCTAAAGGGCACAGGTTGTTCCTAAGTGGTCTTTTCCTCCGTTTGAAGGACTAACACAGTGCACTATATTTTGAATTGTGAATAAATGAATAAATGTCTGTTCGGAATAGCTTGTCAAATAATTAGAAACCAAATGAAGAAAATCTACATATTATCAACTAAAGCTCACTTATTTTATAATATAAACATGTTATTTAAATTCTTTAGCCCTGGTCAGGTGGCTCAGTTGGTTGGAGCATAGTCCTGCACACCAAAATAGTTGCCAGTTCAATTCCCAGTCACGGCACATACCTAGGTTTCGGGTTCGATCCCCAGTTGGGTTGCATACATGAGGCAACCGATCAATGTTTCTCTCTCACATTGATATTTCTCTCTCAAAAAAAAAAAAAATCAATAAAACATATCCTCAGGTAAGAATTTTTAAAGGAATTCTTTAGCATAATTTTAAATAAAAATTTTAGAATTAGATTTTATTAGATTATTTTTTATGTAGTAAAAAAGCAAGCCTGTCTAATTTTTTTTTTTTTAATTCCTTGAAAAGGGAAATAGTCACTCTAGTTTTAGTAGCTTTCCAAAGGGACTAGACCTAAATATCCTAAAAGGGTTTCTGAAGATTATTCTTGCCCAGCTGGGCGTGGCTCAGCGGTTGAGCATCGACCTAGGATCCAGGCGATCGGGGTTCGATTCCTGGTCAGGGCACATGCCCTGGTTGTGGGCTCGATCAATGACTCTCTCATCATTGATGTTTCTGTCTCTCTCTCTCTCTCTCCCTCTCTTTTCCTCTCTCTGAAATCAATAAAGCTATATTTAAAAAAAAAAAAAGAGTATTCTTTACAAGTGCAACTTTAGTTGTGAATTTCTGCCTTTATCAATAATAAAACATTCAAGAGAAACAAAATACCCTGACCAATCAAGAAAAAAGACGGGTACTTTTTCATAGCTTCAACACAAAGTTTATTTAAAACACACACACACACACACACACACACACACACACACACACACACACACACACTTATGCATAACATAGATATAGTTTCTTTGTTGGAATCTGCCCAGAAGTGCAAACTTAACTCCTTTATGTTAACCTAAATATAATGGGACTTTTTAATGACCATGCTTCTTCATGTCTAATCTAAGAGACGGACCCTCCGACCAGCTCAGTTCACTAAAATCCTACTGAGGCTGTGAGTCACCACTGCCTCAGATTCAGACCCTCCAGTAAATCTCTCTCAACACACTTTCCTTAGCTTTTAAAACCTGATGGAGCAGGTGGGTTCAGTTGCACAGGTGGCACCTTGAGGCTTAAATTCTTTTTTTTCATGTCCTTCCTGTGGCTCTGCCCTTCATCATCAGATTCCTTGTCCATGCTACGAAGAAAGTTTTATTTTTAGACTTTGTATTTCATTCCTTTCATTCGTCCTTCCAAATACTGTCTGTTTTCCTTTCTCCGTGTTGTTCTTCGTTCCCTGCTGTCCTCTACAGTGGTTTGCTGTTAGTATTGAACTTCTCTTTCTCTTATCAAGGTTCAATTTAATCGACTTGGGGAGAAGATACACAAGTAAGATACCTTCTAAACCTTGCTTCCTGCTGGCAGGTTAAAGAAGAAAAACTGGATAAATCCCAGCTTCAGTTGTTAAAAGGTGTAATTCCCTTGGGAGCTTGAATTTGATCCCTTCAAGTTTTGTCCTAAAGCACATTCATTTCACTTCTCGGTGATAGGTCTCCACACTGGTCGGAGTTAGATTCTTAGTAGAGCCCAGAATAACTTGTCTCTACCCGATGCTGTTGTTGGTCACTGTTTATGCTCTTGTCAAAGTCACAAAGTCACAATGTACTTGCTTCCGTTCACCACAGTGGGTCTCTCTTCTTTTTTCTTCGTAGTTTCCTTGCTGAGTAATGCTCTCTGCCTGGGCCGAATCTGTTTTTTGTGTGTTTTTTATTTTTCCTCTTACAAGAATAGACCCTAGGGATCTAATTAGTCACCAATTTTCTAATAGATAAATTAGTTGTGAGTACGAGGTAGGCTGTTTCTAGGAGTCTTCCAGGAGAACTGAAGCGTCAGTTCTGCCCTGCCACTGTTCCAGCAAAGCTGCCACACCTCTGCGGCTGTTCTAAAGAGCATTTGTTTTAGTCATACAGATAAAAGCGTTGTCTTAATTTTATATATTTTCCTACATACCATCACTATCTTACATTAATTGAATATCTACCGGGTACCAGGCATTGTCCTAAATACTTTACAATGTTATGCCATTTAATCACTGCAGAGACGCTGTGAAATTGGTGAAATTGTCCACATTTTAAACCTGCAGAAATAGAAGGACAGGGCGACATGTGGGAGCGCACGCCATCTGAACCCTGGTGGTCCAACCCCAAGTCCGCCCTCTTCATCAGAATTCCACAGCTGCCCGCTTGGATAACCATGATGAGCTTGATTGGGGGAATTTCGCATTTAAATAGCAAGTGCCAAGTGCTTTATTATTTGGTTAGTTGCCCTTCTTACCAGCCCTAAGGAATACAGAAAATACTGTCATTTAATTTTATGGCTGGCGAAAATGAAGCAGTTTGATTTTAGGTTTCTTGATGTTCCCCAGTAACGATTCCCAGTCTGCTGCTTTGCAGATGAGCAAACATTCTACTTGTCCATGTAGCATGAGGCGTTTGGACTTTATTAAAAGAAAAGTAGACATGGTATCATTACTAGCGCCGTATTTTTAAATTCTAGATTAGGGAAAAACAAAAATTAGAGAAGCCTAAAGAAAAGTATATATGTAGCTATTTAAATAGTCTCACAGAGTCACAAATAAAACTGTAAATAAAACAGAAAAGGGAAAACGTTCTTTATGCAGAGAACCCCAAATGTATTTGATGCCTGTAGAGCGCCTGCTGCTTGGTGAGCACGGTGCAGGTGAGGAGACTGCCATCAGCAGCGCAGGAACTCCTTTCTCCTGAAGGGCTGGAGGAGCGTCCCTCTCGTGTATAACTGGTGATGCTCAACCCCTCTCAGAGGCACGGTGATGGCAAAGAGAATTCAAATGGCCGTTTCAGAATGCCATTTAATAACAGGCCACAATGCCCTCTTGAACGTCAATTTTCGTCTCAGTGGCCCCGTAAACAGAAATGGAAAAACACAAATATGGGCAGAATAGGAAAGAAAGCAGTTAAATGCAAATGGAAATTGCTGTGGTGGCCAAAGCAAATGCGCACTGTCACGAAGGTCAGATTCATTAAGCCCTCCATTAACCAGCTCCGCCAGCTTACTCCCTCTTCCCCATTGTCAACTCCCTGCTCAACACAGGGCCAGACATCTGACAGGAGAGCTCATCAGCATCCTCCAAATACTTGAACTAATGTTTATTTTAAGGCTTAGAGTATAAGAGAAAGAGATAATTAAATCCCAAAGTTATTTAGAATTAGCTGTGCAGAAGATGACTTTCAAATTTTCCCCTCAAGATTCTCCTTCTTATTTGCCCTCAATGCTGGAAAACCTACAATGGCTGAGAAAGTGAAGATTCACAAGGTCACCTATTCCTAGATGCTCAAAGCACAGGGCAGGAAGAACGCTGCTCCCTCGAGGAAGCCAAGCACAGAGTTCCTGGGAAGTGTATTAGCAGCTTAATCTAATGGCTATGGCGCTTTTAATTCCTCGGACTCTTTCAGGCTTGCCTTCCAGTAAGCAGATGAAACTTGGGACAAGCATGGATTTGCAAGATAGTCATTAGCAGAGGGAATGTCAGTGCATTTGTTTTTCCAGGAGAATTAAAAATCTCTGAATGTAATTCATCCTCGGTGTCTATTCAGAGAAAGGCAGATGGAAAAATGAGATTGCAAGTTGAGAGAAGTAGGTCATTTTTTGTTTGTTTTAAAGGAATAAAAAAAAAAATCTGAATATGGGCCTCAGTCATCCAGGAAGTCATCTCTGTATGTCACCTTCCTTGTTTCTAGAGTCAGAGAATGTAAGATGCAGTGCCATCTGGTTCAGCCGCCGACACGGGGCCCTCTTACACAACAGTCCTGGCAGAGAGCTCACTAGACTCTATAGGGACATGACCAGTGATAGCAAAGTCCATTAGGGGAAAGAATCACTCATTCAACGGCTTTAGAAATCTGAAAAATACTCTAAAAAATAAATACGGACTCTTTTATTTTGAGAAACTTCTATGTTAGTAGTGACCTTGGACATGACTCATGTATGTGACTGACCTTCACATATTTTGAGACAGCTGTCAGTCAAACTCAGTTATCCCACTATTTTGTGGCTGAAATCTTCAGTTCGCAATGTTAAATAACTCAATTTTTTAAAAAGATGTTGTTCATAAAATAGTATTAAAATCCTTCGCTACTCTGGTCACCCCTTGGACATGATTTTTAATGTTCAATGGCTTGCAAAAATGTGGTGTTCTGCAAAGCAAGAATGATAAAAGCGACCTCTCTAGGCCAAAGGCAGGCATGGCAG
Source organism: Miniopterus schreibersii (assembly GCF_964146895.1). Taxonomy (NCBI): domain Eukaryota; kingdom Metazoa; phylum Chordata; class Mammalia; order Chiroptera; family Miniopteridae; genus Miniopterus; species Miniopterus schreibersii. Next base: position 57,446,414 of record NC_138111.1, on the reverse strand, counting down.
GATCAAGCAAGCTTCCGTGTTGCCAGGAGCTGGCCTGGAACTCACGCCAAGGCTGTGGTGTTTTCTGTTGAACCTAAACAATTTCACAGAAGGCCAACATAAGACAAGGCCATGCTGACCCTGATGGATTGGGCCAAAAATAAGACTACTTTATAGACATTATACAGAAATGAGCAAGTAATCTTTATCCTATTACGAACCCCTGCTTTTCTTCTTCTTTACCAACTACAGTTTTTGTCTCACCCTATTTCTCCTACTTTCTCAATAAAAATTACTAAGATACCCAGTCATAATGTTGACGATTGGACAATGGCAAGGCAAAAAACAAAAAACATTTGACAAAGAAACCTAAGGTTAAGATAAAGCAATAATAGCAGTAGAGCACTACTATTAATACTGATATTATTATTACTAATAATAACAACACAATACAATTAGAGCTATTAACTATTAGCTATAGAGCTACTCATTAAGTGCTTGGTCTCAATTGTGGCCATGCTGTGTGCTAATAAAATTTACCTACATCATTTCATCAATGTGCATAATTTGATATAAATCTAGTTATACTCATTTTACAGAGTAGAAAAAAGTGAGGCTTGTGAAAGTAATTAGCACCAAAAAAAAAAAAAAAAAGAGAGAGAGAAAGTAATTAGCACCAGATCACTAAGCTAATAATTAAGTAGTGGAACCAGGATCCAAAATTTACACACCAAGATTTTTTTTCACTCAGCTTATGTCAGCGAGTGGGGCTGACAGTCTTGAACTCACTGTGTCTAACCCAAAGAAGGATACCTTTTAAAAATTTGTCTGGCCAGAGGATGTGCTTATCACAGTGCTCAAAACGGTGCATGTCTGCCAGCTATGCATCCTCTTAATATGTGAAGAACCCATGCCAGTCTTGGCTTACAAATACCTTCTTTAAAAAATGTCCATGAAGTTTGGTTAATTTTTATTATTTCTATTAACTTTCAGTTCCAAATACGTCTGTCAATTCTTATATGCCAAGTACCAACTAAAAAGCTGTTCTCTATCAGCCAAATTTTCATTTTGTTCTATCTCTCACTAAGCTCCTGCTGCCCCATCAAAAGTTATAGATATTGGTACTAATGTTCTATCGCACAATTAGGGTCATCATTTGTTTCCAAGATCTTACTCTGACCAGGAAGATGATGCTGTTTTATAAAATCTTATTTGGAAATTCAAATACTCTGCTTGATGATTTATGTTGATTAAGTATCAAAGTTTATAATCTGATTCATATTTATCAGAAAAGGTTAGAAGCAAAATTACTCTCCAAATACACATTTTCCATCACAAAAAATTCACAAAATTATAAATATTACAAAATTACAAAAATAATGAAGGACACTTTAATGTATCAAAGACACTGGATGACACTCCAAAACTAATGTTAAGAAAGGACTCCAAATCCTTCCTAGATAAACAATAAAGGCAATCTGTGCAGATACCTTTCTTCAGAAAGTCAATAAACTCTGTTAGTAATTTCAGAAAATAGCTAAATTGACAATGTCAATTTCTGAGAAAAAAAGAATTCAGTTGTTTAGATATCAAGTTATTAATAATAACTTGGCTCTAATTTTATTCCAAATGGCTTCAAGATGAAATCTTTGAGAACAGAAATCATTTTCGAATCCTGGATCATGTATAAGAGAGAGCAATTTTTTTACAGTTTTATTGAGCAATAATTGAATTGCATCACTGTATAAGTTTAAGGTGTACAGCATAATGGTTTTATTTACATATATTGTGAAATGATTACCACAATAGGTTCAGCTAACATCTATCTTCTCATAGAGATACAATAAAAAGAAAAGAAAGAAAAAAGGGTAAAAGTTTTCTCCTTGTGATGAGAAGTTGGAGGATTTACTCTGGTAACAACTTTTCTGAATGTTACACAGAAATGTTAACTAGATTCATCATGTATGTTACATCCTTAGGACTTACCTTAAAACTGAAAGTTTGTAGCTTTTGACCACCTTGCTCCAATACCCACTCCTCCACCCTCCACCACTGGTAACCACAAGTCTGGTATTTTTTTTTCTATGAATTTCTTTGTTTATTTGTTTTTAAATTCCACATATAAGTGAGGTCATACGGTTTTTCTCTGCCTGACTTATTTCCCTTAGCATAATACCTTCAAAATCCATCCATGTTGTTAACTAATGGTAGAATGTCCTCAATTTTTATGGCTGAATAATATTCCATTACATTTATATACCACAATTTAATCCATTCCCCCATCAAAGGGTACTTAGATTGTTTCTGTGTCTTGGCTGTAAATAATGCTGCTATGAACAAGGAAGTGCAGGTATCTTTTTGAGTTAGTATTTTTATTTCCTTTGGACATAGTCCCAGAAGTGGGATTGCTGGTTCATATGGTAGTTCTACTTTTAATTTTTTGAGGATCCCTCATACTGTTTTCCAGAGTGGATGTGCCAACTTACAATTCCGTCAACAGTGCACACAGGCTTCCTTTTCTCCACATTCACTCCAGCATTGTTTAGTGCTTGTTTTTTTTGATGAGAGCTCTTCTAACAGGCATGAGGTGATAATTGCATGTGGTTTAATTGCATTTTCCTAATGACTAGTGATGTTGAGCATCTTTTCGTGTACCTGTATGCTTTTTGCATATCTTCTTTGGAAAACGTCTATTCAGGTCCTTGCCGATTTTTTTGATTGGGTTCTTTGTTTTTTTTGCCATTGAGTTGTTAGTTCTTTATATACTTTGGATATTAACCCCAATCAGATACACATTTTGTAAATTTTTTTTTTTTTCATTCCATAGGATGTCTTCTCACTTTGTGAATGGTTTATTTTGCTATACAGAAACTTTTTTTAGTTTGATGTAATTCCACTTATTTATTTTTCATTTTGTTGCTTGTGCTTTACATATATTACATCCAAAAAAATCATTGCCAAGACCCATTCTTTCTTCTAAGAGTTTCATGATCTCAGGTCTTACATTTAAGTCCTTAATTCATTTTGAGTTTATTTATGTTACTGGTATAATATATGGGTCCATTTTTATTCTTTTATTTGTGAATGTTCAATTATCCCAGCACCATTTATTGAAGAGAATGTCTTTTCTCCATTGGTTATCTTGGCTACCTTGTCAGATATTAGTTGACTTTACATGCTTGGGTTTATTTCTGGGCTCTCAATTCTGTTCTCTTAGTCTATGAGTCTGTTTTTATGCTGGTACCATGCTGTTTTGATAGCTATTGCTTTACATATAGCTTTAGGGAAAATGAATCCACCCAGAGTCTGCAAAGAGCAATTCAAATGAACATGGCCCATAGGCCAATGATCTGTGAGAAATTAGAAGTAAAGCTATAGGCAAGTGAGATGTGATCTTGTTTAATGAAGAAAATAGCACTATGCTCAATGAGAGAAAAGAGTCTTAGGTATAATTATATGGCCTTATAATTTTTCATTTTAAAGTATCTCCTATCCACTTACTGTAAGTTGGATAAAGAGAGAGACCTTTTCAGCTTTGAACACTTTTATATTACAATCCTTTAAGAGAATAAATGAGGGAATGTACACCTATTATTTTGTGTGTCCAGCATTCACTTTACATTTATCTCAAGGGACATAGAGGTTTTCTACTCTCAGCCCACCTGTTTCAGGTGAGGCTAACAATCTGAATCTTTTAAGGTTGATCCAATGTAAACTCATCGGCATATTCCATCTCCTAGCTAACAGCATATGACCCAACAACAATTAGTGAAACTAAATTCCAGGGATTTGGGGGAACTTTTAGGCTGGGATATTTGGTTGGAAGGTAATCTTTAGGTTTTGAAGATTACCAAACTGTAAGCTCCTTCCTGAGAATGACTAATAAAGACCCACCAGAGATAAAGCGATAGTGGATACACACACACACACACACACACACACACACACACACACACAAACCCGGGCGTAGAGGGGGAGAAAAGGAAAGAAAAAGATACACAGAGAGTATTCTGGTAACATTGGTTTGTTTTGACCATTCTTGAACCTTGTTTCCCTGAACAGATAAATTACTTTCTTATTCTCAAATCATTTTGTATTAGGTTAATTTCATTGACAACTAAAAGAGTTAACAGTACACTCTTCCTTGTTCAGATGGAGAAACTAGAATTGAGAGAAGTGCCTTATACTTCCTTAGGTTCAATATTTTGTTGTGAAAGAATTGTGACTCTAACCATGGCTCCTAACTTCCAGATCTCTCCAACATGGCAGGCTGCCTCTTTATTTAATGAGCATTATGCTTATTAAAGGCATGGAGAGTGAAAGGGATAGCTATCATTTTATGTTTAAACTAATACAGTATAATCATTTTCTTGAGGAAAAAAAAAAAAACTACTTCTCCAAGACGCACCCCTTTTTCTCAATTGTGTTCCTTCAAATAGAGGGCGGAATTTGAATCTCTGAGTTCCTTTGGCCATTTAGCTTCCTGCTGAGATTGCCCAAAGGGGAGCCAAGTGTGCCCAAAGGGTAGTGTAAGAAATAAATTGAGTAAAATTACTCATTGAAATTCTTATTACCAGAAACAGTGCTTGTCCATTCGTCAGGTAATTTGTAGTAATGTTTAGTAATTGATAGCAATTTCTAGTAATTAAATTCTGAGCCATTTCTTCACTTAATATTGGTTTTTCTTAGTAAACCCAGTCCTAAGAAAAGAAATTAGTGGTTGATGGCCATGTCTGAAATTTAAATGCTTTACTAGGCAGAGGAAGTACTGAATTAAGGAGGAAGTAGCTAATGTACGGGGTTGAATTGCCTAAAGTGGTTTTGTTATGAAGAAAATCCCTTACATTATATGATTAAAAAACTTTGGGACTGAGTGAAAGGAACAAAGAATACATATAAGAGTACATACACGGACTGCACTGGGTCTTTGATGAATATGAATTTCTGGGAAATGTGTTGCTTTAGGGTTAACTCCAAAACCTCCATATTTTCTAGAGAGATAAAATAATTTAAATCTACTAATGGTCCCATGAAAGACACTTGGGCTCATTATGTTAACTGTTATTGTGATAATTTATAGATCACTAGATCACATTGGAATTTCTCTTGCTAGAACGCAGTTTCCTTAGTAAAGTACTTTTCATTTTGGTAGATCAAGAAGTACATTTGTAGCCAAGATTCTATCTATAATATATTGAATATTAGATAATTGTTAAAGGATTCTATGTAATTACTGAGTTGTCTTTTTTTTAAATTAATCAGCAAATGTTTATTGGAAGTCCTAATAAATTAAAAAAGAGCATATCTATGCACTTAATTCTAAGCTCTGATTGGCTAAAATACCATTAATCTGTTTCTTGTAAATCTATAAAACTTCAGAAATAAGTTTAAGTTGAGGGTTTGCAAGTATATACATCACAAGATACAAATTTTCAGTCAGATATTTAATTTCCTCTTTGAAGCCCTGACCGCTGAATCTACCTTCATCTCCGTTTATATCTTTTTGGTTCCTCCTCCATTTCTGTTCTCTTTTGCAGTCCATCCTGCAACTGTGGCTTCTTGTGGGGTATTGTATACTGTTGTTTCATTACCTACTTCTTAGGTTTTTTTCCTTTTGCAAAAGCCCTTTGAAATCCTAAAAATTTAAGTGCTCTAAAAATTTAACTGCTATAATGTTCAACAATTAATAGCTCATCATGAGAGTCTGAAAGGTCCCAGAAGAGAAATTTAAAGCTTTTATTCCTTCTCAGAAATAACAAGAGATTTGCATAGCAGTAATTTAAAATCCTAAATATTTTAAAGCACATATAGATAAATCAATCAGTATTTAATAGGATGTGTCAGAACTACCCTGAATCAGTGATTATGGATGAAAATAAAACCTTTTTTCTCCCTAGATTTTCTTCATAGTATGAGTATTTGTGGTCTGGGTAAGTTGTTGAAATTGTCAGTCTAATTCTTTTCAGTCTCTAAATATCTGAAAGAAAATAATGTTTTGGCACCATCAATAAACTGGGATGACTTTGAAAGACAACCAAGGGGGAAGAGCCCTTGAACTCATGAATCCTCCTGGGTTATTGATCTATTTAAGTGCATAGTGGTTGAGTGATCATCAAAATGTAATGACCTCACCTGTCATTGAAACCAAGCAACTGTATTTAGGTCATGAGAAATCTAGTTACATGACTGCCTTGGAGGAAAAAAAAAAATATATATATATATATATAATGTTTTTATTAAAAACATGGTTAGCTCTACAAAAAAATTATGGAGCGAGGAAAGTTACCTTCTAGTTTCTAACTACTCTATAGCTCCACTTTTACAACTCTGCTTCCTTTCCTCTAGTAGCTCAGAGTATCTACTCTGCTCAAATCCAGCTAACATCCGCCCACATCACTTGCTGCTTTTAGCAAATTGTGTATTCTAAAACAATTACTCCTTTCTCTTCACAGCAAACAATTTGGAATAACGTTTTATAACTGACAGCAATTCTTCGTAATAATAAGTAACTATAGTGAACATGGCCATTTATATTTAGGTCTCTTGTCTCAGGTCTACTATCTGTGTGACCTGAGAAAATGGCTTTATCTCTCTGAGACTCAGTTCCTCCCTCCCTCCCTCCCTCCCTCCCTCCCTCCCTCCCTCCCTCCCTCCCTCCCTCCCTCCCTCCCTTCCTTCCTTCCTTCCTTCCTTCCTTCCTTCCTTCCTTCCTTCCTTCCTTCCTTCCTTCTTTCCTTTTTTGTCTTTTTTACTGTAAAATGAAGATAAAAATCATTATTTTATGTTACCTTGAGAAACAAATGATTAAACCTGAAAGAGTACCATGCTTGGCTAATTTTATTTAACTTTTCACATTTGTATTTAGTTAGGTATCAATTAAGGAAAATTGTACTATTTAGACTACATAATATTTATTGATGGCTTACTGTGCTTCAGCTACCCTTCAAGGCCTATTGTAAATGCTGCCCCCTCCCTAAAATATTTAATAATATACTCAGGTCGCACTGTCTCTTTTCCCTTTGATAACTTTAACACCTTTTGTGTGTTGTGAATCTATTCATATTTGTATTTGTGTATCTTACTTTTCTTAAGAGTATAACTTTTTGAAAATAATACTCCATTATGGACATCTTTTTATTTTCTGTCTAATCACACAATCTTAATGTAGAATTGCATTAAGTCAAACTACACCAAATCAAGTTAAATTTAAAGAGATTAATCAACAGTCTCATTCTGAGATGTAACTTCTGTAACTTCTTTCACATACATACACAATCACACATGCGAACACATCTTATAATGGTAAAGTTTAGGAAACAAAAATTAGTTGCTAAAGGAAATGTTTTCGATGAATCTGGGCCGTGGGGCAGCACCCTAATTTACATTCCACAAATTACTTTTTCAACTGTTACAACTCAGACTCTTCAATTGGCATTACAATATGTCAATCTTGGTCATTCAGATCTTTTTGTTTTTAAAGCATATGAATCTTTCAGTCAGCACAATATATACACTTTGGGAGCTCTGTGAAAGAAAGAACTATAGGTAGAATAGCTTTGCCATCATTAAATGCTGCTACTGAAGTTACAATCTAAAATATTGATCAGAGCATTTTATAAAGACTCTCATAATAAAGTTTTCTCAGAATTCAGAGACAGGGAAAAGTTAATTTCCCGGGGGGGGAAAAAGAAAGCAGGATTTCTAGTATTAGCTAATAAAACCATGTGTGCCTTTGTGCTTCTCTGCCTTCTTTTGCTAAGAGAAAAATCAGAGCTAAGTGTCATGCTCAAGTAACTTACTGCCCTATCCTCAATCTATCATGTAGTCATTTTTCTTTTACCGGGGTTTGACCACTTCTGTGATATCTTCCCCTTCTAGTAGGCTATATCAACTCTTCACATTGGTGAACAGGGTAATAAATAAATAAATTTAATAAATAAATGCAATGCTGTCTCTTCTACAAATCCCTACCTTCCCTGTTAAACTGAGCACTTTTTAACTACTCTGGTAGACTTTGTGTTGGGCTGCCAGCTACTCCTTCAATGAAGCACTTGCTGCCCAGCTCATAGAAATAATTGGCAAACAGCCTCCTGTTGCCTGCCCCTTCTGGAACCCCCTCAGTGGCAGAGAGCTGCATTATTCAAGATCGCCTTTCTTCCTAGGGGAGACTGCAGACAATGACTAATCATTGAAAGAGTACAAAGTCCAGGTGACCTCAGCACAACTTGGGTCAATTCTCATTCAGAGTGTCCAACGTGGTTATACAAGTTGGTCACTGGGATTGCATTACAGAATAGGTTGTCCCTCTGCTTAATTCTGCTTTCTTAACCTGTCTTCCAAAAGTTTTGATTCCAAAGGCGCTTCCTGGTAAAAATCTTATACACTAAATTCTATCTCAAAGACTGCTTCTCAGGGAACTGAACCTGCACCAGTAGCTACAGGGACTGTTTAACTGATAAAACATTCACTGACATTAGATTGGACCGATAGGCTGCTGTAAGGAATATTTTCATTGGTTCAATGCATTAAGAGTTTGAGAAATATGGGGGAAATAATAATTATGAAAGCAATGACTACAGGTGTCTATTATGTTCTAATGATGTTCTGAACAAGATAATAAACATCCAAGATTCATTACTCTAACAGAAAGTTAAGTTTGAAAGCCAGAGAGGGACTCCTTGGTAGCATACACAGGAGCTCTCATTTTCTGCAGAGTGGGGAAAAAGAAAGTTGAGCACCAGGCCAAAAACTCCCAATCAAAAAAGACCTGCTTTGCTAAAGTCAGGATTTTGGTTGGCAAAATATGAAACACCACTAAATAAGTTGGAGAGGTTGAAGTCTGTATCGACAAATATCTAGAATCTTCAGATTCCTCTGAACCTTCTGCATCTGCAGAAGTGGTCTCAATATTTCTGCTTAAAGCTAGAACTCCCCTCTTGCTTGAGTATGATTCAGACAACATTCAGGACAACACGTGCCCTCGCTTCCCTTTCTTGGCCTGCAGGTCTACAACCAGAATTAAGTCACAATATAAACCAGCTAGGGACGTGATGAGAGGTGCAGTGCAAGTCGTCCGGTTACTTGGCATTACAACCTGAAAGACCTTCTGGCACTAGAGGTATCAGTGATAATAAAAGATGCCATGTAGATATTATGGCAGACGCCAATGAGAGAATCATAACACAGATTGCTGGTTGTCTAGAGCAAGGTCATACCATCCGAATTGTATGCCTTCTTGTAAATAATTCTTGGCATACTACTGGGCCTAGTATAGATAAAATGAATGACAGTGATGTACCAAGTGACAATTGAGCCATAGCTGCTGGTCATGAGCTAGGAACTGTCAAAGCCACTAAGTTGTAAAGTCAGAAAAGTCCTATAACTCCTGATTTAGGGTTCTAAGTAGTACATCTAGGATTAAGCTCAAGCAGAATCAGAGGGTCCATGCAAACTGTGAAAGCAGATTTCCAAGGCCCCAATGTCATTCACCAGTTTTGCCCCAGCACCTCTTTACCAGATCACAGCTATGACCATATAGGGTATACTTATACCTAGCAAATGTAAGAAGACAAAACACAAGGCAGGTTCATAAGTGTCAATTCAGTATATGGGTACAAATCTGAAATCAGACAGCAGCTGCATTACAGCCCCACTCAAGGAGGACTTTGAAAGAGAGTAAGGAAAAAAATTCCTCCCAATGTACAGAGTCTCAGCTGGGGCACTTGGTCATACATTTTTGGTAGAAATATAAGTGATACAAGTTTCAATATACCTGGATTCACACACAGTGGCAAATAGCTTGGCCAGGTGATCCAGGGCCTGGAAGAACAACAGATGAAAACACAGGGGGGAAAAAAAGAAGCTTTGGAGGCATGTAGAATGGACATATGGAAGAGAACATGAAATATGGAAATATTTGACTTGCTAATACTCACTAAAAACAACCATCTTGAAAGAAGCAATGAACAACAAATACAACAATTTGGCAAGTTGATGTCAGTATCTGTCATTGACTACCCTATTGTTGGAATTTTGGTCACATGAAATAGCCAAGGACACAAAAGTGGAGGTTCTATATGGCTCAACATTTGGAGTTCACTTAACTTACCAAAGTTAATCTAGCTACTGCCAACACCAGATGTCCAGCTGTCATCAATAGGGTCCAATAGTTAATCCCAATATAGCAGCATCCCTCAAGAAGGATTCTTAGTGACAAATCACTGGACTCTTAATGACAAATCACTGGAAAGACAAGTAATTTCTTTTAATAGGGGTAAACATATTTTCAGATTTGGGTTTGCTTTTCTGCCTTAGCCAATGCCACTATCTGAAGATTTAAAGCATGTTGGGTACCGGGTCTCATAGAACATAATGACTGACCAAGGAACCCAGTTTACAGCAAAGGAGGTACAGAAATAAACCCATGACCATAGGATCAACTAGTCATGTAACATATAGCGCCATCCAGAAACTGGTAGAACATTGGAATTGAAGGGCCAGTTTAGAAACTGCTTTATGAGGATGGAGCACAATCTTCTAGGCTATGGTATACCTATTAATCAACAACATTTTGTATGTTGCTGTGCCTTCAATAGGAATAATACATGGGTCTAGGAACCAAGAGATGGACGCATAAGTGGTTTCACTTAAATTACTCCCAGTAACCCACTTAGGGATTTGTACTTCTTATATCTTCAATTCTGGGCTCTGTAAGTCTAGAGGTCTTGGTTCCCAATTTGGAAACACTTCTGCCAAATGATTCAGCTAAATTCCCATTAGATTTTAAGCTGTGACTGCCTTCTGGAATCAGCAGGCAAGAAGAGCAGGCATTGCCCTGGCAGGGGCAATAGACTAGGATAATCAGAAGGAAATGAGGCCACACAATGAGGATGGAAAGACTATGTCTGCAATATGTTTGCCACCCAGGTAATCCAGCTGGTTACCTCTGGTTCAACTTTGCCTAATTGAAAGAGCAAATGGATAAGAGCATCAATCCGAGCCTGAGCCTGAGAAGGGTGTGGTGAGCAGGGGCTTAGAACCCTATACTCCAGCAGAGATGCTGGGGTGAATGAGTGGAACAGAGAATGGACAGTGGAATAAAGACTTGATGAGCATCAGTTGCCCTCCACCACACTGATGTGTTGCTCAAATTCCCCTGCCATGAAAAACTTGTTCCCCCGATAGCTGGAAGTGGTGATAAAAATCAGTCTTCAGCTGCCAGCCCTTTCAGAGCTGCAGAGAATCTACTTGGCTAAGAAGATGGCCTTTCTCTAGGTAGCCTGCACCCAAAACGAATCCATGAGAAACTCTGAGGACCATCTTAGCTCCAGAACATCCTATATTTTTGACTGTGGTTGTCATTGAGCCTGAATCATAGCTCAACTTTCTTTTCCATATAATCACATGGAAAGTTTGAACTTTATTAGATACTGAACACTTTTGTTGAACATTTTTTCCCAAAATAATTGCTAAACTCTATATTCACAGCAGAGTTCCAGTAGTTCCAACTTTTCACCAATACTTGGAATTTTCAGTCCTTTTAACTTAGCTATCATTTCCAGGAAATGATAGTCCCCACCACTAAACCCACAAAGTGTTCATTGTATGCACCATGTTTATAATATTTGTCCCTTATTGACTTGTTTTTTAAGTATATGTCAATTATTTGAAGGCAGGAACACACATAACAATAAAATAACAGACTAAATATTTATTATTTGCATGTATTTCCTAAGCGGTCTAAATGAGATAAGTAATAATAATAACAATAACAATAAAGACAACATTTATTGAGCACTAGTATGTGCCAGATATTTTTTTAAACATAATTCATGTCTAACTCATTTAAATTCTACAGTAACCTATTTTATAGGTGACAAAATAGAGGCCACAGAGAGATTGCATAACTTACCTTACCAAAGTTTACACAGCAGGTAAATCGAAGAGTCAAAATCTGAACCCAGATGTCTAGATGCAGAGACTGAGCTTTTATGATCTTCACTGCATATTGCATATTAATATATATCCTATATCATACATCCTTTATTACATCTTATATTCTAAATTAAGGCTTAGAGGATTCAAGTAATTTTCCCACATGGCCAGAAAATGGTAAAGCTAGGATACGGTTCAAGGCAGTCTGACTGTAACTTTTGAACACTTGTTTATCTTTCACTCCCCCTGAGCCATGGCGATACTATTAGTATTTATCATACATCACACTGCATAATAAAGAGAAGTAAGTTTGTTAAATTAGCGAATTATTCAAAAAGTGTATATACATAACATGGTGGAAGACACAATGGAAGGATAGTAACAAGGAAGGAAAGAAGAAAGACAGGGAATGGGAGAAAACGATCTTTTGTATCGCACCCACCATGACTTGGATCAGGAAAGGTCCATAGGTTTCAAAGCTCCAATCATTTGGCAGCTATTCTCGGGAGCTCTAAGTTGGGCATTTTGAAGTCTCACCAAAGCTTAGGGAAGAAAGAATTATTGATATAATCTAAGGGAGCAGGATCCAGAATTAGTACATGTTCGATGGAGGTGTCATATTCTTGTTAAAGGTGATATACTAGAGATTTTCACAGACACTACTTCAAAAACTACATAAGGATTCTGAGAGATAGACTTAATTATTCCCATTTTTCAGATCAGGAAATTAAATGAAGTCACCGAAGCCCTGGCCTCTTCTTACAAACTAATGATTGGATGAGAGCACAGTGACAAACCAACCGGAAAACTTCTGACTACACTTTCAATGAGAACAGATGACCCGGCACCAGTCCTAGAGGTTGCAGAGGGTTACACCGTCTGATGATGATGATCTTGCTATCATTGTCTGCTTTTGTGGCAGTCCCTCTTTCTGACCCTAACTCATATTCTTGGTCCCAGGCAAGTAAGTTCAAGTTCAGAGGCAGGTCCCTTTTAGCTTCAGGAAGTCATGGAGAGAATCAAAATGAAAGCCTTAGCTGCTGCTTCCCTTCACAAAGAAAGAAAGTTTTACAGAAAATAAACTATGTCAACTGGTTACAGCTGTTCTCACAAAGGACCCCTGGTGTGCAGTTTTAGGATAAAACAGTGTTTATCCAGGTGAAGTAGGCACTCAGATTCAGGAACTTTTATAATTTTATAAACATTTTTCTGTCCGTATTCCATATAACTTTGAACCTCAGAAGTATCCCTTGGTACCTATATAAAATACTCTTTTTTGTTGTTTTTTTGTTTGTTTTGTTTAAGAGATAGCCACCTATTCCAGAGTAATGATCTCCTCCTTGCCAGGAGCACAATCTTAAAGAGGTAGCTTTTGCAATAATGAGTAATAACTATGAATGGTGTCAGGTGGGCACTAGGCTTATCAAGGTGATTATTCTGTAAGTTATATAAATGTCTAACCACTGTGCTGTACACTTGAAACCAATATAACATTGTATGTCAACTGTAATTGAAAATTTAAATAGGTAAATAAATAAATAGGAGTACATCTATTAAAAAGAAAAGAAAACCTTTGCCCCCTACCACTGTCACTTAGTACTTAGTAATCCTTAGCACCAGGAGTATAACAGAGCAATTAACTTCTGACAATGGTATAAATGTAGGCTTGTTAAAACAAGGATTATTCATATTCCCTCATGTTATCACCCTGACCTAACTTAACCAACCATAAAGTGCAGTAACACACAGACCCGTAATTTTGTGGCTTAGATAAAATGCCCAAAGAAAGAGAGGAGAGAGAGAGAAGGAGGTGGGGGGAAGAGGGTGAGAACCTAGTATTAGAGCCTAATAAAATGAAAAAGTGAAATGCATTAATCATATTTTATTTTTTTATTTAAAAAATATGGAGCACTTAACAAGTTTACGTGTCACCCTTGCACAGGGGCCATGCTAATCTTCTCTGTATCATTCCAATTTTAGTATATGTGCTACCGAAGCAAGCAAGCATTAATCATATGCTAAAGAGCTGGGATCTTGCATTTTATTTTAAAACCACTAGCTTCAAAGATACAGTAATGATTGTGATAACTTCTTACGCTCTGTGATGACACTGTGCTCATAATACACTGGTCATTAAAATTCCAGAAGCCTCCACTCTAACCAATCTTTAGCTTAAAAAAACAACAACAGACCCTCTCATGACTTCTCTGATATAAAAGAATCCAAAAATATTTAATGTGTCATTGCAATTTGCTGCCCTTATCTGTCTTGGGGGGAGTGTTATGGCTGAAGAACTGTGCTTCTCTCATCTGCATTTTTTAAGAAGCAAGATAAAGCTGACAAGTCAAGGAGAGAAATGGAGAACCACTGGGAAGAACAGCAGCTTTCCAGACTTGAGTTCAAAACCTGGTTTTGCCACTGATGTGCTATGAGACTTCAGTAAGTCTTAACATCTCTAGATTTCTGTTTCCTCATCTGTAAAGTAGAGATGAGTGCTGACATTATAAGGTTTGCGTCGTTACCCCAGAGCAAGACATACAGTAAGTGTCTAATACATTTAAATGATGGAGTAATCACATTAGGTAATTATATATGATATAGCAAGTATCCAGCACATAGTAGGAACTGAGTAAATGCTGGCTGTTAATTTTTTAATTTTTTTTAAATGAATCATTTACTACAGTTTCCTGGTGTTGAGTCAGCAATATTTCTGTGAGGGCAGAAGTAAAGCTTTTTCAAAAAGTCAAATCACACACACAAATAAAAAAACAAGGGAAAGATCAGGTCAGAATCAATCGCTTTGTATGGATATTGCTGTAAGCGAATTATTTAATTCATGCCTTTACCCTGTTTAAATTTTTTTAATTTTTTTTTTGCACTGCAGGATCAGACTGTTAATGCACTTAATGAGGCAAAGAAGCATTGCAGTATATCTGAGCAATTAAAACCCCTCCATTCAGACTGTAATAAAACCTGCAATTGTCTCCTTTCTGCCTGGAAGAACAACTTTATGGTTTATTGAACAAGTAAGATTTTGATTTAGCTCTAACTCTTCTTCTCAAAGTCTCTGCACTTTGCTGTCCTCACCTGCCTCTTTGAAAGGATGTTTTCTTTCTAATGGAAAGGATCACAAATCAATATTATCAGGGCATATCCAGGTTCAGTGTATTGTCCAAGCGTAAGTGTTACTGGCGACCATCCCAGTGAAACAGACTTCTCTTACCTTCCCTTCTTCACGAAAATTTGCTTTTTTCTTTCTTTTCTGAATATGAAAAAATCAGTAGCACGCAGGGACAGCTATGGCTTCGACTCCATTCTGAATGTTGTGTTCTTTCCTGGCAATCAAGTCAACTCCTTTACCAAACCGTTAAACTAGCAAATCCTCATCGGGGCTGAACATACTCGGCGTGTGTGGTGATAGGAGAATGGGGGCTATAAGCTGGCCTGTCTTTATTTTGCGCTGTATGATTGACCTGTCCTGGGCAAGTACCTTTTGTAGCAATATGTACAGCTCTGCTTTCTCTGGCCTAAGGGGCGTCTGGGAAACTGCAGAGGGGGCTCAGAAGAGTGCCATAAATTGACTAAAAGTGCAGAGATGAAGCTAATGAAGCTGGACTTCGGCTTCCAATTGAACAGGCTGGTAGAGTGAGGGTGCAGGCTCTGAGCAAGGGATGTCTCAGAAAACGGTGACAAGCTCCTTGTGTTCTCTGAGCACAGGGCGACAGGAAACAGGTTTAAGTGGCAGAGTAAAGGACTTGGCAAAGGTTGTTCATAGCTAAATGGGCTCTGTAAGGATGGTATTTAAAGTTACTTGTAAGTGAACTGGGTTCTTATCTCCCCGGGGATTTGAGTAGATCCGTGTTTCCTTCCCAGGTTGCTTTCTAATCCTGTGGGTATAGTAACAGTGCAGAGAAAAATTCCAAGAAAACATGGGATAAAGGGGAGGGAGGAAAAGGAATAGGAAAAGCCAAACCAAGATTCCCCTACATTTCACAAAAATGCCTGCTCCTTCCTGGGCCGGGATGGAAGACAAAGCAAACCACGTGTGGGCATAGGGCTCCTCTGATCCACCAGCTGCGGCCACAAGGTCATCAGCCACCAAGGCGGCTTAGGCATCCTATCCCTGACCCTCTACAGCAAATGCTTCAGCACAATTCCCTGTCGCATGAAACACCACACACTGACCAGAAAATGAACGTCGTCGTCATTTCCCAGGCTGAAAAGAGCTTGTGGCACAGAAAATGATGTGAACATTAAACACACACACACAGAGAAACAGCACGTTTACACACTCATCTACTAATATCAGTTCCAGACTGAGGATACACCTCTAGAAAACAGAAGTGCCTGAAATTACCAATCAAAACGTAGCCTCGTCGAACTCTCTCTGCTCTTCTAAAGATAAACAAACAATTCAATACCAGCCTCATAATGACCACATATTTTCAGCCGCAGCAGGTTGCTGCCTGGCCCCCACAGGAAAATGACAAATGAATGCTGTTTAATATTTTGCTTGAACAGTTTTTTCTTTGGGAGGACTATTTGCAATACGATAATGAGAAGAGCATAGCTGCAGAGAGCAGCATTTTGTAAGGATGACTACCTTTCTAGGGCATATCATCTGATACACACTTTGTTTATCCAGAGTGAATTCAGTGGTTAAAATGATTAATTGAACCCATTTTGGGTTACTCATACTAGCTCTTGCAAAGGAGGTGATTGCTATTTTTTTCTTAGTGACTCATACGAAGACGCCAGCGGTATTCTGGCAATAACAAAATGACATTTCTAAATTTAGCAGCTCATAAATCTTTTAAGATGCCAACCACATCTAGTACTCCCCTCCCCCAGGCTCCTCTCCCAGTACTTGCTCATATGTGCAAAAGACCTACGTGTGTATGGAGACAAGAAAGAGGCTTCCTCAGGGCACATCTCCTCCTCCCTCAGCACCTACCAACACCTCTGTGCACTCTGGTAGGAGCAATGTGTATATTTCCCAAGTGATAGCTTTTATTACCCCATTAAAATGCTAAGTCTGTCCTGTAAAAACATACACAGAATATGTGCATGTTTCCAAGAGTCCAACTCATTGAATGATTTTCAAGGGGCACTGTGGAAACAAGCAAATTTCCTCCTGTCCTTTTATGTTATCTATTCTGTGACATGAAATATGCAGTAACTTCACAGCCTCAGGAAATGAAATTTTCTTTGCCTCTATCATTTTCTGTGGTTTACATAAGACACCTACCAAATGTATCTGATCTGCTGATGTCCTTTTACCCATTGTTCTGAGGCTCCAGGGCTACCGCAGAGATCCACAAATTTTACCAACATATGACTCACACAGATAGTGGGCAAAAAAGGGAATGTAAGAGAGCTAGAGTTGGTGTACTGAACATCCAAATGACTACAAAAAGAGATTTCTCAGCAAAGTGACATACAGGTATTGCTTTTTAAATAGTTAGCTAGTTTTAACCCCTCCCTCTTACAACCTCTGCACTATGGAGATCTTCCCATCATTGAATGAAAGAGCACATTGCATTTCTTTCCATTTCTTGAAATGACTGTCTACAAATGGTAAGTATGTAATAAGCTTTTTGCCTCTCCTCCATTTTTCTTCACAAATCCTGTTTAAAATATAAGCCTTTTCAGGTCAATTACAACAGCAAAATTGTCACTTAAGAGTAGATGCAATCAGCAGATTTGAGATGAGTACATGAAAAGGTCAAAATTAATAAGAAAATTCTTTAGGAAATATGAGATTCTTAATGGCAGAACTGCAGTGTAGAAACATGCAAATTTCAAGAAAAAGGAAGCTTTATTTAAAGTAGGAAGGGTACATTTTGAGACTATATCCTTCAGACAAGGGGTTCTCAGTTATCCCCTCCTTTTCTTCTGCCTAATGTGTTTACTGTTTATATTACACCAAATAGAATGTTCTATATTTTGGAGCACTTGAGCTGAAGAAACAATCCTTAGAATATCTGAGGAAATGAATTTCAAAAAAGCAGGGTGTGACATATGAGACCTGGTGACTTCCTAGCTAAGACTCTCCATGAAAGACATGTAAACTCCACTGAACGCACAGATTTCCTTTGCCTCTTCATCAGTAAGGCATCTGGGAAACTAGATCTACTATGAAAATAAAGGCATCTTAGTCAAGTGTCCCTTCTGGCTTACGAGAAAAAGTAATCAGATTTTCAATTGGATTAAAGATAATGGTTATCTGTGCAAAGCAATGAGGTCAGATTTTACTTCTACAAAGAATCAGATAATTTTCAGGCTCCCTTCCGAAGATCCACTAGGGATGAATAGAGCTTCCAATTATGTTTAAAAATAGGATGTAGAGGACAAGTCCAAAATCTACATCTTTAAGATGATTATTTGCTGCTTGGTTACTGAATTTATGCCAACCACTCAACTAAAATGAGCACCACTTCCCTCTACCCCAACTTTCTTGATCTTAAACATGAAAAGGCCAATGTTTCCTTGAATTTGTCTCTGTTGTTCTTATATCTCAATATGTACACATCCATCCTATTATTTATGGCTTTTAGATATCCATGGGTTATAGAAAATGTAGAAACCACGGATCCGGTTCCCTTACAATTGGCTCACCCACTCCCATCTCAAAGCAATGTGCCAGGTAATGTGTTGCATACTAGCAGTTCAGAGACTGTACTTTTTTCCCTTTTTTATGTTTATAGTCTATGGTGGTTTCTGCTGTGAAATAGTAATTTGGCTTTTCATTAACCAGAAACAAACCTTCCTACTTCCCTCCCTTTCATTCCCCCTGAGGGAGAAATATTGTTGGCTAGATGCTGGAGATGTCCAGGATTGTTAACAAATGGTCTCTTTGTCGACATAGAACTTTAAAGGGAGGTTAAATGTTTATTTAAGAGATCTCTGTAAAAAGATGGTAACCCATCAGCTAGGTGTGTGTGGGGTCGGGGAAGAAGCATTGATTCAGGTCTCAGGTGTTGATGGAAAGCTAATGTCCCAGGAAACAATGATATGAAAAACTGGCCTACATTGATTAAATTGAGCTATTTTCACAGCTAACTTAAGTAAATATGGGCAGCAGAAAAACTAAGCTGTCAGTCCAATTCTACCCTCTGTCCCCAGATATCACACTTGGCTCTAGAATTGTAGGAAAAGCAGATGCTCGCTCTGCTCCGGATACAAAGTCACTATTTATTGGCAGAAGTGCAATTTATTTAGGCTACTCCAATCCCTTTAGACTCAAAGCTTTCAGAATAACCAAGGAAATAGACAGACATGGCTTGTCATGACCAAACTCATCAACAAATGGGAAGGCAAAACGCCTTTTACTTAAACAGATGTTGCAAAGCAAATGTGTGAAGCTAGTGTAATTTTGTTTTCCCTCTTTTATAACCATGATGGATCCTCCTGTGTCGCAGAAATTCTAAACCTGCACAGTGCAAAAAATAAAAAATAAAAATGAAGACTGATCTACTACAGTTATAATGTATACATCACTGAATTTTCTTCCTCTTAAAAAATGTTATAGCCATTTATTTTAAAATGTGAAATCTGAGATAATTAAAAAGTAGCTGAGAGGAAAATAAGATGGTGGCATAGGTCACAGCTGCACCCGCCGCCTCCCGCAACCACATCAAAATTACAACTAAAATACAGAACCACCGTCACTCAGAGCCTCCTGAGATCTGGCTGCACAGAAGCCCCACAACCAGGGAGCTGAAGCAGCACCGAGACCGTAGGAGGGGGGGAGACGCAGGCGGATCGGGGCTGAATTGGAGACGCGGCCGCGGGCGGGCCCACACCCGGTGCCGCGGTTGAAACCTGGGAGGGAATCTCGGCGGAGGGGGTTTCCTGGAAGACCGAGGGGTCCCAGCCCCACAGCAGGCCCCCAGCCCAGGGCTCCAGGGCCCGGAAGAGACGTCCCCACAACTCCGGGCTGTGAAACCAGCGGGGACTGTCCCTGAGGGTCGCGGAGGCTGCGGGAGCCCCAGCAGCTCCTCTAAAGGGCCCGGCACCGACTCACTCGGACGCTCCCTCTGAGCCCAGCGCCGGGAGCAGGAAAGGACCCGGGACACTCGGGGAGGGACTAACCTGCCTGGAATCCGGGCGAGAGGCGGAGGGCGGCTTCCTCCCGGGCAGAAGCGCTGGCGGAGGCCATGGCTCCTGTGGCGAGTCCTCCCCGCACACAGCCGGCGGGCAGGCGCCATGTTTGAATCGCCAGCACCTGACTCACACCTTTGGCCCCGCCCCGTGATTCCCGGAGGCCCCGCCCCTCCCCACCTGCAGCTCATCCAGGCCATTTCCAGGGGCTTTTCTGTGCAAGTGGCCTCTGGAGCCTCATGCTTAGGACTTTCCTAAAATCTCTCAAACAAGCAGCAGCGGGCCCCAGACGGCTTGATAAGGGGCCCCAGGCCTGGCACTAGCGGCAGCTGCATTGGCTCATAGCTTGGTCTCTCCTGGGCACCTCCAAGCCCAGCACAAGTAGCAGCCAACTATGGTTTGCTGTGTAGCTCATGCTGGGTGGCCCTGGGCAAGGCACTGGCAGAGGCTGACTTTGCACCTCCAGGGAGGCCCCAGAGACAGTGCACCCGGTGGTCAGATTTGACCACACTGGATTACAACCCTACTGCATCTACGAGTGACACTCAAGGGGTGCACTTGGTGAACACCAAAGCTCCACTGAAGTAAATCCTGCTCCACAGGGGTGTCTCCAGCACAGCAGCTCTCTGGCTGTAGCTGCAGCTGGTCCTCACAGCGGATTGGCCTGGGGATCAATTCCTCCCAGTGACGCCAACAGCAACCAAGGCTCAACTACAACAGGACAGTGCACACAGCCCACACAGGGGAGCACCTAGAAGGCCCAGCTCAGGTGACTGGGGAGGCTGAGCCACTGGACCCTACAGGACACCTACTACACAAAGCCACTCTACCAATTCCAGGAGACATAGCAGCTCTACCTAATACATAGATACAAACACCTGGAAGCAGCCAAAATGAGGAGGCAAAGAAACATGTCATAAAGGAAAGAACAGAAGAAATCTCCACAAAAGGAAATAAATGAAATAGATCCAAGCAAGCTAACAGATACAGAGTTCAGAATAATGGTTATAAGGATGCTCAAGGATATTAGTAAGAGTATGACGAAAATAATTGAGAAAATCGATGGCATAATAAAGTACCAATTTGTAATGAAGGCTACAGGAACTGAAATGAAGAGTAATTTACAGGGAGTCAACAGTAGAGTAGAGGACGCTGAGAATCTAATCAGCAATTTGGAACATGAGGAAACAAAAAACACCCAACCAGAAGACCAAAAAGAAAAAAGAATCCAGAAATATGAAAATAGTTTAAGCAGCCTCTGGGACAACTTCAAGAGGCCCAACATTCATATTATTGGGGTGCCAGAAGGTGCAGAAACAGACCAAGGAATTAAAAACCTATTTGAAAAAATAATTGCAGAAAACTTCCCCTATCTGGAGAAAGAAATCAACTTACAAGTCCAGGAAGCACAGAGGGTCCCAAAGAAGAGGGACCCAAAGAGGCCCACAGCAAGACACATCATAATTAAAATGTGAAAGGTTAAAGACAAAGAGAGACTCTTAAAAGCAGCAAGAGAAAAGCAATTAGTTACCTACAAGGGAGCACCCATACGACTGTCAGCTGATTTCTCAACAGAAACCTTGCAGGCCAGAAGGGAGTGGCAAGAAATATCCAAAGTGATGAAAAACATGGAACTACAACCAAGATTACTCTACCCAGCAAAGCTATCATTTAGAACTGAAGGTCAAATAAAGAGCTTCACAGATAAGAAAAAGCTAAAGGAGTTCATCACCACCAGACCAGCACTACAGGAAATGTTGAAACGTCTTCTTTAAGAAAAAGCTAATGAACAAAAGAATTTGATGAACTAAATATATCCAGAGACACTGACACATGCAACAGATGATCATATTTCAGAGGAAAGAGGGAAGCGGGGTGGAGGGTGGGAAGAGATTAACCAAAGAAGTTATATGCATAACCCATGGACACAGACAATGATGGGGTGAAGGCCTAGGTGGAGGGGGTCAATTGGGGGTAAAAAAATGGGACACCTGTAATACTTTCAACAATAAAGATAAATTAAAAAAAAAAAGTAGCTGAAGGAGCTACTCACACTCTAATCTCTTTCCTTTGCATGGGAGCAACAAACCTCTCATTAAATTAATCATAAAGCAAAAAAGATGAAAGTTCACATACTGAAAAATAAGACTTAATCAACCTCATGTCAGTATCTGGTCAACTGAAGTGAGAATTTAGTTCATAGCATATGTCTGCTTTGCATTGTGAAATGGCAAATACCTGGTATGTTTAGGAAAGCAGGGAAAGGATAATGCTACTTATTAATAAAAAAAAGTAGATCTGGAAGAGACTTTAGAAACAATCTAGAGCAACATCTTACCTTTAAGATAAACAAAGTAGAACAGAGGAGAGTCATTGATCTGCCTGTCTTGTCTAACTGTAAAATAGTTCTTTATTAACTATTAACACCTATAGTTTAAACTTGAAAAGTTATAGGATAAAATGGCATAATTCAGTGTCCAAAGAAGTTATTAGTAACATAAACTTGCCTTCTTTAAATTAAAATATGAAAGAAAAAAAGGCTTAATTGCTGAAACAAGTAAAGTCATCTCTTCATTCAGAAAGGCCTGACCAGAGTTACCAATCACATCTAGAAATGGGAGCCACTCTTTGGTTCTCAGTTGGTGAGTCCAAAGACATAGAAAAAGAAGAGACAGGGCAATTGTCAGCTGTGACCATCCATGCAATGCCCAGGGAAAGAACATCTTGTCAGGCAGACCTTCACATTTTTAATTTGACCTCCTGAACAAATAACCACATGCTATAGAAATGGATACAATGGCTCCTCAAAGCCTGAACAGGAAATACTTTGCTAACAATTAATTTAATGCTGCTGTTGATGTGGATTCACATAGCTTGTGTTCCACCCATTGTTCAAGAACTAAGCTGTTCTCTTTTAAAAGTCCTCTTTTCTCCTATTTTGTATCTATGAATCCCAGAATACAGAATTTTCAGGTGCATTGTTGAGAAAAGCTTTGTATGGTTGTCCATTTTACTTTATCAGTGAAGATTATATCATATTTATTATCTCAAAGGCTAAAGTCATCCAATTTCTTAGGGTAGATTTGTGTTTGTTCTTACTTTCTATCACATATGTAAAGCCACTTATCTCAGAATAACTAATCTTCCATTTTTTTCCACTCTGCATTCTTCATAAGACATATTTCTATTGGTAGTAATGTTTTCATGTTATTGTTATCTCCTGACTATAAAAACGAAATTACATGCCAATGGAGCAAACTTTTCACTCTGCACATAAAAGTTAATGGCTTTTAGAACTCCATGAGTTTCAATCAGATAGTTTTGTAGCTAACATTAAGTTGGCTTCTTGGATGGTTGACTTAGAAACTGGCTACCCAATGTGATAATGCCAATTCAAGTAGAAAACTGAAATGATAATTATCATTCATTAATAACTACCTATGAATAAACTATAATTACAGAAAAAGGTGTAATCTTTCTCTATCCGAATGTACACTTATAGGAAATATAAAATGTTATTGTTTCACAGTGGTTATTAGTTTTATGAGATATATTTATGTTTGAAAATATTACAGAGATGAATATAAAAAAATAAAAAGGTGTCTTTTAAATTTCCAAAGAAACTAAAATAAAACATTTGCTATTAAAATGTTTTACAGAATATAACTTTATATTTTATAGCTTCTGTCTATTCTAAAGCTTTTACTTAATTTTTTTCTTTCAGTGACCTTAGTGATAATTGTCTCTTATCTCATCAAATAACTTTATGAAAATTGCATAGTCAATTTCCATCATACTTCCCAAAGGAGTTTTAAAACTTGGGCATCAGATCTTGTTGATTCCTCATAAAACTGTGGAACTGGCTTCTTTGTAACCCAAATGGCAAAAGCAAAGATACCATGCAATTACTGACCTGTTCTAGAGGACAGTAAAGGACAGATCAACACTCAGAGTAAATCAATAGAAATCGGACGGGATAAATACCATTTTAAAGAAACAAACTTAGGTAAAGTGGTGAGTCAGTTATTCTGACATTGGATTAGGTGATTGAAGGGTATAGAGAAATTTTAGTAGGGGCTAAAAGGAAAGAAAAATGTGATATGCCCAATACATGTTTTGTGTTTGCTTAAAATCAGACTTTTTAATGCACAACATAAATTTAAAAATAGACTATAATTTACATGTGAGTTCATTTGATTTTTCTTGGACAAGGTGTTACTTAACTAGAGAACAATCTCAGAAAATTATTTAACTCTTTAGTCAAACAAATTTTATTTTAGTACACATTTTTATGTGTTGTTGAATAAGATATGAGATTGTTAAGTTAGTTGACAATTTTTTAAAAACCTGTTAAAAATAAAGGAAAAGTGCTTCAAGAAAATCGCATTAAAATTCCTTTATGTTACATTTGTACTATCAATCAGTGCTCTATAATACTACTATTTACTTATATATATTTTTTTCTTTTTTTACTTAAAAACAGAAGTTTAATGTGATTAAACATAAAAAGAGATAGGTTTCTGTTGAAATTTGGTGTTAGGATAGGTAAAGACAGGGCCCAGAGACAAATTACTCATGATGAAGAGAAGAGGATTATGGGTAAGAATCCCAGCAAAAGGAATAAATGAGCCAATAGGCCAAATTGAGGAGGACTGTGTAAAAAGCAATAGAGGGGATCATGTAAAACATTCTGTAGCCAGATGAGGCCCTGGTAAATGAAAGTCAGATTGAGATGTGCACTAAGGTTCAAGACCATCTCAGAGAAAGAGAAAGAGGGAGAGACAGAGAGAGAAAAGGAGAGAGAGGGAAAGAAATAGAGAGAGAGGGGAAAGAGAGAGAAACTTGAAGGGTCAGAAAAGCTAAACCACTAGGAAAATCTCATTAATCAATGATTCTATGACTAGATGAAGAAAAAATTAATTGGGGGTTCAGGAGGTTGCCAACAGTTGCTATATGGAGCCACATTCATGATTTAGTATAAATGATCTAGTCTAATTCCCAGACAGCAATGGACCTTGATGTGTCTTCTTTGAGCAAAGAGCTTATTTTCCCTGGGATATCTGAACATCAGATATTCAACTGTGTTTGTCACCTGGATTCCCCCATCCTAGGTTAACAATACCTGAAAGAGATCTTTTCCTTCAGACTTTACAGTCAAAGGGAAGCGTCGCTGAGAATGGTTAAAACAATATTTTGGAAGAAATTATAAACAATTTACTAGGCAGTTAAAACACAATGAGCTAGGGTTCACTGGAGCAACAATTCATCACCAGCAATATAGTAAATATCCTAGAGAAGTGTTGGCAGTTTTTCCAGAGGAAGTTGCAGGTAGATTTGGGTCACATATAGAGTAGGGGC
Source organism: Miniopterus schreibersii (assembly GCF_964146895.1). Lineage (NCBI taxonomy): Eukaryota > Metazoa > Chordata > Mammalia > Chiroptera > Miniopteridae > Miniopterus > Miniopterus schreibersii. Next base: position 57,421,040 of record NC_138111.1, on the reverse strand, counting down.
AATATGACTTGAAGGACAAATTTCAGTGGTGGAGCAAATTATGTGTAGACTCATAGACATAACCTATACGTGTAGACACATATACAGTGGCAGACAGAAGTAGATTTAGGGTTGTGAGTACGTGAAATACAATATCCGTGTGTTATTATTTATTAATTATTGTATTATTTTGCATACGAACAACTCTCAACCTGCTTTTGCCCACCTCTGTATAACCACAAACTGCAAATATGTACAGGTAAATTTGAGTATTAATCTTAATCCATAGCCAAAATAGGGTAACATAGTTGTCTCTATCATCTCCCTGTGTAGGTCACTTTTTCATCTCCGTGGCTTTGCCTTATCCGTGAATCCACTTCAGTAACCCATATAGTTCTAATTTCTATTCCAATCCTTACTTTTTTGTTATCTCAGCTTTTATATTTAATTTTTAGTGTCTCTGCCATCATTTTGTCCATGATCCCATTTTCACTCAATCAACTAAGTACCTATACCCTTAGCTACTGTTATTCTTAGGTTTCTACTACATAGATCCAGGCAACATTCATATTCAAGGAAGTGTGTATTCTTCAGATGTTCTCTGCAAATACCAGCTATGTGTTTCAAAGAAATGATTGCCCAGTTACATTTGAAAACACCCCTGTTCTTTGTTTATAATAATAGGAACGGATCTGTAGATCATACTGTTGTTTGTCAAATAAAGAACAACTAACTGACTGAGTACAATTCACAAAAATAAGGAATTATTTTGCACCATGCAGTCATCACTAACTCCCGTTATTTGCTCCTCTGCTCTCTAACACCTTCCTGTGCCTCAGTAAAGTAGGAAGCTTTGCATCACAAGTATGAATGGGTCACTGACTCAGCCAGCCTTCTCTTTGAATTGTGACTTTGCCGCTTACTGGCTGTACGATTCTAGGTAGGTTATCAAAATATGAAGCCTCATTAAACTCACCTCAAACAGGGGGAAATGATACCCATTATCAAATAATTTGTGAAAGAAATTTTATGAAAGACTACATGTAAAGCTCTTAGCACTGGGTTTAATGTAAGCCCTCAAGAATCGATGGTATTTTTTTTGGTCATTGTTAGATCATTTTCATTCATTCTGTAAGAACTATGTATAAACACAGAAAGTTATTAGCGACTTACAAAATTAGCGAAGTAACATCATATGACCTCTGGTCTATAACCACATACAAATTTGAAGGAAAGTAAGATCCTATTAATATGCATTTACATAAAATCTGAATTTAATGAACCAGGTATAACAAGAGCATATCAGCAGTGATGCTAATCACTAGCTACATGGTAAGTGTCCTGGAGAAGACCTGGGCCTCTTCAGGATGACGGCACGCCAGGGCAAGAATACCTTGAGTGTTGTAGCTTACAGAGGTCAGCCGTATGGTCTCCATGAACTGTGAGTTACTGGTTTTAGGAATTCTTCAAAAATTCATAGAGAATGAGAATCCTCAGCAAGCTGCTACAATAATCTCTCAGGAGAAAAATGATTGGATCCACCACAAAATAGGGGCTGATATGCTTCAATACATAGAATCCATCCAGTTGGATTTTGCTGGCCAGTACCCTGCAGTTACATAGATTTACTGTTATCAAGGATTTTCTTTCATCAGTAGAATAGTTCACTCATACCATAGAGCAGAGCCTTTCATTCTGCAATAGAGTCCTATACCCTCAGAGATCTCGAGATATGCAGACAGATAAATATAAGTATTTTCATAAATGAAATAATTCCTTTGCAATCATGGATACATCCATTTCTTTTTACTTTTTCAATGAATTTCTAAATCAATGATGAAGTCTTTAAAAAAACACCTCTCTGAATAATAGGTATTAAAACTGATGGGGTAAAAAATACAGAAAGCCTTAAAATTAACAGTATATGATAATTTTGTTATAATATTAAGAAAACAATTTAGGATGATAGGGCACTTTGTTACATCCCTCATAGGGTGTGGGGAAATTTTACACATACACACACTATGTACACTATGATATATATCCATACTGTGTACACATATGTGTTGGGGATGTGTGTGTGTATTTTAAGTATTAATAATCTGAGAATTGTAACTGTTTTGCTCAGGGAATTTTCAAGTCCCTGAAGTTTAGATGAAGTTGAGAAGGGGTAAGTAAAGAGGTGAGAATATTGCCTACTATTTTTCACTGTAATTTCAACCCATTGTCTGAGATTAGGAAAATATTTCAGGGGCAATGATGTAAGCACATATCAAGTAAATCTACTATGAGTACAGTTACATTCTCACCAACCCCAGAGATGTTCCTTGAAACTCTTAGGATCTGACAAATTGAAAACTTTGGTTGCCAACTTAGTTTTCAGAAATATTGCAAATGTTGTTAACTAGTTTCATTAATTTGTTTGTTTATTTTACAAGCTTCAATGAATGGTTATTATGTTCTAGAACTTATTCTAGGCCAAATCTAGAGATAGAGATATATAAAACTAAAAACCTTCATCAAATACAGTTTAGTCTTCTGAGAAAAAACAAGATGAAACTGGCACCAGAGGCTGATATAAGTGCCACACACACAAAAAGCGCATGCAGATATTGAAGGGGAGAGGGGGCAGGGAAATGGCTTCTTCCCCAGACCGAACATCAGGGAAAGCCAAATTGAAGAATGAAGAGGCATAAGTGATGTGGAGAAAGTTAGAAGGGCTCTCCAAGCAAAAGGAAAAGGGAGTGGAAAGTTGGAGAGAGTACTGGATATTTAAGAAATAGCAAATAATTCAATATGGTGGAAAGAGAGTGCATGTGGGAACCCTGTGAGAATTAGACTGTGGAAATGGAAGGAACATGCTTGATTATTTAATGAGCTATTGGTCCTATAAGAGAGAACACAGTCCCCACACATTAGAAAGCATTTTGTGCGAGGAAGCATAACTCAGTAATTATGCGTGTGGGCTCCAAAATCAAACTGCCTTGGTTGAAATCTTGATTCTACCACTTACTTGAGTAAAATTTTTTAACTCATAGTGTCTCAAGTAATCATTTATAAAGTGAGAATAAAAATAGTACCTACCTCATGATTTGTTTAAGATAGAAAAGGTTAGTACATTTGAAACAGTGTCTGAAAATGAACTGCTTGCCACTTTTATAATGAGAACAAAAGACACAAGGTTCAGAGGAGGCAGGCCTGTTTGGTTCAACTGTGTCGCAAGAACCACTTTCATAGGGTCAGAATATGCAGTGGGGCTTTTTCAACATATCGGTAAGGGAACTGAGAAGAACTCTGCTCACAGGGGAAAAAGCATTAAAAGACCCATTAGTTTATTTATTAGTGGAAATGAGTGAATAATGCCCATGCCATTGAAAAGGAAATTATACAGAGAAAAGGTAAGGAAAATGAGAAATCTAAAATGGAAGAGTATATAGGAAAGAGATCACAAAAAATCACCATTGAGTCCTCTTGTCTTCCCCCCAGGTCTAGTCCTGTGCCTGTGAATGCAGTCTTTCTAGTCCATACCTTCATTAGGCATGGAGTAGTAGAACCTCTTAAAAGGCTTCCCAAACCCAGAAAGACAGTTCTCTGAGGGGATTAATAGGTTAATAGAGCCAGCACTGGATTGCTTCTTTTCTAGGATTTGGCAATACAGTCTAAACACTTCATGGTAAAGGTTTAAATCTTTGTTTCAAAAGTTAAGAACTCAGTGTCTTTGTTGTGACCATTAATTAGAGACTCTAAGATGGAAATATTCATGTACTTTCACACACACACACACACACATGCTATAATACCACAATTTGACTCTGGTACTAAAGATCCAAAATTAGCGTAGATTCCGTATATTAAGAGTACAGTCCCCAACAAGGCTGCTCTCATTTCAGACACCTGCTGCAAGATCAGGAGTCCTCGTGCCCCCCAACTTCTGAGCAATTTGCTACATATTTAGGAGTTCCCATAATTCCCTCAGGTTTGGTAAGTCACTAGACTGACTCACAGCATTCAGGAAAGTGCTGTACTTATGAGTTCAGCTTTATTATGAAGGATAAAATCAGCACAAGCCAAAGAAGACACATAAGGAGGGGCATGGGGAAGTCCTGAGGATCCTCTCTCATGGAATCAGGACACGTCACCTGCACAGCATACCGATAAGTTCACCAAACAAAGAGATCCCCCGAGTCTCAGTTTCTAGAGATTACATTGGAGTTTCATTATGTAGGCCCCATTTATTTAGTCACTGATCACATGATTGAACTCAATCTCTAGCCCCTCTCTTCTTCCCAGTGGTCAGACTGATAGCAAGTGGTTTAGTCACGGGATTGGTCTTTCTGGTCTGACCCCATCCTGAGTCAACTTGGTAGCATAAGCTACCTAAGAATTCACCATAAATCATCTCATATGCATAAACTCAGTAGTCATCCCAGGGAACCATCATGAACAATAAAGATACTCCTATCACTCAAGAAATTCAAACGGTTTAGAACCTCTATCCCAGGAATCTGGGACAAAGATCAGACAAATTCTTTATTACACAATACACATACTTATGTGTGTGTGTATGTGTGTATACATGCATGTGCTTATAGACATATTTATTTAAATGTCAAATAGCTAAGTACTTGATATGTTATATGTATTTTTGTAGATACAGAGAGTAAGAAACAGTCCCTGAACTTGAACTTGGCTTGATTACTGAGCTGAAGGAGAGCAGCATGACGCCATGACATCTAGCAACGTTAGTTCTGGGAGTAAAGGGCAAGCATCGAAGACCACGAGCAACCCAGCCGGAGCCCATGGTCTTGTCCTTCTCACTCTTTCTTTAGCGTAAACCTAAGCACAAAGGATGAATGCGGACAATGTTCCATTTTCCCAGTAGGTTCTCTCTCTTTAACTTAGTCTCTCTGTATAAGACCAGAAAAATTATAACCCTTCGAAATTTTTGATTCACTTGGAAGCTTTTATTGTAATATAATTAATAGTTAGAAGGAGCTTTACTAGACATTTGGAATAAATTAAACCATTGCCTAATTATCATACTGAGATATTCCTTTAAAAAAAAAGGCTTGGGTATCCAAATCACTTAGGAAACTTAAACATACTATTTTAAATGAATTGTCCTGGTGTTTACATATTGAAGCACTCCAAAAGATGTGTAAACTGGAAACTATAAGCCTAAAATGAATATTTTAGAACCATTAGCACATTGAATTCCTTGTTAATTGTGCAATTTTGTATATAGTGAAAATTTAGAACAACTTATGTTTTTCATGAGATAAGCCCTTTTGAATTTGAAATTCTATTTTATTTCATTGCACTTTTAATTTATTGGTTAGTACTCTGCTAACATATCCATTTAGCTTTCAACATTTTTTGCAAATGCCTTTTATTTTTAATTCTCCAAGAATCTCTAAAACAAATGATGGCGCATAGGCAAGGCACTCCAGCTCCACTTGTCTAACCACAGATGACAAGAGGCATTAAGCAGAGAAAATAATCATTAAAGGATCTTTTACAGTTGGCTGAGGGATTGTTATGATTGGGATGGGAGGGACATTAACTTACACATTACTCAAAGCAAAGTATAATGATATATTTTACAAGTTAAAGAGGCTTTTGCATTCTACCAAGATCATTTTAAGCAACATAGGAGAAACAACTGAACAGCTTAGAATATCTTTTTTTTAATCTGTGTTGGATTTAAGCATAACTGATTTCTAATAGGTGTTGAGAGTTGGACAAAATTGTCCACCATGAATGCAGAACTTATTCAACTATGCCAGCACTGCAACAGCATGCTGCTTGGGTCTTTAGACCAGAAGTCCTTTTCCAACAGAGACACCTCTGTGATATTCTGGTAAAAGCTCAGTGCAGCCCCAGTCTGTGGTAACAACAATCACATCATAGTCTCTTGAAGGGGGGAGGTGGCTGAACAAATGTTAGGTTAGCAGTCAGGCGACTTATTGTTAGACTCCTCTTTGGATCCTGTGTTCCAGGTTCTCCAATGCCACAAACAAAACAGATGTATCCTCACAGTAAGAGGTCTTTGGCACATAATCCTTACAAATGTTTTTTTTCTGGTTCCAGAATATCCAGGGCTTCTCAAATATGATTGCTCATTGCCCTTACAGTGCTCTTTTGCACTGGTGTCACCCTAATATCCTGCTGGTTTATTTAGGAAACCAAAGTTTGGAGAGATAAAGAAAGTTGCTCAAGGTCATAGTTCTAGTGATGGCTGAAGCTTGGAATTTAACTCCCATATTCTGACACCAAAGCCACTGTTCTTTCTCCTACACTAATTCTCCATCCTGAATGATGTACATAATTAGACTTCATCTAAGGTTAATCTAACTTCACAACCATCAGACAAATGGGATCATCTTCTTCTCTCTCTTAAGGTTCATTCTATTCTGACTCTGTTGTGGTTGAAAGGTTTTTATTACAGATCTCCTGTTAGTTTTCCCTAGTTTGAAATAACTCAGGAAATCAGCCCTAGATTCAGTTAATGAGCAAACTTTAAAGGAGTGCTCATTATATGCAAATCTCCATTCAGTCTCAGTAAAGAGGAAGACATATTTATGAACAGAATCATCAATCTTACACTCATACACAAATCACATTTACTGGGATGTCAACCATGACACTGTAGTACAGAACTGGAAGCACTTTAATAATTTTCCATGTGCCACCAGTCCTTTCCAATTCCCCTACAAGTTGTTGCAATTTTAATTCCTGAAAGTCTACCTGTAGTCACTCCTAAGTTAAAAAATTTTCTTCCTTTGATATTAATCCTTTATTAAATAAGTACAAAACTCCTCATTTGCCATGCAATGGGAAGTTGTTTGGGCCTTTAGAGATGTGTATATGTGATAATATTCCAGCAATGTTTTGTATGGCCCCTCCCTTCTTGTTATTTTATTTTTTAACATGTATCAGTTTACTGCTCAGGCAAGTTATGACCTACCAGAGAGGGCTAAAATATAGTTTATATTATAATCAAGAGCTTCTTTTTTTATTTTGGGAAATATGAATTCCTATTAACTTTACTGATTGTTCCGTGGTAAAAAGGACCCGATTCATACACATGGAAATTCTCATGGCTGGTACATTTTCTTTGTTAAAGACCTGAGATTTCTTCTATTTTAGCTAGTCAGTTTTTTTGATTTGCCAGCAATCTCAGAAGTTAACATGGTGGATCCAAAATAAATCATTAGGTTGATGCGTGGTACCAGCGAGAAAATGTAACTTATTTCACGTAATTGTGTATATTTGCAAATGTAGAACTATTAACTTCAAAAGGAACTCAGCTTGCTGGGAGGAGAGCTTTTGGAATAATGCAGTTTGTTGTTGACTTTGTGCATGGTTGGGTATTATTATTGCAATAGCTATTTTTCTTATTGGCATTTCAAAACTAGTCTCTTAGAATTTCATTTGACTATTTGGAGTGAGGAATGGGAGTTATTTCAGAAGAGAAGGTGTAATTTGGAAAAACAAAGTTATTTTTATCTTGAGGGGTATTTTCTTAAATAATAACCTAAACAATGCAATTTACCACCACCACCACATGGAAAAGTAAGATTTGGAGATTGGAGGAAGTTCAATGGAGTCTTCGGGGATTAAATTTAATGAATATTAATGCCAAATATATATAATGCATGTGGAACAATAAAGGAAGTGATGGATGCAACATAAGACTATAGAAAATGAATAGATGAGAGGAAATAGATAGTAAACTGCAAACATAAGAGACATGATTACAGGGAGGAAAGAAAATCTAGTAAGACCATTCAAAGCTATTTTCTGCAAATTTCTCATTTAAAAGGTGAGAATGAGCTCTGTTTTATACAGTGCACATCATACTAAAAACATGAAGACTGTTTAATTTGAGATTCTATATAATGTTAAACATCAATGAAAATATGTCCCTTTAAGTTCTGAAAAATTTTAACAGACTCCAGGAGCATCCCATAAAAATTAGTGGGTATCAATCTTGGCTGCCCATTAGAATTACCTGCACGGTTTTGGAATTCCAATGGCCAAGCCACAAACCCAGTCTATTTAAATAAAAACCCACTAAGTTTTCAAGATTTATCTCACTATTTGGGGTCTTTTATGTTTCCATGCAAATTTTTCGATTATTTGTTCAAGTTCTATGAAATATGCTATTGGTATTGTGATAGGAATTGCATTGACTCTATAGATTGCTTTCGGTAGTATGAACATTTTAGTGATGTAAATTCTTCCTATCCATGAATATGGCATATTCTTCAATTTATTAGTTCCTTCTTTGATTTCTTTTTTCAATGTCTTATAATCTTCTGAGTACAGGTATTTTACCTGCTTGGTTAAATTTACTCCTAGGTATTTTATTTTGATTTTGATAAAATTGTAAATGGGATTATTTTCTTCGTTTCCCTTTCTGAGAAGTTATTATTGATGTATGAAAATGCAACTGATTTCTGGATATTTATTTTGTATTTTGCTACTTAACTGAATTGATTTATTAGTTCAAGTAGTTTGTGGTGGAATCATTAGGGTTCTCTACATACAGTATCATGTCATCTGCAAATAATGACACACGTGCACATGCTGACACTACATGCACATGTGGGGAAAGGACTGGAACAGTGAACATCCCCTCTCAGGGCTCTCCCCTCTGGAAGGCTTTGTTCTTTACTTCATCTTGAATTCCTTTCGAATACATTATTGTGCCATAATAAATTTTTACTTTCCTTGTAAAAATTCCTTTCACGATAGGAACTAAAAATTGTACTTTACCATAGATGAGTGATAAATGGATCACATCAAACATATGACTTTAATATATTTAGAACTAGCAAAGTGATACATGCACTATAAAAATTTAGACATCACCTCAAGGAGAAGATAAGAGATTTGCAAGTCCCACCACACAGGTGACCATCATGAGTAGCTTGTGGGACATCGCTCAGGCTCCACCTCCCTCATTCTGTCTGTCTCTGTCACATGCAGACTCATTTTCACATATGCATGTCTGCCTGTTGAAATCACATGTATGGGGTCTAACAGCTTGGATCCTGGATGCAGATAGTTGGTCCCCATGTCTCACATGTGAGGAGCCCTGAGGTCTTTATCTGTTGGCACATAGAGACCCCTGCACCCACTCTAGCAGCTGCTCAGCTGGCAGCCTCCATGTGGACCAGTATGTTTTAGATCCCATCCCCTCTCCATAGACATTAATGTTTTTTCCTAACTCCTGGCTATTTCATCAGAGCTCTGATGGGTAGTCTCAAAAATGTATCTTTGAAAAATTGTGAATTTCTGTGGGTAACCTCCTAGGATGAGAACTACCAGGGGAAGGGGGCACCTGTGGAACTTTGAAGGGTCCTGTACACTGTCCTCCCAGAAGAAGGGTCTTTCTCCCTTCTCTCCAGGGGATCTGCTGGGGCTTCTGCTTCCTTACTTTGTCCACAGGGCTGGTCACCCCCAGACCAGAAGCCTGCCTGTCTGATGGTGACAGTGCTCTCCCCCCAGTGTTGACAGTGAGTGTGTCCCCATCGAGAAGGTTGGGCATCTCTGACATGTACTGGCATGTGCACTGCCTCTCCTTGGAAGTGCATGTGTTTGCCCTCTGTCCCCTTAGGAAACATCAACTTTGGAGAGTTTTCTGCACCACAGGGATGTGACACCACTCTCTGGCCTTGGGCTGTGAGGAACGTGTTCCAGCTTGTGGTTTGTCTTTCCAGTCTTCTGAGTTTTTTTTCCATTTTTTGTTTTGGGCACAGGAAAAGCTAGCCATTGTCTGATGGGTTTCTGGTCCTGGGGTTCCACCTAGCACAGTGGTCCCTACCCCAAGATGATGCACACACTTACTAAAAGGGCTTCTTTTTTTTTTTACACCTGATCTCTGGGATTTCCCTTTCAAATAACAGAAATGTGATGTCAGATAAAAACAAACACTTGTGAGCAGACACAAAAAGTCATGTACTGTAAGATTCATTTTATAGGAAATGTCCAGAACAGGTAAAGGAACAGAGACAGAAAGCAGATCAGGTGTTGCCAGGGGTGGGAGTAGAGGGGAGTATTTTTGGTGCAGGGTTTCCTTTTGGGATGAAGGAACATCCTGCAACTAGGTGGTGGTGGTGTTTGCACAGAATTGTGAATGTACTTAATGCTCAGAAATGGCACAATTTAAAATATAAACAATAATTTTTATTTATTACTTAAAAGAATTACATCGTGATGAAAACAAAAGGAAAACATAAAAATTTTTAAAAGGTCAAAGAAAACTTCTGGTGGGAGTGGGAGAGCAGGTTGAACAACCTGCAGCTCTGGCGCTGGCCCTGATGCATTTTCCAGAGGCAGCTGGTCCTCTGTGTGAGGATCCAGGGCAGGTTCGGGGGAGGGCTCCTCAGGCAGGGGTGGTGGGGCCTCAGGTGGGTCAGGAGAGGCTGCACAGGCCACCCCTGGTCTTAAGGCTGCAGCTGGAGCGGCAGCTGGAGGTGCCATGACCACTGCAGGTGAATACCCCTTGAGGGATTGATCAGCCTTCAGTTCTACTTCTGCATCTGGCTCCTCAGGATGTATTGCAGGAGCCAGCTCTACCACCTGAGCTGGTGCTGGAACTGAGAGATGAGAAAAGATCACCCACACCCCTGCCTTTCCATGTGCGCCCCAAAGAGAACAAAGCCACAGCCCAGGACACACCACAGGACATCCCTCCTGCCGGCAGTCCAGCAGGTTGGTGATCAGAGGCCAGTTTCTGCTCCTGGCCAGCCTCTGGGGGCTGCTCCCTGTGTGTCTGGCACTGACCCATCCCCAAAAGCTCACATGTACCTCCGCCCCCGATCTTACCCCCATTTACTCCACCTTCTCACCCTTGGGCTCTGTCTCCATGAACTCTATGTCCTCTGGCCAGGTTGGTTGACCATGGATACCACAGTGTTCCAGGTTGGAAATTGTGAGCTGTCTGTAGAGCCTGGGTGGTTTTGAGGGAAGAGTTCTCTCCTGCCATCCACGGACTCTGATTCCCCAGAACCCCAGGTGGCCACATGCACTTGGGACCTGCTCTGGCCCTCAATGGTGTGGCTCACTTGCCCCTCATTGGCTGAAACAGGGAGGATGTCTTCATCAACTAGCTGTATTCCAATGTCCTGGGTTGACTTCTGCAATGACAGTGACCAGCAGCCGGTCCTGAGTCCTCAAGCCCTGCTCAGCCTTGGTCACTGCTGCTTCTGCCCACCGGACCTTCTGCTCCAGACCAGACCCAGCCCTGTGTCTGCACAGACCTCCACCCAGGGGAAATGAGATTCACCTCCAGGTTTCAGGATACACCTTGGCACAGGGTGCCCCCACAGTCCTGTCCACCCAGCCAGCCTGGACCTGGGCTGTGAATCTTATAGGCCCAACGGGCTTCTGACCCCCCGAGCCCCGAGCCTGTTCCCGCTTGGGGCAGGCCCTCCCCAAGTGAACCCCCTTTATACAAACACACGCACACATGGGAGGGGACATAGGGCTAATGTGGTGGAATCAGTGTGCTGGCCTGGCCTGAACAAAACTGTCCTGGGCCTCCCTTTGCTATTTCTAGATCCCCCTGTGAAAGTGGTCGCAGACATCTGGGCTGAGTTCGAGGCCAGCAGCAGCAGGAGAGGCCATCACGATTGGCTCTTTGGTAGTCGTGGCCTCTGGAGTTGGGCAGACAACAACGAAACATGTTGTCAGTGCAAACGTCTCTATTCAAATAACCTGGGCGGGGACTGTTATGCAATGTGGCTGCCTGCCTACCAGGGCTCCAAATTAAACTGGGTTCTGTCATTGGGAAGTGAGGTCATTGCTTTTGTCAGGAAGCGAGGTCACTGCTCTTGTCTTGGGAGAAGCTCTGGGTAGGGGACCCAGGAAGGGACCCCGAAAGTAAACTTTACAAGGTTCATTAAGTCTCCTTGGACTCCACATTCTTTTAAATCTTATTTAAGCCATAAAATAATTATGCATGTGTGGAAAGATGTAAGTTTTTTAAAAATCATGATACAGTGAAATTGACTTTTCCATTCTTTATTTTGTACAGTTACATGAATTTTAGTCCAAGAAAATATGCCTGTCACTGAAGTTAAGACCCCCCAAATTCTTCCCCCTTCTGTTCCTTTATGGTCACAACCTTCCCCATCCTATGACAGACACTATTCATCAATTCACTATCACGACAATCTTGACCTTTCAGAATATATAACTTTGGAGTCTGGCATTTACCACCTGGAGAAAGATCTTGAGATCCATCCACGGTGCTGTGTGTGTATCAGTAGCTTGTGTCTTTTTACTCTGTGGACCTACCACAGTTCATCCATTCACCTGCTGAAGGGGATTCCATCTTGGGTGGGTTTCTATCGGGCGATTCTGCATAGAGCTGCTACAACACCGTGTCTAAGTTTGAGTGTGATCATTTGGTACTTGTGAGAAACTACTGTGTAGCTAAAGCGTGTTGTTTTCCCACCAACAGAGGGAAAGGAAAAGAGTTGCATTCGCTCCATGTTCTCACCAGTCCTTAGGATTGTCAGATATTTTATGGGAACCATTCTACAAGGTGTGGAGTGGTACCGCGTGGTGATTTTAATGTGCATTTTTCTAATGGCTAATGTTATCTTTTCATGTACCTATTTCCCATTCTTATTTACTATTTTGTGAAGTGTCTGTTCAAGTTTTAACCCATTTTTAATGATTTTCTTATTTTTGTGATTTGAGAATTGTTTATATAATCTGAAATTCCAGTCCTTTGTTGAAATTTTGATGTGCAAATATGTTCTCCAAGTCTGTAGCTTGTCTCTTCTTTTTCTTTTTATTAAATTTATTGGCGTGACATAGAAATGTACACTTGCAAGTGTACGTTTTTATGATACGTGATCTGTGTATTGCATCGTGTGCCCACCACCCAAAGTTAAATCATGTTCCATCACCATTTATTTGGCCCCCTTTACTCTTTACTATCCCCACAGCCCCCTTCCTTCTGGTAACAACCAGACATATCGAGTTCATGGACAGGAAAATCAACATAGTTAAAATGTGCATATTACACAAAGCAATATACAGATTTAATGTAATCCCCATCAAAATCCCAATGACATTTTTGGTGTTTTATTTATTTATTTATTTTTAATTTATTTTTTATTGTTGACAGTATTAAAGATGTCCCCCATTTCCCCTCCCTTTGGCCCCCCTCCACCCAGCCCCTGCCCCACCCTAGGCCCTCACCACACTATTGTCTGTGTCCCCAGGCTATGCATATATGCATATAAATTCTTTGGTTAATCTCTTCCTGCCCCCCCTAACCCCTCCTCTCTGAGATCTGTCAGTCTGTACCATGCATCCATGCCTCTGGACCTATTTTGTCTATCAATTTATTTTGGTCACTAGAATCCACATATAAGTAAGATCATGGGATTTTTTAAAAATTGACTTTATTCGGGTGACATTGGTTAATAAAATTATACAGGTTTCAGATATACAATTCTATAATACATCATCTGTATATTATATTGTGTGTTCACCACCCCAAGCCAAATCTCCTTCCATCACCATTTACCCCCCTTTACCCTCTTTTACCTCCCCCCACCCGTCTTTCCCTCTGGTAATCACCATACTATTATCTGTATCTATGAGGTTTTCTCTTTCTTTGCTCAGTGCCTTTAACTTTTTCACCCAGTCCTCCAACGCCCCTCCCCTCTGACAGCTTTTAGTCTGTTCTCTGTATCTATGACCTTATTTCTATTTTGTTTGTTAGTTTATTTTGTTCCTTAGATTCCACATATAAGAGGAATGATATGGTATTTGTGTTTCTTTGACTGGTTTGTTTTACTTAGCATAACACTCTCCTGGTCCATCCATGCTGTCGCAAAAGGAAAGGTTTCCTTCTTTTTTGTGGCTGAGTAGTATTCCACTGTGTAAATGTAACACTACTTTTTTATCCACTCATCTACTTATGGGCACTTGAGCTTCAATGAACCTAGGGGTGCATATATTCTTTCCAATTAGTGTTTCGGGTTTCTTCAGATATATTTCCAGAAGCAGAATTGCTGTGTCACAGGAAATTCCATTTTTAATTTTTTGAGGTAACTCCATACTCTTTTCCACAGAGGCTGCACCAGTCTGCATTCCCACCAATAGTGCACGAGGGTTCCCTTCTCTCCACACCCTCACCAACACTTCTTATTTGTTGATTTATTGATGATAGACATTCTGACAGGTGTGAGGGGATATCTCATTGTGGCTTTAGGTTCCTTTTCTCTGATGCTTAGTGAGGTTGAGCATCTTTTCATATGTGTATTGTCCATTTCATATGTGTATGGCCTCTTTGGATAAGTGTCTATTCAGGTCCATTGCCCATTTTTTAATTGGGTTGTTTGGGTTTTGGTAGTGAGTTGTATAAGTTCTTTATAAATTTTGGATATTAACCCCTTATCAGATGTATCATTGATGAATATGCTCTCCCATTCAGTGGGTTGTCTTTTCATTTTGTTGATGGTGTCCTTTGCTGTGGAAAACTTTTTAGTTTGATGTAGTCCCATTTGTTCTTTTCTCTTTTGTTTCCCAATGACATTTTTTAAAGAGATAAAACAAAAATCATCAGATTTGTATGGGACCACAAAAGACCCCCAAATAGCCAAAGAAATCCTGAGAAAAAGGAACAAAGCCGGAGGGATCACACCACCTGACTTCATATTCCACTCTAAAGTGATGATAACCAGAAACTTTAACTTTTTACAAGTAGATAATTGATTGGCCAAAAATTCCAAAGGAACATATGTAGGCAGGCAATAAGATGACAATATTATAAAAATTGGATACATTTTACCTCTTATAAAAACAGTTTGCCTTTTACTCTTATTTAAAAATAGAGACTTCCAATCTTATATTCAAAGTGGGAAATCACCTATGAGTTATCAATTTCAGCATGAATATTCCAATATAATGTGACTGATACGATGTCCCAAGATTTTGCAAGCAACTGCTTGTTTTTAGCTTAAGAACTTTAATATTATTAGCAATCACTAATAATGACCAAACTATTTTTGGATTTGGTACCTGAACGCCTTCCTGCCTCTTTACTTTCCCACAGATGTTGATAAAAAATACTTCAAGTAACTTAATAGGAGATTATTGAACCAAGTTGTTCCACTACTTGAAATTTTCCTGTTAGCCTCACTTCTCCATGGGTGGGTTTTTTGTTTTATTTTATTTTGGTTAGCATGCAAAACTGATTTGTTCCTTTAAATCGCTGATGGATTTACAAGATGATCTTATAACCAAGTTTATACTGGTCTGAGGTGTTTTTAAAAATATTTTAATTGATATTTTAGAGAGAGGGAGAGACAGAAACATCAATTGGCTGCCTCCTGCACACCCCCTACCAGGGATCGAGCTTTAACCCAGGCATGTGCCCTGACCGGAATCGAACCCACAACCCCTCAGTGCATGGGCCGGGGCCCAATCAACTGAACCACACAGGCCAGAGATGATCTGATGTTTTTTATGAAAAACATCTACTTATCCACTAGCTGCAACTATATTTTCCTTTCTTAGTGAATAAAAAAATTTGAGAGCCTTCTGCTCATTCTTGTCGAAGTGATATTCTTTTGGGTTTGGGCCTTAGTCTCCTCTGCTGTTGGCAAACAAAAGGGAATGCTTCTAATATGTAGGGTTCCCTTCTAGTGAACCCTATAAAACCAAAGGGGACAATCACTTTTAGAGGTGGATTTAGTTTTAAATTACCTTTCCAAACTAGGTAATTCTCCAGGCTCCCTCTTTAAATGACCTGCCGAGCCAGCCACTTTGTTAGCATCAGCATGGAGCCTTGAATTTGGGAACTACAGATGTAGAAGGCATATAAATTTAGTGGTAGGGAAACTAGGCTTCGATAAGGATTACTAACCAGCACGTACGTATCACAAAAGTATAGCTCACTTACCTTTTGATTGCAGGCACAACGTGCAACCTAAATGATTTACTAAAGGAAATCAACTCCTAGTTATACTTGTCCTTTCTTGTCTGTTCAGCAGGTTCTGAGCACTGAAAGAGAAAACCTATTTCTTTCTAAGTAGGTCACAGATCTGAATACTATTAATGAGTTGAGCATAAGGTATTTTCTATTAATAATTTATTTTATCACTGCAGTTCCTTCATTCTTTTTACATCTCTGTTCTAATTTCCATTTTACTACTGTATTTACAGTACTCACAAGCAAAATTATTCCAACCTTTTTGTGTTTCTGTCGCAGTTTCCTGATTTTGCTATCTTTTGTTCAAGCAGAAATAAGCAATTGACCTTAAAAATGTTTAAATATTGGTCTTTCACACAATAATGGAAAAGAACTTTCTTTTCATTAGGTTTGGAATTATGATGACTCTTCCTTGACTTTTACTATCTAGTTTTATTTGCCAAACAAATTGTTTGGCCTTTGTTAGTCTGTAACATTTTAAAAATAAGCATGCAATTTATTTTCATGTATTGCAAAAGAATTACAAAAATAAACATAGTCTAGTTAATTGATATTTAGTTTATATTTTTTCATAAAATCAGTGTCCTATAATGGGCTTTTTCCTTCCCTCAAAGTTTAAAGCCAACCACACCAAGATCTGAATATTTTCTACTATGGGCATATTTAGAGCATCACCATTTATTTAACAAAGACAGTAAATCTTTTTGGATAAAGAAAGATTGTTCATTTAGCTGTTTCTACTTATAGCAAAATTAAATCCCTACTAATGATAGAGGAAAATGTTGCAATAGGAAGTGCATTTTGTCTTTCATCACCAAGTTGATGTTCACTGTCACTTGCATATTACTCTCCCCAGAATGGATTGCATGGGGTTGGGGGAAGGAGAGGAGTCAACATCGTGTTACAAAATTGTTCAAAGACTAAACATTTAAAAATTATTGTACCCCCGATGCACAATCTTAGAAATTCATGGGAGAATTAAATATCTAAACCACTTAGCATACCTTCAAAACAGCCATATGTTTCTTTAAATTAAATAAAACAAAAGCACCTTTTAGATTTTAACAGTGAAACATGTCCATTTTAGAAAAGCTAAGGACTATCTATATATATAGAGAGAGATATATAGAGAGATATAATTTAATTCTTACAAAAACCCTATAAATTAGGTACGGTTATCATTCCCAATTTATCAATGCATAAGCTACAATACAAATGGGAAAAGTCATTGGCTCAAAGTCAAATAGCCATAACTGGTAGAGTCATGGAGCCTGAATTGTTATCAATTGTTCATTACATCGTTTAAGACATCAAGCAAAAGGTATTTTGTCAGTCTGAATTTTGCTTTTTACTTGGTTTAATATTTTCAATCCCATTATTAAAGTTAAAATGAACTTTATTGTCCTTAGTGCCTTATATCTCACCACTCACCATCTCCATCCCCATCAAGTAATCTTCTTCAATCTTTATGAGCACATAAGCAGTTTTCTTCCATAAGCTTTCTCTGCAATTCTCTGTCATTAAGCTCATCCTGGTATTGGTATCTTCAGCACTCTGAAATGACACCTAAGGACACAAAAATAATAGATGCCCAAGATAGCACCTCGTTTCACTTCATTTTGCCTTGGTAAAAAGAGCTATTATTTTCAAATTTTAATTTACAAACATTTCATGTACAATTGGATGCATCATGTAAAACAACTAGTGGAGCAGATTTCCACACTTCATTCAGACTGGCCATTCTCAGGTCATTTTATTTTATAGTTAAGCTTACTGTCTTTAGGGTTAGACAAACATGAATTTAAAAACTTCCCACTATTTAGTAATTCTGAAACCCTCTGTAATTTATTTAATCTCCCTCTGAATTTGTGACCTTGCCCTTAAAATGGGGCTATTTTGCTATTTTATTCCCTCGTAGGTTTGCTGTGAGGATTAAATGAAATAATGGATAGAAAGCACTGAATTCAATACCTAGCTCATGGGTGTAGTTCAACTATTACACTATATCATACATATAGCTTAAAGGCTCCTAAATAAACAGACTTCTTCCCACTATAGAGATCATCTTTTGCTTTATATGCTGCAATATAAGGCAAAGAACACAAAGTCTGGAGTCTAATGACTAGGCTCGAAAGACCTCTCATCCGCTCGCAAGATGGATAACCTTAGATAAAATGCATAGCCTTCTCTCTAAGTGCTTCTAAAACTTTTTCACACAAAAGCACACAGAAATTAATCGAGTTTTTTATGGCTCGCTAGGGTAAGTAGAAGGAACAGTTTGTAGCCAGCCAGCCAAGCCTCACCCTGCTGCTCCTGCTGATGGAAGGCAACGCTTCAGCGCTCTGGTCACCTGTTTGCAGGGCTCCAGCCTGGCAGTGAGGAAGACCTACTCGAAGCCAGGGCCCGCATTTGTCAAAAGACAGCAATGGCACCAAACTCACAGGCTTTTAGAGGAGACGGAGAGTTGCCTAAAAAACAGTTGGCAGGCTGACCAGCATATAGTGGGTTCTCAAGGATTTTGGCCTCTTTCCTTTAGCTTGCCCTCTGTGGTTTATTTATATCATGCTACTTAAACATTTACAGGACAGCCATTCCTTTTCTTATCTCTTCTTCCTCTGGGAGCAATGTTGCATCCGTTATCTATTTCTGTGCAACAAATTACCGCTAACTCAGAGACTTATAAGACAACATATATTTATTACCTCACAGTTTCTGTGGGTTAGGAGTCCTGGCATTACTTTACTGGGTCCTCTTCTTAGGGTCTCACAAGGCCACAATCAAAGTATCAGCCAGTGGACAATCTCATCCAAAAGCCTGACTGGGTAAGAATTTGCTGCCAAGTTCACTCACATTGTTGCTCCAGGACAGGGAACTGAATTGTTACCCAGGCAATAGTGCAGTTAAGATGTCCCATTCATGCAAAGAGACCAGCCTCATTCAGTCATCTCTTTCCTCTCCCCTCTCCCTCTAAACTCCAAGATAGTGGACTACAAACTAGATATCTGACCTTCACTTAATGCTACTTCTTCCTATGAATTTAAAGATAAATCCCAATCACAAGAGTTGCCCGGTGGAAGGTCAGCAAAGAGAAATTCTGGGCCTCCACAAAGGAGGGCTTTGCCTTAGGTCTTACATAGTACATATAACCAGACCGAGTAGCTATATAACCAGGATAAAATGAACACCCAGGGAAGATAACTAGATATATAATGATTGCAAGGACCACTACAGAGTCTTTAGTAACCTGGAGAGGGGTATAAAGTTGTTCACTGTGTAGTGAATTACATTCTGATTGTTCTCATATTTGGTGGTTGGAATCTAGTTGAATAATCATATGCATACTAATAAATTCCAGGCCAATGGAAAAAAATAAAAATATAAAGAAGGAAGCTAGAAAAATCAAAGCTAGAAAATAGAAGTCAAAATGAGAATATTCAGACCTCAGAAGTTTTGCACAGAAAGGCCCACATTGAGAACACTGTTGCTAGAAAAGCTTAAATAAAATAAAAGAATAATGTTGTAAAGCGTCAAAGTGAAAATCAAAGAACAGTGAGATAGGTGGTCACCTTATGGGCCTCCTTTACATCTCCACCATAGGACTTTTCATTGTGTTTTGGTATAATTGTTCATATACATTTCTCCTCGGACAGTCTATAACATCCCTTAGACTTGGAAGAATAAGTATAGGCCTATTTTATCTTTGTCTTCCCAAGATTATTCAAAGGTACAACATAGCACCAATCCTGGCATATAGTGGGCATTCTCTATATACTGGGTAAAGGAAGCTGACTTGGCTTTTGCCTGCTTCTCTCCATGCTATTGCTCTTTTACTTAATGTCTTGAGGCCTTCTGGCTGTCAGAACGCAGGACCTAGTTGACTTCACCGAGCCATTTGGCTATCTGGCTGGCTGGCTGGCTGTCCTGCCATTTGTTCCTAAGGCTGCTCCACTCTCTTACCAATCCACCTGATCTTCTGACCTATCACATTGCCCGATGGTGACGAATAGGTGCATAGTGGATCCACACTAGTCTTATCAGCCTGTTTTTATGGGCCCACATGCTGGCCTTGATGTATAGAAAAGTGTTAACTGAGAGATTAGATAGAGAAAAGAAGGAAAAGGGTGAGAGAATAAAAAACACTATCAGACACACCATACAAAGTGTTAGGAGGAAACATGGTGTCACACAGTTTTAGGAATAAAGCAGCTCCTTTCTTATGTAAAGTTATCCACAAAATAGAACATGCACATCCTGGAGAATGTGTTTAAGGGGGGAATTGTTTGGGGAGGGGGATTGTTGGTATGAAAGTCAATCTATTTTTTAATTTTCCTGCCTTAGCTTTTTAAATTTTCAATAATTCCCCTTACTGTCGATTAGGAAATAAACATAGAATTATCTCTGTGGTTAACTCTGAGTTTGAAGTTCTCACATCGCTGCTATCTTTCTAAAGCAATTAAGCATACTTTTATCATGCTTCCTGGCGGGGTTATTCGGTATGTACTAAACGCTTTAATTAAAATCTATTCTCTTTCCCTAATGCCCATTTGGAGGAATACCTATCTCAATATAGCAATTAAATATAAGACAATTCATTACCTGAGAAGAAAAAAGAATCACCAATTGTCCCCTAAAGATAAACAAGTAGTTTTCAATTATCTCATTTTAAATCCTACTTTACAAATATATAATGCCACTTTCTCTCCCTTTCTAACAGGATTGGCCAAAGTAATCCTCAGTTGAAAAATTTGATGTCTTCTAATAGAAATTGTCCTGTGAATATCACTAGGGTGGACAGGGAAATATACAATGATAAACAAAGTGATGTTGCCAATAGCAAAGATCGATAATAAGGTGGAGAGAGAGGTTTCACAGATGAGCCCTCACTAAGTCTACCGTTGGGGAATCACTCCACCAATCCCTCTATAAATACCATGGCAAATCCTTATAAACTATAATATTATTGTTCCCATTTTATAAATGATAACGAGGCTTGAGAGTTTTCATGGTTTCCCCCAAACCAGTTAGCTATTAAATGGTGGGAGAGAATTTGAACCCAAGCTTGCCTGACTCAGAATCCACAAATACTCCCTGCTTCCTTTCCAGGAAAAAAAACACAATGGAAACTTCAGGTATCTAATATGAATTCAGCAAGCCTGCGTATGTCACCTATTACAACCTTTGGCTGAACTTCCCCTCACTTCTTTTTCCTAAAATCTGAATTTAATCTCCGTCTTCTCATAAACTAAGGATGCCACGTAACAATAGCACTGCTTTGGGTCTCAGAAAGGTTGGAATTTTCCTATTTTCACACTGTAAGATTCCTCCCCCAGGAAAGAGCATGGCAGCGAGAAATGCCCTATGGCTTCTTAAAGGAATCAGCAACGTGTCAGAGACTAGATCCACACCGAAGGGGTAAATAGAATCACTAAACAAAACGATGAGCCTTCATCTAAAGGACAAAAGAGGCGAGAGAGAATGGTTGAGAAAAAGCGCTGAGGGGTTCAGCCCCTACATTGTCAGAATTCTTAGCCCCCTTCCTTAGACCAGAGGCTGACACAATGCGGCCGGCTGGGCTCTGCGGAGTTGAATGCATGCCGCGCTTCTGGTGGCACTCGCAAATCAAGTCTAATGGGGACTGGCAGAGCAGCACTAGTAAATCCTAAATAGCTAACCACTTCTGCTAGATCCATTATGTAGGGAACAGAAGACTTAATTCTCTACCGCTAGGCTCTCATGCATTTTCTGCCAACAACAAATTCACTATAAATGAAAAGAAAACATTAAATTTTAAACCTATGAATATCTTTAAATGGCTAAGAGCACACTAGAATTGAGTTGTCTTTGCACTTACCGAGTCTGTTTAATGATTGAAAATCATTTG
This sequence comes from Miniopterus schreibersii, assembly GCF_964146895.1. Lineage (NCBI taxonomy): Eukaryota > Metazoa > Chordata > Mammalia > Chiroptera > Miniopteridae > Miniopterus > Miniopterus schreibersii. Next base: position 57,399,213 of record NC_138111.1, on the reverse strand, counting down.
AAAATGGTATTCTATATTCAATGATTAATTTACAGTTGTTCGGGAATCTCTACTTTTGGCTGTTTCTTCTGTGGCTAATAAAGTAATCCTTGAATACAGGGGCCTAAAATTCCCTCCATGCAGGAAACAGAAGCTCAGACTTGCCGGATCCGGCCATACTGGGCTCCTGGAAATGCATTTTTTAGCAGGCGTGGTTTACAAAGGGAATTGCTGTTAATCCTAGAGCACATTGGATTTCCCAAAATAGCACTGTTTAAATCAAGAATCAGGAACACAATGAAAAACAGAGAAAAGCGGTATAAAGGATGCTGCTTATATACCTGTCTTGAAAAACACGTATTTACTTATATAGAGTACAACTCATGTAGATTCAAAATTTTTTGAGGTAGAGATTGAATTTACAAAAGCTAGGGCATGAGGAAGAACACATAAACAGGAATCTTTTTGAAACGGTTCTATGAACAAGTTTTTTACATGAAACAGCAAAATGGGAAAGAAGACAGTATTTGAAGTGGTCGGTAGGATCCATCCAGGATCACAGAGTCTTCTCAGAAAACCAAATGAAAGGTAGCCTCCAAATAAAAACAGCTCCCCTCACTCAACTCTGCTTCCAAGGGGGTATCAAGGCAACGGAATTTCTCACACCAAAGTGTCCCTTCACTTTGTCATCTTTCTTTCTCTTTTCTGTCATTTTCAGCAGTGTATCATGGGCTTCAGCCCTGTACCACGGCCTGCTTCAGAGCCTCCAACTGTTGTGGAGCATGAGTAGTGGTTAGAACTGTTCTTTTATTTATGTATCTTTTGAGCACTAACCAGTTTCCTCCAATGTTACTGAGCAACCCTTTCCTCACCCCAACCAACGGCTTTTCTGCATGAATGTGCTGTAGGGAGGGGGTACAATTAGAAAACAGATAATCATCCCAAGAAAGGATCACATTCATCATAGTTACATATTTTAACACACACACCCCTCATTCTAAATAGTTAATTATGGATTTCAAGCATGAAACGAAAGACCTTTGCATCCTATACAGAAACTCTCTAAGACACTGTTTTCAGGAAAGTGTTGAAAGCGTCTCATCTTCTTCCATAGAAGCCAGAGAAGATGATGACAGTCCAGCTGCGCAGCGAGGGTTGCTCACCCTTTATGGGCTTGGACGCGCCCATGCAACACAGAGAATTTCATATTTTCATTACCTCTTATTCTCTCAGCACGAAGAAAAACTTACATCTCTTAATTGGATTGATTTCTCTCGGCACCAGACATTACAACTATCTCACTAGACTCTACTGCTTAGCAGCCCCCAAGAAGCAGTCGTGTAACTTATTTATGAGACAGGATGTAGAGCAAAGCTTTTCAGTCAAGTCCTAAGGCTACTTATATTAGGCTTGTCTAAAGTGCACTGTGTAAACGCAGCCCTAAGCTACATTCCAGAGCTCCAGACTCTAAGGGTGGGACTCGGGGATCTGCATTCGAAACGTTCTGTATGCTTTTTGCTTACGCATAAATTAGAGAAGTACCAATTTAACAAAAATGACAGAAACAGGGAAATCCTGACTTTAACTGTTTTCTCTGGGTCAATCAGTATGAAATGGCAACTTGTACCCATGCTCCTTCAAGTTCTGAGGGTGTGCTGTTTGAAAGAGATGGACCTGGAATTATGCAGTTAGAATTTTGAACTTTATAATCTAAGAAAATAGCTTGGAGAGACTTCTAACTCCATTTATCTATATTACAGATAAACCCAGCATCTTCTCTTTAACTCTGAACCCTGAAGGAACAATCTTAGGCCTTCAGAATATTTTCTAAAATGAGACCCTGCTCCATTTGAAAGTGCCAGTGAAGATGGGCATTGTTTCTCAGGATTTACCGTTGATCACAGTTTGCGGGGTTAGTGACAGGACCAAAGCTTAGCTGCCGATGTGGAAGTTTAGGGTAGCACTTACATCAATAACAGCACTTCTGTTGGTGGTTGCAAAGATGTAGTGGGCCAATCTAACCATAATTCTTGCTCTGTATGCTGCTTAGGTACCTATAATTGCATGAAATATATGGTTCTTGGAAATATTAAATCACTAAGCTGGAAACTCCTAATATTCCCCTATTGATAGCTGCCTCAGATGCTACAGTGAACTGAGATGATTGAGAAGAAAAAAAAAAAAACACACCAAACAACAACAAAAAAGGGTGAAGAAAGTATTCCAGGTATTTCTATACATCAGTACATATGTTAGATGTTCTACATACATTGTCCCAATTAATTCTAGCTGTGTGGTGTGTATACTATCTCCATTTCCCACATGAGGACACAGAAAGTTTTTAAAAGTGAAATAATTTTTTCTGGCCACATTTTTTATATGTTGCCAAAATAAAATTTGAGCTGAGATCTGGCTGACTGGCTCTGCAGCATGTGCTTTGGGCAGACAGAAAGAATAAAGAAAAGAGAGTCCCAGGAGGAGAGGGAAAGATGCAGAGTAGATATCAGAAAGAGGCAAGGGCCCCTTATTTATCCAAAGAAAATGAGAACACTAATTTGAAAAGATCTATGTCCCCCTATGTTCACTGCAGTATTATTTACAATAGCCAAGATAGATGAAGGGATAAAGATGGTGTGCTACTTATACGGCGTTGGGCAAAAGTAGGTTTATAGTTGTGAGTATACAAAATGGAGTTTATTCTTGTATTATTACTTATTAATTATTGTATTATTCTTCATACAAGCAACTGTTAAACTACTTTTACCCCACCCTGTATATTCAGTAAAATATTAAGCAGCAATAAAATAATGAAATATTGCCATTTGCAACAACATGGATGACTCTAGACGGTATTATGGAAATTGAAATAACTCAGGCAGAGAAAGACAAATACCATACCATTTTATTATGTAGAATCTAAAAACAAAACAAATTAAACAAAACAAAAACAGACGCATAGAAACAGACCAAAGGGATGGTTACCAAAAGAGAGGGCTGGGGAGTAAGTGAAAAGGGGAAGGAGAATATGGCCAACGTTATTGTGATGTCTACATGGTGATGGATGATTGCTGGAATCAGTGGGTTGATCTTGTAAGGTATGGAGATCTCGGATCACTATGCTGTACACCTGACACTAATATAACCAATATAAGATTGTATACCAACTACACTTAAACAAATTTTTTTAAGAAAAAAAAAAAGAGGATGACCCCAAAGAAACTTCCATGGTCAGCTATACTGAAATTGAGAAGTGGCTAAAAGAAATTGTTGTAGCGAGCCAACATGCAGAGGCTAGGGGTACAGTACATATTCCAGAGGAAAGGTAGTTTTCCTGTAAAATATGCTTTAAAAGCATCCATAGGAATCTGCTCTTTCTTAAGAAAGGGCACAGCTTTGCTCTGGCTGGGTGGCATCGTCCTCTGCACAAAAAGGTTGCATTTTTTATTCCCAGTCAGGGCACAGGCCTAGGTTTTGGCTTAAATCCCTGGTCTGGGCACCTATGAGAAGCAGCCGATTGATGTTTCTCTTTCACCTTGATGTTTTTCTCTCTCTCCCTCTCTCAAACCAATAAAAACATGTATTTTTTAAAAGAGTACAGCTCTAGTATTACATTTTGGCATGAACCCCACACAGCTACAGTGACATCAGAATACCTTATTCATTAGTCCAACAGAAAGAGAAAAAAATATCCACTAGCCATCCATTTTTTCAAACAGAGCTTAAGTGTTTTTCAACAAAGTTCTTTTTCTATGCATAATGTCAACTGGAGACATTTTGGCTTCTATCACAATATTGTCACTAAATGATTTCAGTTAAACATATTTTCTTTCTCTGGGCTAAAAATAGCTACAGTGCCTTAAAATGTAAGTCTCCAAATTGCTAGAATCTTTATGCATAGAAATTTTTATTATAAAATGTGAATGATTCTGAAGCCAGCAATCAGAGCCTGAGACTTTTTTCTGTGCTAGAAGTCCATATGAATGTTTCATGTTTCAATAAAGTTAATGCCCCTTCAAATTCTTTTCCTTTAAGCTTTGGTGGATTGGATAGAATAATTGTAACTAAGAGGAAAAAAGATGCAGGAGCTTCATTCACTGGTAGCTGAATAAGTCTTAGCTAGAAAGTTACTCTTCTAAACTTTGAATAAATATTTTATAAAATACCAATAATATTTTTATAAAGACCAGATCTTTCTTTCTAAGAACCTCATGGTATCTATGAGAAAAGTTCCTCAATTGACAATTCTCAAAATATAATGAAATGGTGATCACCAATCACTCTTTTTGGTATTCCAAAATGAATACCAAATATTATTCAAATGTCATATGAATAATGGCCAGGGCCAAGGTCAGGATGTTCACAAAAGCCACTGTTTGGGGGCAAGAGACCGGCCAGGAGCTAATTTACAGGCAAATATGTCATTTTACTGCAGCGAGTTATTTCTGTGTTTTCTGTGCTCCTAAAGTTCTTCTTGGTTGGCTTATTAGCTACATGAGGGAAGCAAAAAGGGGAGAATTGAGGAAGTGAGGGGAGCAAGGATCTATGGCTTCATAGTCCAAAAGCATGAGTGCTCACTTATATATGTTACATATTGGGCTTCCACATGGTTCTTTTAAAAAAGTCTCCCATTAGATGGAAAGGTGGGGATGAGTATATGGGACCAGTGTTAACAACTTCGGCTCTGCAGCACTGTTGGGCTAATATCTTCACATCAACCTCCAGCATCCCAGCCGCCTCGCATCAAATTCTATTGTGTCTGTCCATCTTACTCATGCATTGCTAAGTAGCAATCTCTTTCTTAATGTCCATTTGTCCTTCCTCCCTCCCCACGCAACCACATTCAATATTTTACTATGAGCGAGCATGCTCCGACAAATATATGCTAGAGTCAAGCAGGATTACCCCTTGTCCCTTGCCCAATTAGAATACTTTCCTACCATCATCACTCTTTCAAAGTACTTTAAAAAGACAGCAAAATTGGAAAAGGGTATAACAAAACAATTCATATAAGAAAACAAACAAGCAATATATTTTAATAAATATTTATCTTTGTGAGTAACAAAAGGGGGACCTAGAAATTCTAAGGCAGTATCATTCTTCACCTATCACAAGACCAACAGTAGTAGCTGAAACTGAAGACATCAATTTTATTATAAAAAATGTTTAGTTTGGTGGACAAAGTTTAGTGTGAGAACCACTAGATGATAATAATCTAGAAATTAGGCAGCCTTCCCCTTCCAGTTACACATAATGCTGGACCAAGACATGCATACACATTTGTAAGGTAAAATCTTGCTCCCTTCAGGCAGCTGTTTCCCAGGACAAAAGGGATGGAACCAATCTGAGCATGCCTAATTCATCTATCAGAGTAAGTCACTCCACCTCCCCAGACGGGTAATGAAAAGGAAGCAGAGAGGGTCAAAGAGTATAACCATGGAAAGCTATAATTACTTAGGAAGAAATATCAGGACCCCCATATTCCCATATCAAAATTTTATCACTTAGTCTATCATGGTTTCTGAAAATCCACTAGTAGAGATTCATTTTTAAAAATTATGATGCCTTATGTAGAGTTTATTTTTAATTTAAAGGACCCTACTAGGCATAATATCATTAACTCCTAAAATCTTTACTATATTAGCAGATATTTGAGCAGCCTTAAGAAAGAGAAGGATCAGACAGAAGACTATAAAAGGGGAGTAGATTACTTGTCACAACAAGGTAAAGTATTATATTAACTAGATCACTGGGCTGGGTTACTTTCCTTAACATTTCAGAAGCTCAGTGATATCAGCTGTAAAAAATAGAGGATTGAACACTTTGAGATCTAGGGTTCCATTTAATATTAACTACCGATATCGGGGTAACTAGAAGTAAATACAGAGATGAGACTATAGGCAAAGTTGTTGGGGTAAAAGGGAGAAACCTAACAGGAATGTGCAGCATAATCAGACTTACATAACCTGTTTTCCATTTATTTAGAGAGTCCCAGCTGTTTAAAGTTAAATACAGATTTGCTTCTATTTTGCATTTTCACCAATCAGTACAAAAATAATTTGGAAGAAATAAACTATCTTTGTCCATTTATTTTGGATGGCATGCACAGCTTACTCTCTTAATCACCAAAAATATAAACCTAGGGAAAATGAAAGTAAGAATTTTTATAAATGCACGTACTAAATGGTTTTATAGGCATATGTGTTCTACTCTTAAGCCAAGGTCAAAGTAGAATTCTCTTCAGTTTCTCTTCACTTAGAGGAACAGAAAATAAAAGAGCAAATGAGCAGCCTGTGATGGAAGATTCATTATAAACTGAAACCTGAATCACTATAATTACACACAGTTCATAAGTGCAAATGGTACCCATTTCTTGGCAGATTAAAAAGCCGAGTGATGAGAAATGTTGCTGAGCTAAAGATGCCTATTTAATAAGCCACTCAAATCAACACTCCTGTTATCCCTTGATACACACACACAAATTGTATCTGTAAAGCCTAATAAAATCTCATTTGTTTTACCTGAAGGTCCTATGAACCACCTGCTCCCTTGCTTTGCACTTCTTATCTCTATTAACTTATGCTTAGTAGAAATTTAGGCTTTTTTATGATCATTCTTTCCACGAGCTTTAAATTATTAGGTCAATGTATGCATTTAGAACCAGCAGTCCAATATGAAACTCTTAGAAGATATTGAAAATACAGAATGATTTTAGTAATTTTAGATTGCAAACTTCAGACTATAATCAACCCCATGATTTTTTGTAATGACAGCTTTTTGGAAATTAGCTTTACAATGCTAAGTTATATTCACAAAACACTTGTTCCCAGTTTGGGATTTTGACTAGAAACTCAATGTTCTTCTGGTCACTAAATCTATAAATTTTCAGTATGTCAATACCACTACACATCAATATAAAATCCAATCTTAGCTTTGATTCAAGTTTAATGACATCCTTGTTGGGGAGGGAAAAAAAGCTGAGTAGGGAAATATAATAAATATCTTTAAACTACTGGGGAGTAAGATAAGTTTAGTAATTAGAAAAAGAACCTGAAAAATTTATTGAGATATAACCTTTATGGCCTTTTATTATTTAGTGTTTTTAGAGGAAAAAATTAGAAGCCAACTGTCTGCTGATAAAACTTTTAAAAAGTTGTATTTTAGATACATTATTAGGAAGCAAAATTGTTTTCCTAGAGGAAATCAGTCCTAATAAGGAAAAACCCCCAAAGGGAAAGCTCTGTATGTCAAAGAAAGAAAGGTTGCCCCTATCACAAGCTCAGTTATGGCGCCTCTATGGAAAATTGCTCATGGGTAGCATGATATGAAAAAATATTTCCAGGTTCTGTCGATTGTATGAGTAGGAAAGTGGGAATGGTCTACTGTCAATTATAATTGACAGGTCACCAAAGTTTGGCTTTGCACTCTCTATCCTGTTCTTTTTGCTGTTGTTTTTTTAATTCTCCATTGCCCTCTCTCATCTGGGGCTTTGGATGCCTTCTGACCTCCTCTCCTCAAAACTTTCACCAGCCCTTGACAATCAGGTGGAAACTGACACAACCATATAACTACAGGCTTCTCTTTGGCATCTTTTCTAGCCCCAACTGTTGCTGGATCTTCTTCTGTAACATCCTTGCCTTATTGCCTTCACTTTCCAGAATATGAGTTTTGGGGTTTTTTTATAACCTTTTTTATTTTGAAATAATTTTAGACTTACAGTAAAGATGCAAAGATGATACAAATAATTCTCATTTGCCCTTCATCCAGCTTCCTATAGTGTTACCTTCTATAACCAAAGTAAGTTACTGAAACCAAGGAAGTAATATCAAGATAATACTATTAACTGCATGGGCCATAGTCAAATTTTGCCAGTTTTCCCACTAATGTATTTTTATGGCCTAGGATTCCACATTGCATTCAGTCATCATGTCCCATTAGTCTCTTATAATTTGTGAAAGTTCAAGCTTTGCCTTGCCTTTCATGACCTTGACATTTTTTAAGACTACTGTTGAATTATATTGTAGATTTTATCTGATGTTTTCTTATGACTAGATTGAGCTTATATATTATTGGGAAGGACACCACAGACCAGAGTTAATGTGTTCTTTTTAGTGCATCACACCAAAGGGTTAATGTTAATATGTATCACTGGTAATGCTAACCTTCATCACTTTTTTTAAATCGAACTTAATGGGGTGACATCGGTTAATAGAATTATATAGGTTTCAGGTGTAAAACTGTTTCTTTCACCTCTTAAAAAAATACCTCTTCACCTTAACTGAATGAAGCACATACATATAGCAATTGTAATAATAGTTGTATGGGTAAATCCTAGAGAAACTAATAACCAAACATTTTCTGTGGATCTGCTGTGTGCCAGGTGCCATGCACTGTGCCTGACATAAAACATCCCATTTAAGGTTCACAACAACCATAGGCTATAACTCAAGTGATGAACAATAATTGAGATTAATTGCAATTTAATTTCAGTAATAGATTTGCAATTTGGCAATCCATAATAGATTCTCAATAATCTTGCATTTAAAACTAAAAACATAACAAAGTGAGGTATTTTATTTGACCAAAAAAAAAATTTTTTTTTCAAGTAATATGTAATCTAGATTCCATGAATTTAATTAATTTATTCAATTTATTTTATGAGCCAGTACTTCCATTCCTTTCTTGAAATACCCTGGAACTGAGAATATAATTTATTTACACTTAATATTTTGGGAATCTAGCATCCTTATCTCAGTTTCTTTATCAGGTTTACTTACTTTGGGAATTTTTGCTACTGTTTTTCTGCTTGGAATGTTTACTCCTGTTTTTGCACTTGACACTTAGAGATTTCCTTATAAATCTCCTTGGATGTGTCTTGTTTTCTGTCCCAGTCAAACAGGCAAGTAGTCAGCAACAAAAAGTCCCTAACGTAGGAAGAGCGAAGAAAAGAAAATGGGCCAAGAGGAGCATTTTGTGATCTGACCCATCCTGTTTGTAATCTGACCCATCCTGCTATGGATGGGAGACCTGGGCCATTTCATCTGCTTGAGATTGCTTTGTGCAATTCAGATTTTCCCAAAGAAAACTGAAAAAAAAGTCCTGCCATGTTCCACCTCACCTCAACTGCTGATGAATGCAGTTATCCCAGGGAACTCCATGCGCAATGATTGTGTTTACTGCACAACATGGGGTGGAGGAGCTGCGGATTAGAAGATGACCATGTGCAGTGGGACATGCATGTAAATAACTGTCTGACCACTGGTGCATGATGTGAACACGGTGCTCCCTTTTCTCATCTTAAATTCCTTGAAATTATGCATTACATCTCTGCCCACTGCTTCATCACAGTGTGAAACAGCTGAAAAAAAGACTCTAGTAATAATAAGCACCTGGAGGTCAGCAGCTTAGCAGTAAAGATGTGAAATCTGTGGATGGTGAGTGAATCTGGGTCCCTGGGCTGTGAAGTTAATTTTTAAATAACATTTCTAGTCAAATGGCAACAGAGTTTTCACTGTTGCAGACTCTGCTTCCTCTGAAAACAGCAACAAAGCTTTTCCTCCAATTGCATAAATGCTAAAAAGGCACTTGCTATGTGCACTTTGGTAGTGGATACCAGAAATAATAGCTAATATCAATTCATTAAATTATATCCCAAGAAACATATTAAGAGTCTTACATGCTTTATCACCGATAAGAAAGCTACCCTTTAGAGAGGTTAAGTAACTCGCCCAAGTAATATAGCTTCCAGTGGCAGAACCAGGAATTGAATGTAGAACAGTTTCCCTTCAGGATCTGGCTTCTTAACTGCTACTCTCTAATGCTGTTTTCCTAAAAAATAGCAACCACTAAGATTTTGTTCTCTGCCTACAAGCTCATTTTCAATGAAAGAGATGGATAGATACAGACATACAGAGGCAAGCAAAACATTAATGAAGACAGCAAATCACAGATGCAAACAAACTGTAAGACAAAACTAGCAAAGCGTAATACAAAAGAGATGAAGGAAAGGATAATTCCTAGCGGGAAAGTAAATTTCATTCTGCCTTACATGGGGCCAGGGTTGTTCCATATGCTCCTAGGTCCCCACTGCCTTTTAAGCTACTCATTTCCCTCCATCTTGCATGAACCCCTCTCTGTGATGGATGCTGCTGCTAATCTCTCAGTATCTGTTTTTTCTTCTACAGAAATAGATATCTTGATGCTTTATTTTGTCATGTGGCTGCCTGCAACAGAGACTAAATTTTAATGTGATTCAGTTCTGGCCTGTGGGATGTAAATAGAAGTGTATGTGACACAGAAAGCTTTCTTAATGGGAGGAGTATGTCTCTTGGTTTCCTACTACTATTTTCCACTAAAAGAAATCATTAGCCCTGGATAAATAGCAAATTTCAGGTCTGTATAAAATAATATGTACCTGTGCTCAAAAAATGATGAGGGCAGCTGGGCTGGCATGGCTCAGTGGTTGAGCATCTATCTATGATCCAGGAGATTCCAGGTCAGGGCATGTGCTCAATCCCCAGCAGGAGGTGAACAGGAGGCAGCCAATCAATGACTCATCACTGATGTTTCTCTCTCTCTCTCCCTCTCTCTTTCTCTCTCTCTGAAATCAACAAAAATATATATTAAAACAATGATCAGGGCATGCCAAAAGGACTTTGAAGCCAGCTCCGAAGGGCTTCCACTGCTAATCGTTTCCATACCTGTGAATCTGCCTACTCACTAAAATTTATTTATACCCCCAAAATCATTAGTCATGACACTTTTACGGTCATTCAAGGGAATATAAAGAATATCACAAACTTCGAGTTGTCCAATGCACATGTTCCCAGCCAAGGTCAAATATGATGACACTCTGCCTTGATTCAACTCTCATACTGTAAAAAAGTGTAATTTTCAGTCTATTTAGTGCCATCTTTTTCACACTTTGTGCTTTTTGTTGATGAATATGCTGTCTGAAATGGTCCTCAAGCATAGTGCTGAAGTGCTGTCTAGTTCCTAGGCGCAAGAAGGCCGTGAAATGCCTTAGGAAGAAAATGGTGCATTGGATAAGTTTTGATTAGGCATGAGTTATAGTACTGTCAGGTATGAGTTCAATGTTAAGGAATCAACAAAATATATTAAATAAGGTCCCTTTAAACAAAAAACAAGGTCATTTTATTGATCAACTGATTAAAATGTTGTAACCAGATATAAAACAATACAGCCACTATGGAAAACAGTATGGCACATCCTCAGAATATTAAGAATAGAGTTACCATATGACCCAGCAATCCCTCTCCTGGGTATCTACCTGGAAAATTTGAAAACATTCACAAAGATATATGCACCCTTATGTTCACTGCAGCGTTATTCACAGTGGCCAAGACATGGAGACAACCAATGTCTCCTTTGATAGAGGTTTGGATAAAGAAGACGTGGTACATGTACACGATGGAATACTACTCAGCCATAAGAAAGGATGAGAAAATGCTGCCATTTGTGACAACATGGATGTGTGGTAGGCAGTTAGACAGAAAGGAGCAGAGCAAGGACAATAGGCCAGGTACAGAAGGCCGCTGGTGTGGAAAGGCCTGGGTGCCTAGTAATGGGCAAAACTAGAAAAACAAGGACCTTTCCCCAGGGTAACTCTTCCCTCCAGGTGCCTTTTCTTTGCCTTTCTCTTTCTCCTAAGCTCAAAGGACCTTTCTTTTGCCTCTGTAACTTGTTTCCTGAGCCCATTTCTTCTACCAACCCACTTCTTCTACCTCTATGACTTTCTAAATAAACCTTCTCTTTTAGTTTGAATCTTAGCCCTGTATTCTTTCCTAGCCAGAACTCAACTACCAAGGTTGCTGAACCATGGTGCTGTCTGACCCCACTGGTGTAACACCTGGTGCCCTTCTAGCCTCTGCAAACAATGGACCTTGACCTTGAGAATATTGTGTTAAGTGAAATAAGTCTGTCAGAAAAAGCTAGGAACCGTAGGATTTCACTCATATGTGGGATATAAAACTGAAATTCATGGACACAGACAGCAGTGTGGTGGTTACCAGAGGGAAGGGGGTGTGAGGTAGTAAAGGGTAAAAGGGGCCTAATATATGGTGACGGAAGATGATTTGACTTTGAGTGGTAGACACACAATGTAATATACAGATCCTGTATCATAGAAATGTACACTTGAAACCTATATGATCTTATTAACCAATGTCACCCAAATAAATTTAATAAAATGTTTTAAAAATTTTTTTAAAGCAGTCAAGGCAATGGGGGGGGGGGTGCATTTTGGCTACTGATTGCTTTAAATAAAAGAAAAAAATGTAACCAGAGACTCACAGGAACCTAACCTTGTATTTCCGTTAGGAGTAATGCTTGAATATTTTCAATTCAGTATTCATGGTCACTTAATGAAACATAGAACTTTCACGGATAATGAGAATAAATTGTAATAATCATAGCAACAGATTGTAACCTATTTAATAATATAGAAAACCATAAATTATATAAATATAATTAAATAAATAAAATAATTGAAAGTCTGAAGAAAAAGGAGTATATTTTCATAGTCTCAAATTGTTTTCTATCAGATACTTATTAATACTTTGCACTACCTGGTAGAATGCGTGAGAATGTGGCATCTCTGTGGTATTCCCACAAAAGTTGTATATTCTTCATCTAATCATGAGGAAACATCAGTCAAGCCCAAAAATGTCAAGGTTATGAAACCGGGAAGACAGAGGAAGTATTCCAGAATAAAGGACACTAAAAAAACATGACAAATTCATGCAGCACAGGATTCTAGACTGAGATATTTTGCTATAAAAACCACTATTTGGACAATTGGTAAAATTTGAATGTGGCCTGGGGATTAGTTGGTGGTAATGAATCAGTTTTTTTGTCTGTTTCATTTTGTTTTTCAGTCCTCACTGGAGGATATTTTTTCTATTGCTTTTCAGAGAGAGTGGGAAGGAGAGAGAGAGAGTGGGAGAGAGGGAAAGAGAGATGTGAGAGAGACACATCAATTGGTTGCCTCTCGAATGTGCCCTGACCAGGGGCCAGGGATTGAGCCTGCAACCCAGGTATGTGCCCTTGACCAAAATCAAACGCAAGACCCTTCAGTCCACAAGCTGGTGCTCTAACCATTGAGCCAAACCCACTAGGGCTAATGCATCCATTTTGACCATCACATTTTTATTTCGGTTTTGTGGTTATGTAGACAGTTCCTTGTTTATAGGAAATAGTCAGGAGTGCTGAGAGCACCTAGTTCCAACTTACTCTCAAATGGTTCTGAAGAAAAAAGTTACTTCCACTGTGCTTTCGATTTTTTTTTAGGACTGTGATGTTTTCAAAATTAAAGTGTTTTAAAAAATAGACCTCTTGGTTTAAGTTTTTTAAAAAACTATGCATGCCATATCTTGTACCAAAAAAACCCACAAAACGTTATCATCCTCCATTTGGTCTTAACGCCAAGGAGCTTCATATTCTGAAGACTCTCACATGATTTTATAAGGCTAATATGTGAGCATATAAATTCACTTATAATGAATAGCTTGATAATGTCCCCAACTGCATGGAGCAACTTGGTACGGGACCCCCACTTTATAGGCCATTGCTGAGACTCAAATTTTTGCCCTTTAACATTTTTCATTTTGTCTCATTTCTTTTATTTAAAGTACATTCTTGGTTTATCTTGGAGGGAGGTTTCTATAGAAAATTCTGAAATATATTAATGCCTTATGGGACAGAAAATGTTCAGTGCTTCCCTGATACAACACTCCCAATAGCAGTCTCTAGCCTTTTCCCCCAATTTGCACCTATAAATCCCAAATTCATAGTCTGACTGATCAAATTTCTTAACGCTCTACTTTCTCCATTGGACAATGCAATATAAATGCTCAGTAGTGAATCTATGTGCTCACAGTAGTTATCTAACTGCTATTTCCAAGGCATCTGGGCTTTGCTCCCAGGGGTCACTTGCAAACTGGATCCACATAAATGTAAAAACATTCACATCACATAGGTTATTGTTACTGTTCTATTTTTAAAATAAGAATCCTGTGCTAATTTATTTGCAAAAGCTACCATCCCCAAAACATTTATACAGTTCCATTTCCCAAAGTTGTTTTTTTTTAGTAACCAGAAAGTGTCTATGGCATCTGTATCAAATGTAATCATAGAATCTCTGTCAGTTGGGCATCAGGATTTAAACTTTTAAAAGGCAGTAGACTGATGTTGGGAGTGACACATTTCTCAGGTCCTTTTATTCTTTCACAGTCTTTTGTCTAGTGGATTCATTTCTATCTTTCTTTCCTATAGAACGACCTGAATTTCAAGGTCCTGAATTTTTTTAATCTTTGAAAATGTGATTGCTATTCTTAGTGCCAAAGGATCCTTCAAGTGAGATTTTGCTTGATTTTAGTGTTCCTTTTCTCACTGAATGTAATATGTGTGACTATATTTGTTGTTTATTTCAAAAAGTTTTGATAATACAAAAATTATCGTGGCATATATTGAACATGAAATAAAGAATTTTAAATTGTCATTTATAGCATAGCCACCCCTTACAATATTTTGAAAGCTTGTATTTAAATTATGGAAATATAGCTCAGTGCTTTTCAGTTTGGAATGCAGTTGAAAATTCCTTTGAGGGTTTCTGCCCAGCTCACAGTGACATCTTTTTCTGAGAGTTGTGTCCTTGTATGTAATTGTCCTCATTATTTATTGAGCCATGGGAGGAAAATGGACCCAAATTTAACCAAACCTATTCTTTCTCTTATAAATGTAATTGCAATTAAGAAAAGAGATATGCCAGTATTGGCTGGATTTATAAGTGAAGGAGAAACTTGACAAATGTAGGGTGGCTACATGCATAAAAAAAAAAAATAGAGAAAGCAAATTAAGGAGAATAAAGCTGATGTGCAATGAGAATCAGAGACAGGGATAGGAACAGAGCAGAACCACCTAGATTCCTAATGGGGCAGCTGTCCTTAGCTTCTGTCAGATTCCCAGGACCCCATTTCTTCTTTGTCTTTTTTTGTTTCAGCCAGCTCAAATATTTACTACTATTTCTAAAACATGAGGGACAGAATGCCAAATTACTCACAGCCATGGAGCTTTTGATCAAGTGGTGATATCAGAGAAGTAATAATTCTATGAAGAAAGATTCAGCTATACCCAAATCTCAGACCATGGCAGCCCTGTCCATGAAGTCTGCTCTAATACTAAGAAGGGGATTAGGAGTCTAACATTAAAGAGCCATGCGAGGGGAAAGAGTATAAGAAAAATGGCTCTTACTCAAATGTTCACAGTATATCCCACAAGCCACACCATTTCACTGAAAAACAAAAGCCCATGTTACTAAGATGACTACACACACACACTGATAATGAGAATCCACTGTATAGGTGCATCTGTATGTATACATAGTCTGTACAGTGTGTATGTATATAGATATGTGTACCTAAAGTATGTACATACATATGGTAACCTTAAAATATGTAAGTGTGTGTATATATATATATATATATACACACACACATATATATATATATTCTTAGAATATATGTATCCATACACAATATATAATGATATTTTAACTGTGGTGGCCATAGGGTTTGGTTTATCTGGGACTATTTTTTAATTTTAAATAGAATGCAGGAACTGACAAGATTATCCATTTTGTGTAATAAATGTTATGGTCACTCAAGTTCACCTTCATTTTAAATTGCAAAAAATATAATATACTTAGGAGTGAATTGTTATGTTGCACATTTAAAACAAATTTAAATCATTAGTAGTTAACATTTATAATAATTATGTGTAGTTTGAATTATATGATCCCAAAGTTATATATTTTCCAAGTTGCATCAAAGTCTCTCCATGAGCTCTCCCATAAGGCCTTTTGAAGTAAAATGAGTTAATATATAAAGATATATATCCAATGGAATACACAAATTATAGGTTGCCAGTTATAAGTCCTGTGGCATTAGACTAAGACTGGTCCAGCAAGAGATGATACACCAACTGGCCATATTGTGTATAATAGACCTGTGGTTTCACTAGGTGTGTGGTTTCAAAAATTTCAAATTAAAAAAATATATATTTTGTAAAATTTCAAAGTAAAAGAAATTGTGCACTTACATAAAGTTGCCAGTTTTGATTTCGCCAAGAAAGACTTTTATAAAAATGACTTTTATCACCTCCCTTACCATCTTGTTATATATAACAGGATAGGTATTTTCAACTCAAAATAGTAGAAAGGACATTTATTTCAGCAAGAGTACATTGACATACAAAGAATAATAACATTAAGAGTATATTTTTTATTTCAAATCAAGAAAAATTACAATATAACAATTTTTATATGTTGCATAACTTGTCTTAATATAAAGTTGCCTGACTGCATTTAGCAGCAACATAAAGTGGCACTTAAATACCAAACTTGCTCATTTTATTTATTACATCATCAAAGTTTGAGTTTTAAAGTGATAGCCGTACTGACAAAACATTAAACAAAAGTTATATCTACTTATATCATTAGGAAAATCTGTCCCATTGATCAATATGACTTTATGAAAATAAAAGTCTTAATTAATAAAACTTTAGACTTAAAATCAGATAGTGTTTCATATTTACTCTTTTTCAAAATTATTTTAATTATTTAAGTTCCTTTGCATCTCTGCAAACATTTTAGAATTTGTTTTGTTTTAATTTCCACAGAAAATTCTGGGGGATTTTGATTGGTATTGCATTGAATGTATTAATCAATTTGGAAAGAATTGCTATAGAAACAATATTGAGTCTTCAGAATTATGAACATGCACACTTCTCAATTTTTAAGGTCTTTTTAAATTTCTTTCAGCAGTGTGTTATAATTTATATTATATGTATTTGAACATATTTTGTCAAATTAATCTCTGAATGTTTCATATCCTTGGTGCTATTATAAATGGTATTATTTATTTAACTTTAATTTTCAAATTGTAGCTGGTATATAGAAATACAATTAGTTTTTGTTTGTGAAACTTGTACTCTATAGACATGCTAAACTTATTTATTGATTTTAGTAGCTTTTTAGTGTGTGTGGAATCCTTAGGATTTTTCTACATAGATAATCATGCCATTTCTAATGAGGAGAGTTTTATTTCTTCATTTCCAAACTATGCCTTTTATTATTTTTATTGCATTATTATCCTGAAAGAAATGTAGAAGTAGAGAGAAAAGGAGTTCAGATTGAGGCAGAGGGAAAGCCCTGAGTCATTGGCTGAGAACTGATCTGTACCAACATGTTAGGAAACTACGTGGGGCCAGAGAAAGAACCAACAAGGAGGACTGACTGATTCAAGTTCACACAGGCCTGATACTACTTTGTGTTAACATCAGCCAAAGTAGAAAGATTTTCTAATACAAGGGATATTGGGTCGAGTCCTTAGAGTATGATGGCATTAAAAGTAAGCCTGAATTAACTTTAGAATAATGGCTCCTATGCCTGGCCGGGCATGGCTCAGCGGTTGAGCACTGACCTAAGATCCTGGCAATCAGGGTTCGATTCTCGGTCAGGGCACGTGCCTGGGTTGCGGGCTCGATCAATGACGCTCTCATCGTTGATGTTTCTATCTCTCTCTCCCCCTCCTTTCCTCTCTCTGAAATCAATAAAGATATATTTAAAAAAAAAAAAAAGAATAATGGCTCCTATGGACTTACTCCAACAATCTTAAAATCAAGGCTCAAAAGGATCAAACTACTTGTAATTCTATGTAACTAACTACAATCCAAAAGAAACTGAACCTTCAAAGGAATATCTTAATATCCAATACCCAATATTATCTAGTATGCAATTAAAATCAATAGGCATGTGAAGAAATGAGGAAATATGACTCAAAATCACAGAAAAAAATCAATTTAAACACTCCCAGAAATGTCATATATGGCTAAAATTAATAGACAGTTATTTAAACATTATAAATGATGTTAATATATTCAAGAAGGTAGAGGAAAATATGGACATTATGAAAAAAGAAATTGAAGATCTAAGAGGTCCAAAGTAGACCTTCTAGAGATGGAAAATATAACTGAAGAGAAAATATGTTGGGTGTGATTTACAGATCAGCAACTTGAAAAGTAAGAAATCAGACATATTAAAAGAAATTATCCAAATTAAATAACAGGAAAATTAAAATACTGGGGGTGGGAGTGGGGTGTGAACAAAACACCAGTAACAGGGGAAATATTAAGCTGTCTAATAGGTGTATAACTGAAGGCACAAAAGGATAGTAAATGAGATTACAGAAGAAAATATCTGAAGAAATAATATACAACATTTGCTAAATTTAATGAAAATTTGAAAGACACAAACCCAAGAAACTCAAGGCAGAAGAAACATTTTTTAAAATCATATTTTTTTCTCTTACATTTCCATTTTTGGTAATATTGTCTATTTCTACATATACTATAAATTTCATAATACTTTGTTTTCATTTCAGCCAGCCAATTATCTTTTAAAAATTAAAAAACAATAAATACAATAAGAAATATTTACCTGCAGAGTTACCATTTCCAACACTTTTCCTTCTTTTTTTCAAAGCATTGTTTAGGTTGACAAATTTGTTTTTATTTTGATACTTTAAAGATAGCCTTCCCATTGTCTTGTACCTTGCATTGCTTTTATGATAAATCAGCATAATTACTTATCAGTGTTCCCCTGTATGCAATCTGTCTTTTTCTAAGGTTGTTTTCAATATTTTATTTTAATATTTTGTTTTCAACAATTTGACTACACTATATCTAAGTATGGGATTCTTTATATTTATTTTACTTGGGATTCATTGAGTTTCCTGCTTAGAGGATTAATATTTATTATAAAACTTAAAAAAAAAGGTCATTATTTTCTCAAATTTTCTCTCCCTAATTTCTCCTCTATTTCTCTGATTTCAATTGCATGTATATTTGACTTATTTATTTATTTTTCAGATCACTAAGGCTTTGTTTTTATAAGTTTTTTAAAAATTAGTTTACATTCCTCTCTCTTCATGTTTATTGATCTTTTTTTCTGTAGTACACAATCTGCTATTAAACTCACCCCTTAATATTTCAATTTAGGTATTGTACTCTTCAGTTCTAGAATTTTAATCTACTTCTTTTTTACAGTTTTAATTTCTCTCTGTGGTTACCCATCTGTTTATTTACTATATCTATTTTTCCTTTATATCCTTAAAATAAAATATTTCAAATAACTGTTTTAAAGTCCATTTAGGCTAATATTAACATTTCTGTAATTCTATTTTATTTATTTATTTTTATTGGCTTGAGTAATATTTTTTGAGTCACATTTACCGTCAGATCAACTTGTTTGTTTTAACTTTGTTGAAGCTGTTTTAGTGGGGCTCACACTCTATGACCAGAGTAGTCCTATTCATAATATATACTTTTTCAGGGGTCTCAGCTGACTGCTAACCTCTCTGTGGCTGGTCAGACCTCTTACATTTTCCAGTATTATGGGATTTCTGGAATTTATGTTCAGCTGATATCCCCACTAGTAATTCTATGCCGTGCTTTTTTACTAGTATATATTCCTCCAAAGAATAAATGCTACTGCTATAAAAAATTTGGGGCCCAGCTGGTATGGCTCAGTGGTTGAGCACTGACCTGCAATCCAGGAGATTGTGGTTCGATTGCTGGTCAGGGCACATGCCCAGGTTGTGGACTTGATCCCCAGTGGAGGGTATGCTGGAAGCAGCTAATCAATGATTCTCTCTCATCATTGACATTTCTATGTCTCTCTCTCCCTCTCCCTTCCTCTCTCTGAAAACAATTAAGACTTTTTTTTTTTTTAAATTTTGGAGCTCTTTCTCTATGTACCTCTTACCTCTCTGGGACTCTGCCCACATCAAAATGAGCTCCTACAGCACTCCCAAACTCAGATCTCTAACTTTTCAGTTCAGTGAGACCACCATAATGTACTTGGTCTCTACTCCCCTGCACTGTGATCCAGAGTAAAGATCTAGGGTGAAATCCTGGGTAATCATGAAGATTACCCTTTTCCTAGGAATCATAGTCTTCCACTGCCTATTATAAAATGCCTGAAACTCAAGTGTCTTATAGTTTGTCCAGTTTTATACAGTTGTTTGCATCAAGACAACTGGACTAGTACTTATTATTTCAGCATGGTCAGAGCAGAAGTCCACCAAAAAACGATTTTAAATGATAAGATAGAAGCCTTATTTTCCCCTCACCCCCAAATTGAATTACAGCTTAGTCTCCACAATGAGAGTGATTGTTACATATCTCAAGCAAGGAAGATTTAAAAGAAATTACTTCAAAAAGGATTTTATGAGAGCCCTGATCTTACATTCTACTTTATTTTCAATCTCCCTTCAACTGCTAGTGTTGATGTAACTTCAGTTAGAGAATTTAGTTTTTCCAAGTCTCTAAACACTAAATCAACAGCCTCTCAATCAATGTGGATTTCAAGCTGCAGATTGAAAAGATTGCTCTTGGAAATGCTGCATTTTCTTCTCTTTTCACTTTCAGATAGATCTTATTTCAAAGAAAGATTATTTCGGGTAATTCTAAAGGCCTAGAGGAAGGATAAGCTTGAATCATGTTTCATCAGAGTTCTGACTGTGAGATTCTCTTGGTTTCATTCTTCTTATGTGTCAGCCTCATTTTCTAGTTGACTTCCTTTATGATGGCAACATGACCGCAGTATTTCTAAGCTTTACAGCTGTACACCACAGCATACTAGAAGGTGAAATTTTATTTGTGTAATAGAATTTCCATGAAAAGTCTTGACATGGAACCCAATGGTTGGTTTAGTCTAGATTCCATGCTCCATCATTAACCTAGATAAATTCCCAAAGGAGGCTGAATTATCTTGAAAAGAGAACAGCAGCTGAATGCTTAAGAGTCAATCATCATGATTGTTATAGTTGTAGTCTGATCTTACTTGTTTAATGTTATATTATAAGCACTTTTCCAGTCTTTAAAATTTTTGGTTATCATATTGATACAATAAACTATACTTTATAAATTCTTATAATATTTTCAAAACTAAATTACTTTCTTGAAGCCTGGTGTTTTTTATTTCAAACATGTCACCATGACAGAGAGTAAAGGAAGATATTATTATCTGCCTCCCCCAATTTACAGATAAAATAATAATGTTATAATATGGTTAAAAGTCTAGGCCAAATTCATAGAGAGACCAAATCATGCAATGTTAGTTATCACACTAAAATTTCACTCATCAGACTACATCTACTTTAAAACATCTATCTATGTTGTGGGAAATATAGATAAAATCATAATTTCAGTCAGTTTAATTAAATTTGAAATAAAATAGTTTCAACTTGTTCAAATGGTTGAGGACAATATATTATTAATTTGTCAAGGGGTATACGATGGCAATTCATTTGTAAAGGTTAATTTATAGCACATTTTAAAGATATAAAGTCCTTTACCCTATTGTTCTGTCAATCATTACCTATAAATTATGATGTGCTACAAGATGTGTATCACTCATTTCTCTGAAAGTCTTTAGGTGCTAATGTGAAACTCAGTCCTTCTTTCCTTCCTCTTCTTTAATCTCTCCTTCCATTTCCTCTTTTTTTCTGTGCCCCCACCTATTATTGCACTGTCTCGAAGACATGGACAGGTAAGATGAAAAGATGGGATCACCAATAATTTATAAAACCCTACCACTATATCAAATAAGTATTACTATAATTGTATTACAACTATATCCAACCTAAGTTTGTGCCAGAACACTGCACAACATATTACAATACTCTATCTCAATCATGTAAAAATTTCTTATGTGAGTATTATCACCTATCCTCATACTTACCCTAAGAGTCAAGGAAAAAATAAATCAGAGAGTTTATACAGAATGCTTAGCAAAACACCTGGATAAAGTAAATACCCAATAATTATTACCAATCTTCAATAGTGGTAGAAGAAAAGTACATACATGTTAACTAAATTATACCTGAAAAGATTTTTTAAAATCTAGAATAAAAATTTCAACCAAAAAACTCACCCAGAGAAAAGCTATGCTGCTTCCTGTTCTTAAGTGTTGTGTGGTCAGTTTGGCTCATGGGCAGCACTGTTCCTCACAGAAATTAGTTTTTTCACTATTCCCCTCAGGAATCAGGGCCATTCCTGGTTAGGAATTTCAGGGGGTGGAAATCTGAGTCTTATGATTGGAGCTGTAATAAATACAATAGGGGATTCTAACTTGGGTACAAGAAAGACATTTGGTGATGAGAAGATCCTGAGAATTGATGTTCCTAAACTAGAATCTGCATTTTAAAAGAGTGAGATTCAACCAGTCATTTTGAGCTGTTGAATTTATCCTATTACTTTATTCTAAGGCTAAGAACCTCTGAAAACTGCACAAGATGAAATATTTTGCATGAGGCCAAAGACTTTGTAACCTTAAATAAGATTAAAGAGCTTTTCTCTAGAGGATCAACTTAGACATACCCTGAAGTGTTTTCCTGGTCCTCTGACCTGAGAAAGAGCACAGGAGCTCAGCCTCCCACTGGGCTGCTGGTTACCTCCCCCTCACTGTGGGCCAGAATTAATTAGTGTCTCTGAAGCTCTTCCAAACTACTGTCCAAAGGACATACATAACAGTGGCCCCTTAAGCATAATCATCCTGTCAACCTTTTACCACCCCACAGCCCATTTTCACGGCTGATGTTTTAACACTTATGGTCCTGCAGTAAATTTAGCTCAGCAACATTCAAAGTGTTACTATTCTCCAGAGAGAGCATATTTCATATTTTCTTTTGCAGATCAGAAACACTAAATTTACTCCTTCCTTCTTGCTTTTCAGGATAGCTTGCTATTTTGGCATGTGATCTTAATCGAAATGTTTTTCTAAGCATTTGAAACACAAAGAGCATCAGAACAATTTTCAGGCAGGGCACCAAATGAGTGCCTGTCGGAACAGGGGATGACAAACTGTAAAGGGATTGAAGATGACAG
Source organism: Miniopterus schreibersii (assembly GCF_964146895.1). Classification (NCBI taxonomy): domain Eukaryota; kingdom Metazoa; phylum Chordata; class Mammalia; order Chiroptera; family Miniopteridae; genus Miniopterus; species Miniopterus schreibersii. The sequence goes on along the minus strand of NC_138111.1, from coordinate 57,376,272 downwards.
CATGTGCCCCATCCATCATGTTTCTGTCTGAGGCACAGAGGGGGGAGAGTTTGTCGCCTCTGCTGCTCCTAGGAGGGCAGAGCCTAGCAATCCAGCCATTTCAGAAATGTCCGCTATGCCTTTCACTCTCCAGTCCCGTTGGCGATCTGGAGCACTTCTGCAGATGATCCCTGCCCTTCCATCTGCCTTGGCATCTGTGCTAGGAGCAGGAGCAAAGCTTCACAGCTGTGGTTTCCCTTGCCCAAGCCTCTAGGACCAACTCTGCAGATGCTCTAAGCACAATATAATTGCAATATTCGTTCAACCGCTGCCCACATGTTCCTTTTGAGTAATACAGAGAGAAAAGTAGAAGTCATCAGAAGTAGTCCTGGAAAGGAAGGTGTCTCCTCCTTATCAAAGAACCACAACAAATGGCCAAGGCAAACAGTTTACCAAGACTTTTGCTAAGGATGATTCAAATATTTCATGATCTCCTGTGGAACACGTAGAAAGAAACACAGTCTGGCACTGAAATAAGAAAATAAATATAAGTTAGAGCGACTCAGTTTATAATTTTTAATTCTATAATTTGCTGTGTGTGTTTATAAAAATAAAATGTTTATTGTAGAAACTTGGGAAAATAAGGACAATTATTTAAAATAGGGATTGGAAGTTTCTAGCCTGTGGGGCAAATTCAGCCTGCTGTCTTTTTATAAGTTTTTTTGGAATACAATCATGGCCACTTGTTTACCTATTGTTTTTGCCTGTTTTTATACTACAACTAGAGGTTTGCTTAGTTGTGATAGAGACTGGATGGCCAGCAAAGTCTAAAATAGTTATTACTGGCCCTTTGGAATAAAACAATTTATCCATAATCTGATAATTCAGACATAACCACAGCTAATTTTTACATAATGATATCTCATTTTAGGCTTTGAAGGAAGAGAACCATACTCTTCTCTAAATTCCCATTTTTAACTCCCCCTTAAGATCCTAAGAAAAAGATCTGTTTCCTAGTGAATGAAACACCAGCAACAGCAGCAGCATCAATCTTCCTTCTTCGCATGGGCACTCTCCTCTCTGCTATTTCCTGTCTTCCCTGGAGACTGGCCAATAGTAAAATCTAGATTTGGGCTGGGGCAGAGAGTGAAAGTCTTTTAGGCTTGCAGCCTGAGAAGTTTGGTCTGGCCTAAGTTAACAAAGAACACTTTTTCTTGGAGATTTAGACCCAAACCTAATGTCACAGTTAAAATTCCAAGTATCAACTCAGCTGTGCATTAACATATACAAGTTTTATTTTTTTCTAATACAAAATATTGTTGTCAAAGTTCACCCACACGCCCACAGCACATTCATCTTGTAATTGGCAATTAGTAATGTCTGTCCCAATAGTTTTGATATTTCTTATAGTCATTTTTGAGCTCCCATCAGGAAGAAATTGCAAACATCTGTACTGAATCTCCTCAGCGATGATAATGGGTTGGAGAGGAAAGATCTGTCCCCTCTTCCTTCCCTCCTCCCTTGTACTTGCTGGTGTTGATAAGGGAAAGGAGAGCAAAGTGTGATATTCACTACACATTTTTAGTGGGGAGATTTTACTCCATGTCCTTCTCTGCTGGCTTGAGATCTAGTTCAACTCAGTTTTGTCTATAGAATTAGTATGGGAAAGTTGGAAACCAATATGTCCAGATACTTCAGACCCAGTCTTATGCAGCTCCCAAAATTTCAGGGATCCATTTGAGGGACTCAATGTTACTGTGATCTGCTCCCCAATTGGTAGCCACATACCTGCATACCTCTAATGAAAATGTCTATTCAGTCCTCACTGAAGTGGCCTCCAATGAAAATTCATCTGCTATCTATGGTCCCATTGGGATATATACAAAAATTGGTGGGATCCCTGCCTCAGAGGAATTGTAGTGATTGGGGGAGAAATAAATAAAGAAAGTTTTCTTTCTCCTCATATGCTTGGCCTCTACACCATCCCTCTCACATTTTTCTTCTATGCTATTTGATTTTTGAAATGGCTTTCTATCTCCTAACAGTCAGAAAGCTCTAGACAGGGAATTGCATACCAGGCACCTCATCTTAGATATGATTTCAAACTTCAATAAAATATAAGCCCAGGCCCATCTTTTTTTTCATGAATGATGGGGGTAACAAAGGGATGAAGCATTACTGCTCTGCAATATTCTTCTGTCCTAACCCTGCTTCTTCCAAAATAAGGTGTCTTCTCCTCTTAGTGTTCTCTCTTTATTAGAAAGTATAGAGGGACAATGCAAGGGTTCCACAGGACTGCCACTGCTTTGCAAAATCTGTGCTGGGCCCTTTAGCATTTCTATCTCCAAATCCCCAACACCTAAATATCAACATTCTCCATGTCATGGATATGTCAGTGGTGGACATAGTAACTCTTGATAATTCACATAGTGTCCCTGAAGCTGTTTCCAAAGGTAAATCATCAATTTCCACCCACTTCCTTTGAATTTAGTAAAGCACAAAGTCTCTTTTACCACAAAATATAAGCTGTTTTACCAGCAATCCCTTAAATAGTTGAAAATACAAGAAAAATAAAAAGATTTTTATTGATTATTTATATCCTAATGTTATTCAAGCTAATAAGATGATATTTCTCTTTTTTATATTCCAGGTATGAAGATTATAGAACCTAGAAAAGAGTGGCTGAGCCAAGAAAGCACCTGAGAATTTCTAGGATTACAAATCCTACCACAACTTCTAAAATTTCTTAAATTATAAAACAGGAACATTTTTTTAGCCAAACTTGTACTTGATCAATGCCTCACTCAGATGTAGTTATCTTAATTTTTTGACATTTTTTCAAATTCTAAATGAAGGAAGATTTAAAGGCTCAGTGAAAGAGAGAAGTGTATATAATCCTAAGCCTAGATGAAATTCAGTGTTTAGTATTTTTATAAGAGTTTATTTAGGTTATAAAATGTGTTGCTATTAAAGGAACTATGTTGAAAAAAGACAATTTAAAAGTAGAAAAAGTGAGTTAAGACTTCTAAATCATAAAGTTTGAGTCTTCCACTCAAAATCTGGACATGTAGAAACTTACAAATCTTTCTAGAAAAGAAGTGAGTGTTTGAATGCATCTTTCTGCAATGACAGCTTGATGAGATGCTATTAGTTCCTTGAGATGTGTCTGTAGCCAACAGAAGATCATCAAGGCACAGAAATATCAAATGCCTATTACACTTCACTGTGCCAACATAGCGCCGGGGTAGACCTGACTGAACATCAGACTTCCCCATTTGTCATATCCTTATGTTACTGCAACTCTTTGCAGTTCCTTGATTCCACTATATAGGAGTCGATCCTAGAGGATGAGGGTTTTTTCAGAGATAGGAACTCATAGACAAGCAATAGGCTTGATTTGACCTCTGTTGAGAAATAATGAAAATAATAAAATATTATTTTTTGTGAGTATTTTACATGGTACACCTCATAAAGACTTATCTCATTATTTCAGTTGTCTTTCTGATTAAAGAATAAAGTAGACCATATTAGAGATGCCAATCATGGTGTCAGAGAAAGGATTTTAAAAATCTCATGGTAGTCATAGCAAGATATTCAACTAATGCACTGAGGAAATTCAAAAGATCATGGAGCTAAGAAAATAAGATTGTGTTTTATTTAATATCTATGAAGAGTGCTTACTTCCAGGCTGTTCTAAGTATTGTATATATTGAATCAATATAGTAATTATCATATTAATATGTTAATCTATAATTTTGAGTTAAATAGTATATTTATACATATACTAACTTACTATATCAATCCCATAAGCGTTTTACAGACAAAGAAACCAGAGTTCAAAAAGGTTACCTGAATTGTAGTTATGTGAGGTGATAGATGTATTAACTAACATTATTGTGATAACCATTTCACAACATTTACATATATCAAATCACCGAGTACACCTTAAACATACCCAATGTTATATGTTAATTATAGCTTATTAAAGCTGAAATTTAAAAAAGAGTTTAACTTACTTGCCAAGTTGTATATTTTACAAGTATTGGAATTTAATTCAAATTCCATTGCTCTGGCACCCATAGATTTCCCATAGACTTGATTTATTAATGCATGTATTCATTCAAATTTTTAAGCACTGCTATATGTCAGGCACTGTGCTAGATGCTGAGATACAATGTAAAATTATCCCTGGCTCTTGTTCTCAAAGAGCTTACAATCTAGTAAATTTAAATGTTAAAAAAAGCCGGCATGCCTTACACATCTTTGATACTGAGCAGATGGTTAAAAGGAGATGTTTTACTGGACATGGCAGCACACGCTTACCAGACGTGTGAAGAGAGAGTCTGACAACAGAAATTCCTAGATCAGATGTTGGGATCAGGGAAGCTTTTCAAGGAGATAATACCTATGTTGAGAAGATGTGCGCGGCAGGACTGGCAGCCGGCTGTCCCCCCCGTGATCTTTGTCATTCACTCCAAGACGTTGTTCCTCAGGACATTTCTATTCCCTTTTGAGAGACTGCTTCACGTGACTAATCTATGCAATCATATCAATATATGCAGCTCCCCTTTTGTAACGGAGCAGAACGAACATGGATTCTGACGGAACTAGCACTCTCAGGCATGTGCACACTGCTCCCTTCCACTCGAGGCGTCCAGGCCCTTCGAGGCCCCGCTGGGGATGCTCTCCCTCGATGAAGTCTTTCCCGACCGTACCGCGTGAAGCGAGCAGTCCCCTCTCTGATGTCTAAGAGCTCTCGTCGCCATGCGGTGGCTCGCCGTGCAGCACAGGAGTCCGGCCCTGTCACTCCGGTTTGGGTATATGTGTGCTCTCACTACTCATTGCAGCCATAAGCAGAGGTTTCCTTCCACTGCTCTAGCACAAGTCCCCTGAGCTCAGTGTCTTACTCAGTTTTGTGTGTCCTCCAGAAATCAGACAAAGTTAGTAACTCATGAAATTATATCTTTCATCCTTATGACCCTGGAGGGCAGAACACTGCTCTATAACCAAACTGCACTCAGTAAATATTTGTTAATGAGGATGAGTAGATGTCTAACATTTTTCCGAAATGTAACCACATTAAAATTTTTTTGATTGTTTTTTTAGGTTATAATTTTTTAAACTGTTTTATGGAAGAATTTCGTCTTTCAGCTACAATGTCCAACTTATAAATACACTTTCACAGAAAAATCATTTCCCTCTTCCCATTAAATGATATTGGGAAATGATTTTTAAAACTGGTTTAGTCTTTTCCGGAACAAGAAATTCACCATGTTGCCAATATGATGACTTATTAACGTGAAATGAAACATTGTATGCACCGCCGAATAATGGATTTCTGTGCTGCTCTTAGGATTACTCTCATCTTATTTCACTCACAGTCTGGTACTTTACCATTATTGGCTAAATAGCTGGAATAATGTATGTAACCAAACAAAAATCACATTCCCAATATTATTGAAATGCATATAATTAATTTATAAATATCTATGAAACTGGTAAAACGTTAGATCTGACAAGGAATTATTGTTTCATTTGTTTCCGAGAAAATGTTTGTAGACTTGAGAAAACGCTCAATAAATAATGACAGATCGAGCTTAAGATGTAGCAATTCTGGATGTTAGGCAGAGAAAATACACACAGATGTGAAGATAAACTATTTTACCCTTGCTTTTATCCTGTTATATTTTTTCTGTGCACAGTTAAGTACAGCCAAAAGAATTCTATAAACTTAATTTTATTAAACCATTGTTTCATAAGAATTTCATAGGACTTTTTCATTAAAGCTTTTGAATTGAAGTAAGGTAACTAAAAGAGAAACTAAAGAATATTTGCAAAGCTATCAAAATAATAAAATTTGAAAGACAGACTTTATTATTAGAGCATTTCTCTTTAGAGGAACAGATAAAATATTAGACAGAACTTCAAGCATGATAGAGGAAAGAGGAGGCGGGATCACTCCTTCCCACACCAGCAGCAGCCCCCTACCCTTCTCCCACTTCTCTTGGAACAATTCTCTATGTATAAAAGAGACAAAATGGGATTGTTACAAGTAATGTTGCTCTTTGAGCACCGTGAATGTGCTCTTCCTTCAAGCATGGCTCAGGTTTTGCCCATGCCTAACAGAATTTTCTTGATCAGGAATCACTTGGTTATATAAAAAGGAAAAATAGTCACACCAGCTAAATCAAAGGCAGCGGGGGTGGGTGGGTGCTGTTGGAATATTGCCGACAAAATCTGGAAGCCTAGGAAGAAATAGAGAACTAGGAATGAAAAGTGAGCTGAAATAAAAGTAGCAACTCTCTGGCGTTGCATGCCCATTCTCTCCCCCTGATTTTCTCTAAACGTCTCTGCTCTATTCTTTTTCCCTATAGGCCAGGTTTTCTTGTCTCCTTTTTAAAGAGCCAACACTGACTGCTTGCAAACCAAAGGGTAATCTGCTGGATTAGCTGTGGTCAGACTCTAAACCATTTGGTACCAGTGTTGTCCTTCCTAGGGCTATCAGGAAATTTTGAACTGGGTTCGATTATAGGCTGTAGGTAAAAGAGCCCCTTAGCCAGGGCCTTCCTAAACTCAGCTCCCAGGGACCAGAACTTAATCCAGCTCCATCTGTGTGCACAGATTAGGGGATTAAATCTAGCTTTGCTCTCAGAATACTGACTGATGAAATACCGCTATTTATTGTAACTAGGGAAACGTGTTTTCTGAAAGTAACCTATCTAATAAAGTCTTAATTTTGCCGTCTTTGAGCATGGGGTTAGAGTACTACCTATATCAGTAAACATTTGGATAACAGACCTTAATTTCTGTTGATTGACTTAACTTTACCCATGGTGGCAATTCCCTCAATTAAATCCATGAAAAACACACAATTAAAAACAAAACTCCAAATGATCAGAAATCAAGGACTAGCACCAATGTCACATTATCAATTCTTTTACAAACTTGATTAAGAATGATTCTATCTCCTCCTCTCATTCTTTCCCCTTCCCTTTCATTCTCTTCTCTTCCTTCCCTCCCCTTCCTAAACAGTTTATTCCAAAAGTCGTTGGTGGAACCAAGAAAGGCAGGCATCCTTACTGTGGCAGGGAAGAAACAGCAGCCTGGCATGATGTGCTAGAACCCAAGAGGGAAGGCTGTGGCATCTGTGCAAGGAAGTGGCCCAGAACCAAGAAGAGAAAAGAGGCTATTAATGCAGGAGGGCATCCTAGAGTCCGGTGTCAGAGCCCAAGCAGAGTGAGGACAGTACCCCACTCACAGGACAGTGGTGAAAATGGCCTGGTGTTCAGAGCCTGAATGAGGTGAAGAGAGTTGTTTTGTGCAGGTCTCAGTCTATCAATAATCAACATTGTGGCTGGACAGGCCTTGTGATTCTTACTAGGATTTTGTGACACTCTTCAGCAATAACCATCAGGACGCACTGAAAAAATAAAGGGCCTGAAAATTACACAGTGCACCTGTGATCTCATAGCAGCGTTGCATGTAGAGAGAAAAAAGGCACAGGCCTGGGGTTGTGTTTTTATTGAGGTCAAAATGGGAGCCTACATTTTTGGGAGCATTTAAACAGAAGAGTGGGAATTTAAAACACACAGAGAGAAAAAAACTTAGCAGCCCAAAAGGTCAATCATCAAAATCAACCAAGATCTCTAAAACAAAGGAGCCTCAGCTGGGAGAGGGGGCCTGGCTCTCTATCTAGTCAATGTGGCTGGTAAAGTATTTATTAGGAACAGCTCTCTTGAAATGGATTTCTTCTGCAATCAAAGCTTAAATCAGGCACTTGCATTAACAAAAAGAGAAAACTGTCAGGTCTTACACTGTAAGAGCGTCAGTTCAGTTGGAGAGGTGCAGTAGGGATTGGTGCAGGATATCAGAACCCAAGCAGGGTAAGGAGGGCGTGCAGGTGCAATGTGAAGTAGACAAAGCAGTGGCAAAGGCGGTTTCAATAAAGACTGAATATACAGCCAAAATGCGAATGCATCAAGTAACTATACTGAGGATAATGGGAACCAATTTTCTCAGTCAGAGAAGAGAGAAAACTAGAATAAACCCTAGGTGTTGAGTTTAAATTGCAGATATCGGAGCTAACACATGGTTTAAAATATACAGGGATAAAGATATTTATACATATACATAGATGAATAAATATATTTGTACCTAGATCTATAAAATCTGTAAGTGTAGATTCTAGTCCTGTCTTTAGTACTAGTTCTATTGAAAGGTAAACAGCAATAACCCCCTAATAGAAGAGACCTACTTTCCACATCTCAGTTTCTAAAAGCCATTCTACACAATCAGAAACCACGGATGCCTGGAAAAAATAACTGATTCCAGGATGGGAGCAGGCAAATATGAAATGACTCTGAGATACCGTTTTTTTTGTTCCAAAAGAAAGGAAGTATTCAGAGAATGCTGAGGACCGCCCGGCAGGTGTTGGCTCAGTGGTCGAGTGTTGACCTGTGGACCAGGCGGTCATGGTTCAATTCCCGGTCAGGGCACATGCCCGGGTTTGGGGCTCGATCCCTGGTGGGGGCGTGCAGGAGGCAGCCAATGGATGATTCTGCCTCTTCACTGCTGTTTCGATCTCTCTCTCCTCCTCCCTTCCTCTCTCTGAAATCAATAAAAACAAATTAAAAAAAAAAAAAAAGAATGCTGAGGACAAGTCAAAGGGATGCAGAACCCAGATTGAAGAGGCTCCTACGGAACAAATCTTGGACAATTTGAGCATCAATAAACATAGAAATTATAAATTATATTCATGACATAGTATTTCATGAATCCATAGTGATATAAAAACATAAATTAAAATATTGAAGTTTTGATGAGGATCACAATTTTATGTAACCTCAAAGTACCTAGTAGTTATAAAGGGCAAAAGAGTAAATTTATAGCAGAAAAGCCTTTCCGATCCCTCCTTAATCTAGTTATCAATATGAATTCACATATAATGAAATAAATACAAAGTCTGTCCCATATGATAGGATGAGAATAATCAGCATTATTTCTATAATATTTTTGCCAAAGATGCATACTCTGAATATAATTCATGTGGAAACATCATAAATACAAATTCTGCTATATTCTACAATACCAATGACCTATAATCTTCAAAGTCAACAAGATCATGAAAATTATGAAAAGTTTGAGAGTGTGTTCAGATATAAAGAAACTAAATATCAGGGCAACTAAACACAAGTGGTTTTTTTGTTTTGTTTTGTTTTGTTTTTTTTGGTTCATTTTTATTCTGTTATCAAGAACATTAGTGGGTCAACAGGTAAAACTTGAATGGGAGATTACAGTAATACACACATGCTAACTTCTGATTTAGACCATTGTATTGTGGTTATGTAGAAAAGAAGGTATTGGAAAACATGAATCTCTCCAAGCTCCAGCATTGCCCAGGTCTAGGAAGGAGGCCATCAGAAAGGCAACTCAAACAAAATGCACATAAATAGTGATGATGTCTTTGTATTTAAAGTGTTAACATTGAATAACTAAATACAGAAAATGCAATTCTCTGCAATTAAGCAAAGAAAGCATTTATTGAGCACCTTTAGTACAAAGGCACCATATATATTTATTATACATTCTCTGGGGGAAAAAAAAACACACAACAAAGAAACACTTATACTTTTCTTTATTTCCAACATAAAATCACTGGGTCACAGATGGTTATTTGCCCAAGATTATACACTTACACAGTACATGTTAACATCAGTGGTGTGCTAGTAAACGTTTAACAGCTGATCCCTGAGGAGGGGGAGGGGAACCCTGCTTTGTAGCATTTCCCAATTTCTGTGTTGTGAGTACTCCCACCAAGGCTGATAGTAAGCTACCAACAAACATGGTCTCTGAGCACAGTCAGGAAATTATTCACACAAGCACCTCTTGCAAACCAATGTAAGTCTGCATTCAGGACAGCACTAAGATCTGAAAACAGACGAAGTCCAGAGCCCACTAAGGTGTAATGCCTGTAATTAAATCTTGACATAAGAAGTCTTTTTAATATAAAGCAGGGATATATTTATATAAAAGGATTAGGAGATGGCACAGTTCTCAGACAACACAAAAAAGGAATTTAAACAGACTAAAATACTTGGCTAGAGATTTCACCAACTATTAGTGAAAGAAATAAAAAATTAGTACAAAAAGTGTACTGTACCTGATTTCTTACACACAATTATATACATTAAATGTTTAATTATATGCATATATATTTGAGATTTGTTAAGTGTGTGTATAGATACATATATGTATACATGCGTATATATGTTCACATATACAAATTGGGTTGTTTTAACTTGATATTTGTGATTGATGATAGATGATAGATAGATGATAGATAGATAGATAGATAGATAGATAGATAGATAGATGATAGATAGATAGATAGATGATAGATAGATGATATAGATAGATGATAGATAGATAGATAGATAGATAGATGATAGATAGATGATAGATAGATGATAGATAGATGATATATAGATAGATAGATGATAGATAGATGATAGATAGATAGATAGATAGATAGATAGATAGATGATAGATAGATGATATAGATAGATGATGATAGATAGATATAGATAGATAGATAGATAGATAGATAGATAGATAGATAGATAGATGATAGATAGATGATAGATAGATGATAGATAGATGATAGATAGATGATAGATAGATGATAGATAGATAGATGATAGATAGATGATAGATAGATGATAGATAGATGATAGATAGATACATAGATACATAGATGATAGATAGATGATGATAGATGATAGATAGATAGATAGATAGATAGATAGATAGATAGATAGATAGATAGATAGATGATAGATAGATGATAGATAGATGATAGATAGATGATAGATAGATGATAGATAGATAGATGATAGATAGATACATAGATACATAGATGATAGATAGATGATGATAGATGATAGATGATGATAGATAGATAGATAGATAGATAGATAGATAGATAGATAGATAGATAGATAGATAGATATAAATAGGTGGACATAAATGGATGCAGGTAAATAGAGATAAAAATGAAATCAATGCATTATATATGTTATATTATATATTACAAATTTATATTAAAGTACATATTGCATATACAATATATAATAAACACGAGATTGTTGACATACCTCCCATCCAACTTGTGATGGTTATTTTATGTGTCAACATGGGTGGAACTATTCTGAATGTTTCTGTGAGGGTGTTTTGGGATGAGAATTACATTTAAATAGGTGGACCCAAAGTTAGGAATCATTCACTCTGAGGGGCTATCTCTAACTCAGCTTTTCTTTCAGAGTCAAATGTAACTTAACAACTCTTTGACCTCCGTTAATTTTACTTTTTGGCAACCATTTAACTCTCACTGATATATTTTGCTCATGTCCATTTTATGCTGTCATCAAATGACCTAGATCAGGAAAATCAATTAATTTATGCTTTGTTTTGTTTCATTTTTTCAGAACCATAGTACTTGAGAAGTTAGAGAAAGTTGTAAAAACAATTTATCAGACAGTGACTTTAAAATCAGAATCATATTTGTGGTCAAAGAAGCATAAGTGAAGTGTTCAGATAGTTCAAACTGTTCTCAAAACCTTGTGCATCTGAATTTTTCTTATGGCCATATGATTGCCATACTATATATAAATTCATCTCTGGATCCCTGCCTACTATTAATCTTAGTTGATTACCTTCTTCAGTTTCAGGTTCACAACTCTGGTTTTCCTCTGCTTTTTGCTTTTTCTACTATCCCCAAACATGGTAATTATGGACTTCCTTTGAATTAGTTACATCCAGAGTAGATTATGATACAATTCAGTTGATAGACAGGATTTTGAGGCTCGTGAAATATAAGAAATCTACCCAGACAGGCCCAATGATGGACAATGATAGAGATGGGTTTACAATTCTCAGTTGAAAGTCAAGTTATGGGGTTGGCAGATTCTTAAAACTGAATTTTCCCCCTTGAAAGTCATCTATCTTTAGCAATCTTTTATTTTAAATTAAATATTTTAAAATAAATAATTTATTTTAAATTAATATTTTATTTTAAATTAACATGGCAGGGAGGTAGGTAGAATTGGGCAAAGGTGAGATAAATGCAGATGGAGAGATTTCACTTGGGGCGATGGGCACACAATGCAGTGTGCAGATAACGTTTTATTGAGCTGTACATTTAAAACCTCTAAGGTTTTGCAAACCAACATCACCCCAATAAATTCATTAAAAAAGAAAATGAAATAAAAGTAAATGAATAAAATTTAATATGGCCAACTATCTTAAACTTACTCGTCATTTTTAATAAATATTTTTATATTCTCAGTGCTATTAATAATAGGCTTGCACTTTTATACACTGAATTAATTAAGAAAATAGCCCAGATTTTATCTTTGTGCATTTTACTTTGTAGAGTGCATCATACAATTATAGGTACATATGAAATAGACAAAGTCAAGTCTTTGGGATAAATGAAGGAAAAAACATTGCTCTAGATACGAACAAAATTGTAAAAGTGTAGCTGTGTTCTTACTTTCACTTCTGGTACATTCTTTATAACTTATGACCCTATGGAGAAAAGATACTAGAAACAGAAACTAAAGAAAACCAAAACAAAAAGTTGTCTAAAAACAAGTGAACAGTCAAGGAAGAAGGTGATGGAGTCGCTGTCAAATCCTCCTCTGGAGGAACATCTCCCACACACAACAGCAGCAAAGAAGTGAAAGGGCTACTCTTAGTCTCTTTCCCTGGTAACTTTTTACTAATTACACTTAACAACATCTGCATTATCAAATAATATAAAATACATTTTTATGCTGTGTGTTTCTATATATAAATTCGCCTAATCATTATGCAACTGAGGTATTATTTTTCCCTAATTTATAGAACAGGCAATAAAGATCAGGAGATTAAATAATGTTTTTAAGGTTTTAAGTGAGAATGAAAGAGTAAGAACTTGAATCTGGGTTTTCATAGAATCAAATCTTTTTTGACCCCTCTAGTTCTTAGTCACTTATACGTACGTAAGATTCTGAAGGATGGTGACCTTAACATTAAACCTGCACACCACGGATTTTCTTTGGAATCCTTGGAAACTAATTACTATTTGGGGAGGTGAAAAGAGGAGCATTTGTGGCCATATAAGAGTTTATACCAACCTCAATAGTCCAGCCTCAAGGCAATGTCTTAGGAGACCCTAGAAGCTACTACGGAAAATCTGAATTTTGATTTTCAAATGTTTTATCTTCTGAATAGTTAATGTCTTTATCTCCTACATGTATGACCTAATGTCCTTTAGTCTATATTGAAGGAAAAAGTATCAATTATAATAACCAAAAGAGGCTTGTTGACATCATGAACATCACTGGAGTTCACACTGATGTTCTATATAAACTAAGCTTGATATCCTACATAGAACAGACAGAAATCTCTACAGACTGTATATAAGAGTGACTGTAAGGTTTCTGAGATTTAATGCTGTCACTAATTAGACAGCATGCTGAAACTCCTTCGGAATCTTATTTATGTATAAATGTCTGAGAACTAACACTGAGAAGAAAAAAAAAAGAGTCGTATTAATTTTCTCACCATTTCTTAAACATTAGAAACCCTTTCTGACTTATTTTTAGAAGAGTATTTTGCTAAAAAGCAATTATTTCCCAATTTAGACATTTGTTGACTGAACCCAGTTGTGCTTATCATCAGAGTTGTCTCGGTCTAAGTTAAACATAATGGTTTCGGGATTTCGATGATTCTTAGAGCTCTAAAGACTGCGTGTAATGGAGCCCAAGTGATGCCGCATTATTGGCTATCATCCTGGAACTAATAACAGCACTTATTGGGCCTATAATCTCCTAGGAATTAACAGCCAAACTCTTTTTTCTCATTCGCAGGCCATCATCACCACCATTAAAAGGCAGTTAAGATGATAATGTGCCACTGTCCCCATACAGTGGGCAGTAAAGGGTTATAAGGGAAGTGCTGAGATAGCAGTCCTGGCTCAGGCTGTAGGCTGGAATGTTCTTCCTCTTGGACTGCTCTTTGGAAAAATTTTTTAAAGTGGGTACTCAAGATAAATGTTTTGTGTTTGGCTTGTTTGTTTCTTTGGTATGACTCCCGTCCTAGGGGCATTGCAGAAAGTCAGTCATTTCCCACTCAAATGACAGGACTTCCTGTGGGCTTGCTTATTCAAGAATTTATAATAATAGCCAAAGATTTCAGAATGCAATTATAGCCCACGAAGAGAGTAGAGGAAGCAGTAGCTGGAAGGGAGGAATAGCTATAAAAACTTCCTAAGATAAGGTAAGACCAGGGACATGCGAAGTGCAGAGTAGAGAAAGTGAGAGAGAAATGTAATTTACAAAAACATTTGTTGATTTGCCACTGTGCTGCAGGCATTCTGCTATCCACGGTTGGTAATATAGAGAAGATCACAGCTTTCATGATGCTTTCCCTCTTGGAGCTTACATTTATCTGGGAAGATAAACATATGTGATCAATATAAACACACATGATAAGTATTTTGAAAATATAATAAAATGAAAATTACAGAGTTCCATGGGAACACACAGCAAGGAAGTCTAAGCAAATCAAAAGGAAGTCAGTACAGAGCAGCGCAGTAATAGGTAGAGGAATTAAATGAGCCGATAGGAATTGAGGCAAGACCAGGAAAGCCTTAGAAATCACCCAAATAACTGGAAATTGAATAACCTATAGTAGAGGTATATAAAATGATACCATTTCATAGTAATGATGGATACCACTTACTTATCTCCTGCTTTGTGCCATACTAAGTGCTTTATATGAAATATCATTTGAATCTATATCACAGCCTTATTGGGTAGGTATTAACACCTCAAATTTATAAGTATGTAAACTAAAATTTAGATAGCTTGCCCAAGATGACATTGCTAGCAAATATCAAAACTGAGAGTTGAATTTGTATCAGACTAACTACATAGTTCATTCTCTAGACCAATACACTGAATTTCAATGCCCAGAACTGAATGGAGAATACCACCCAGGATTCAATAGCCATCTCAATTAACAGAATCAAAAAAGATAAAGGGGACTGACGTGAAGATTAAAGAACAGAAAAAATACAATGGTGTTTGGGCCTATAATACATGAGCTCTTTATTAGCAATTTGCTACTGTGGAAGGATTGGTGTTCAAATTTAGCTGAATTTATATAGGTTACAAAGAGATCATGGAAAATAAATATAACTGATTAATTTAGCATATCCATGAGTCTACAGTGTGTTAATTCTTAAAATTTTTGAATGACTTATATTTGTTTAAATAACATGAGTTTCAAACACATTTGAAATACTTTAAACAATGATGGTAATAACAGAAAATCACTTATCACTAGAAAACAACAATAAGATCAGAAAGCAAAAGTGGTTAGGAAATGTCAAAATTTTTTATTGAGAAATGCTACAAAAAATAAGAGAATAAAATTTATTTTTGAGATCTGTAGAGAAAAAGACATATATATATATATATATAAGCTATGATACATAGCTCTTACTGTCTACCAGAAAAAGTAATCTATTTAATGAAAAAAAATAAGGTTTGTCTTCAATCTAAGCATTAAGAGGAATTTGCCACTAGGATCTTCATACAAGACAAATTGAGCAACATGAAGTATCTACTAATAATTTACTCCATAATTATCTTATTGGGTTATTTTTAAATAGCCCCTTTCTTTTCAAAGATTTATGGGAAACAACTTTTGAGATGTCTGCCTAACATATTAAGCCTCGGGGTTAAGCTCCTAGTGACAACATATCTGCTGGCTCATGCCAGATAAAGAATTCAAATTATGACAATAAGACTCACAACAGGGAATTTGCACAATTAGGCTGACTGCGAAAGGAGAATGGGTTGCACAATCGCCGAGCTTGGAATCGAAGTTTACCTAGTTTAGGTGTAACTCTTCCTGCCTTCTCCTTACAAGTTCTAACAAACATCAAACAACACTGACGTTAATGGAGAAGTTAAATCTAAACACTGATGGGGAAAATTTTATATTATATATTTATTGAAACTATCTTTTACCAAGTTTTAGGCCAGATACTTTGCATAAACTGTCTTTTCTTAAAAGCAAATGCTTGGGTTGGTGTTTGTTGGGTTTTGACAGCCCTTTGTCCTTTCAATTCTGCATCCTTTGAGACATAGGAATCAAACATACATTAAAATACCAGATTTGAGGGGTGGGGGTAGATGGTGGCCATATAGTTAAGCTTGGGCCCAAAGACAACATGGTCTTTCTATTCCCTCCCTCTGGATCAGTCGCAGTAACTGATCAACCTGTAATTTCCTCTTTGACACCCTCACCCTACCTTTTCAGTGCAGGAGTACACACTGTGCAGTTTCTTTTTAGCTGATAAACAGAGGAAAAATCTGCATGCAAAGTGCAGTCCAAATCAAACTGAGAAAAAGGCAGAAGGAGCTGATTTCGCAGATTGTGTTCTTTTTCCACTTAGAAGTGAGAAAACTCACCCACTCCTGCTTCTGCATGAATGGAGTAAGATCCAGAAAAAGAATACTGAAGTGTTGCATTGGAATCATTACCCCTTAAGCAGTGATATCCCCTCCTCTCTTTAGTGCGTCCAGTACTTACCAGTATTACTGTCTCTATTTGAGAAAAATGCACCAGAAATTCTAAATACTTTGCCCAATTGGATTTGAAATCAAGCATATGTATTTGAGTCCAAAGCCCATAATGGAATCGTTTAAAGCTATGCCACTCTAAGGACGTTTTAGAGTAATAAATAGGGCCCAAACATGGGAATGATGAGTTCAGACAGAAAAAGGACAAGAGTAAAACAAGAACATATGTACATTTAATTAAAACTGGGAGAGACAGCACAGTAGGTGGATGTGCTGTGTTGGCAGGCAAGAGAGTCAGGCTCCAGCCGTGCCTCAGAAAATCATCATCTGGTGATGTGGCCTGCCTGGAGCAGAACACTGAAACCCATGGGGTCCCAATTCTCTCATATTTAAGGGATATTTGAAAATGTCATAAATGAATTAAGTAAATTAATCATGCCTAGTTTGCCTTCTCCTTTACCTTAGTTGTGTCTCTTTTAAATGTCTTGAAAAAGTTTGGTATAATGGAAAATTCCCAAAATAAATTATAGTCAGAAAATCAAGATTTTTGCCCCTTTGATCCCACCAACTCTTTCCATAATCTGGAACAAATCACTGGGTCAGTCACTGCCTTCCCAAACTTCAGTTTCTTGCTTCGACTTCACTCTTGGCCCTGTGCACACTTAATCCAATTATGACTCAAGCAGCCTTTACTTAGGTACCCTCAGACACAGGGAAGAGGGGAGGCCTTTCTATCCGAAGCTTGGTTTCTAGTGTGACTGAGCCTACTAGGCTCAAAGGCCTTGCTGACCGTTGAATCATGCTGAATTGAGGTCAAGCTTGAAATCTCTGCCTAGCTTTTACCCTGACTTGTATTAACCCAAAAAACAGACCAAAACACATGCCTATAAACCTAGTTTTTTAAGTCAGTGCTCCTATGGACTGACCAGCTATGACATAATAGCACCCACTTGCCTCTAAGGATCAATAGATAACTACATCTGTTGATGGCATATCTTTCCCACCACGTCTGACTCCCTTATATGCCGTCTCTAGCCTGCCGCAAGCTTGTCCTCACGCCCTGCCCCTCTGCTGAGGCTCCCTGTACCAGACCATGAGCTGCGGCACCTCCTCATCCGGGTACTCTCTGCCCTTAGACTCCCCTGCCCACCGGGGTGCTGCCAGCATCTCAGCATGCTCCACGGCCAAACCTCCCTACCTCGTGACAACGTCATGCTTTGAGCCCTGAGTTCTTCACCTATTTAATAAGAAAACTAGGCAAAATAATGAAAAATATTTCTTTCAGCTTTGAAATTCATTCTCAACTTTGCAGAACTCACAGAATAAATGACTCCAAATGTTCCTTTAGATTTTATGTTT
Organism: Miniopterus schreibersii; assembly: GCF_964146895.1. Classification (NCBI taxonomy): domain Eukaryota; kingdom Metazoa; phylum Chordata; class Mammalia; order Chiroptera; family Miniopteridae; genus Miniopterus; species Miniopterus schreibersii. The sequence continues at coordinate 57,358,300 of NC_138111.1, read as the reverse complement.
CTTCTTCCAAGCCATACACTTTCTATTCATTATTATAAAATCTCTAAAGTTCAGGAACTCTCTCTTTTTGCTAACTTCAATCTTTCTCCCAGTGGCTAAGGCAATATCTTGCATCTATGAAACACTCAAAGTTTATCCAACTAAATTGAAGGGATTTTCCTTAGCCAGGGAAATTATACAACAGTGCTTCAAAGAGAAGGTCAGGAGGCTATTGAAATAATATAGGGCCAGGATGGTAGTGATAGAGGTGCTAAAAAAAAAAAAAAAAAAAAAAAAGTCAAATTCTAGATATTTTAAAAACCCAAATCCAAAAGTATTTCCTGATAGATTAAGATATAAGAGAAGAGAGTGTGAGTGTCATTAAAATGTTCCCCAAATATTTCTTTTCCCCACTCTTCAGAGCACATTCTAAAATTCTTTCTGTGATGAAGTGCTCTTTTATTCTGAGTGGGTGGGAGCCCCTCCTGGGCTGAGCATTTAATTGATGCTGCAAGAGCACTTTTTCCCCCTCTTAGTTAGCATAGAGACTAACAGTTGTTGAGACGGAGACCCCTTCACAGATGAGAAAAGTCCCCCAGCTGACTCATAATCAATATGGGGGGTGGGGAGGGTAGAGAACTCTGTTTGAAGCACTCAGATTTGGAGATCGATTCTTGCAGCAGAATATCTTAATCTTCTTTATTGATAAAAATTGTCCCCTAGAAATATGGTGTTGCTCTAACAAAACTTTAAATGCATGGCATTGCTTAAAACTGGGTAGTGTATAAAGAAGATGGAGTTGTATTGAAGGGTAAAAAGATGGTAGTTCATATTATACAAAAGTGCAGCATTTGGTAAAAGTGTCACTTTCAGTGACTTGAAATGCAGGTAATGTACCTAATGAATTTGTAACTTTACAGGAACATCAATAGTATGCGGTGGCTGCTATGGAAGTATTTGACAGTGTATTGTAAAAATAACTAGAAGAAATAACCAGTTTGCAAGCAGGAATGAAAAAAATTACAATAGGTCCAAAATTGGAGTATTTGCAGGACTAGAAGCAACTATAAAGAAAAAGAGTAAAATGAAAAATTTATAAAATATATTGGATGACAAAGGCCAATCAAACCTCAGCCTGAGACAGGATCAAACCAAGAGTCTGGTCATCACAGAAATTTTTAAAATGTCTGAATAAATTAACAGATTTCATGAATTAAGATGGTATTGAGGAAATCCTGGCAATTCCACTAAATACCCCCCCTGGAAAAAATGTTTAAAATGTGGTTCTCTAGCCAAAATTTCATAGGCTCAAAATACTTGCAATTTAATTGAGGAAGAAAAGTAAATAAATATCACAAAGAAAACCACGTGTGTGGTTATTGACATGTTTCTTACTGGAACCAAAGAGATCAAAAGCTAAATACATTTATAAATAAGGTATTCTGGTTTAAAAAAATACTGTCAGTTTGGACAAAAAGTATCAACTGCTTAAAATTTCAAATGACCCATGGGCCCCTACATGTTTTCAGGTAGGAAGCAGGCTGAGAAACCTGCTCAGTCACCAACAAGAGCACATTTTCCTTTGCTCTTTCAAATATGGCCAAGGAAGAAAATGGAAACAAGAAATCTCCTAGAGCACGGAGCCAAGAATCATAAAGAATATTGAACCTGAGAGCTCCAGGAAGCACTTTAAGGACCTAATTAAGCAACATTCTTCATCCCCAGGATAGGAATGGACATCCTTAAAATTTTTAATCAGTGGGATTTCATACATTCAGCAAAGTAGTAAAATTGCTGTGTGTGTCCCAATATTTTTCTTTATGAGTGGAAATATTTACTGTGGTTCCTCAATTTTATACTAGATTTTGGATGGTATAAAATTTCTCTTTCTACTCCATAGGGCCTGGGATCGAGAGGAGCCACATTTGAACTTACTTGAGGGACTACTGTGCATGACCTAGTGTCCGTGAGCTTGAAGGAGTGAGTGGGTGAGGCTTTCGAGTTTTCTTTCTTAGAGAGGAAGCAGCGGATTTCTTGTGCAAGGAGAAAAGCGAGTCAAATATTTGATAGTGAGAAGGGAATTTGTGTTAGTCATCAGTTCTATATCCACAATTTTCTACCTCCACAAATTTCTCCCCACTTCCATATCATTTGTATGATTCCACTCCTGATTTCCTTAGCAGTTTGTAAGGGGAGGGAAAGAGAGATGTTGAGTTTTTGCTAATGAGTTGGGAGTGGAAGTGATGCATGCCACTATTTTAGTGGCAAGAATTTTATCTTGCTAGCAAGAATTTAATCTCCAGGTAAGGCCTTCTAGAGCTCTCTCTTTTTACCTTCTGGCATGAGAGCAGTAATTTTCAAGAAGGTGGCTACTCTATTAGTCCGGGCCCCTGAATGATTACAATGACAGAATCTCCCACTTACCCATAGTGGAAAAATAGTATGAGCAAAAGATTAAGCTCCATTATTTAAGCCACTAATATTTGGGTGTAATTGACACAGCATTAATATGCCTATTTTGACTTATATAGGAAAGAATATTTCCATGTTAGTATTTGCTGCAGTAAATAATTTGCTTTGTTGTAATCATGGCAAAATTACATGATTTTGTTACTGCTGGCAGCATTATTAGTTAGATCAAGGTTAACAAAAGAAGTTAATTGGTTAAGATATTCTACTTTTTTCTTTTTACTGAAATTTTATTTCCTAACTTTTTTCTTGAGCATCCCCTTCTTTAAAAAAAGTGATTAAGTGACAAAATGACTGGCACCACTGATACATGTTAACCAGACAGGTATATGTTTGTTTTATTATAATAGAAACGCAAATAATTCAATAATGTTAGAATAATACCTTTTGGACGAGCCTTAGGCTTAGAATGACATGTAATCTGTTTTTTTTTTCTACAGTATTATGTACCAAGATTTAAAACATAATGGGAAACTTCAGTGAAATCAAAGAAAGATCAACTACAGATATGTCTTGGATTTAGGATCATGCATTTGTTTCAATAAATATCATTACTGAGAAGGAAATAGATGAAACTACAAAGACTAAAACCCATTGGAGCAGCGAAAATTATTTGAGTCTCTTAAGAACAATGTCACCTAACACTGTTTCTTTCATCCTAGTGGAAAGTGACAGCTTCTTCTCATTTCCTAGGGCCTATTTCAAATTCTGTGTTTGGAGATATAACTTCTCAAGCCTAAATCATCCTCAATTCAGAATCCAAGAAAGTGGTTGAAAACAATCAGCTTTTCTGCTCAATTCAGTTTCTGCCAAATAAGTAGATAATGAATTTAACAGGATTGATTTTTTTTCTTCCAGATCATAATGTTCACTTTCTAATGAACCAATGAGGTAGGTGATTTATATTAAAGCTTGGAAAAAACAAAGCTATTGTTAGTAATTTGGATTTCTTAACTGGCCATTTTCAAGTGGTCAAAATTAAAAAGACAAATTCAGTCAGTTAACACCCCTTTGGATGTAGCCTGAAATCATCCAGTGGCATTAGGCTGTTCACTAGGATATTGCAAACAAAGAAGCTAAACTTTTTCTCTGTTTTTCTTTCTTTCTTTCTTTCTTTCTTTCTTTCTTTCTTTCTTTCTTTCTTTCTTTCTTTCTTTCTTTCTTCTCTCTCTCTCTCTCTCTCTCTCTCTCTCTCTCTCTCTCTCTCTCTCTCTCTTCTTTCTTTCTTTCTTTCTTTCTTTCTTTCTTTCCTGGACCCACTGCTTCTGTTATGTAACTGAAGAATTACCTTTTTGTATGTTTCACTGGGACTGTTCTGTCATTTTTTTTTTTTTTAAAAGGCCACTATTTTCTATATAAAATATGAAAAAGTATCCTCTACAATCCTTCCTCATCTAGGCCTTACCACTAAGGATATGTTAATTAATTCAACTACTCAAAAGAGAACAATGATAAGTTAGGTCTTCAAGTCAGACAGGCCTTGGAAAGTTAATCAATTTCTTAAAGGCTCTTTCTTCTATATGTTAAATGGGTATAATAATATCTACATGAATGGTGACCATATGACTTTGAATGAGATGATGCAAGAAAAGTAGCCTATGATAGGATAAAAAATGACAAGTAGCCTATGATAGGATAAAAAATAACGCAGGAAAGTTTAAGGGTGATGAATTTGTATCAGAATCATAATAAGCAACTCTTTGAAGTATGAGTTGATAAGTTTTTTGAGGCCAATGATCATGATTCATACAAATGTTGGGTGCTTCAGACCAAGTATTATGTCTTATACAAAGTAGGTGTTCAATAAATGTTTGACAATAACTGACTTTTCACAAATGTGAAACTAAAATTTATGTCCATCTTGCATTTTTCTTGCAAGTTTTTGTGTGATGGGGTGGTGTTTTGTCCATTGAATCGGTAGACTCAGGGTAAAAAGGTTTGATATGGGTACAGATAGGAAGGCACAAGAATGAGAGAAGGGACTGAATGCTTACTTTGCAGCTCTGTTTGTATTTGTTGGCTATGGACTGGTGGATGACATAAAACATTTTCCCATGTTTAGAGGCTAGCAAAATACAACCCAAACTTTGGGGTTTCTAAATTTATTCTTATTTGGCAAAAAGAATATTTTCATTTTCCAAAAGGACTTAAAATGCTCAAACAGTTGCAAACAACACTTGAAATGAACATTTAAACAAGACAAATGTAAATATATGTAAATAAGTTAAACCCACACAAATTGACTTTCCATACAAGTATTTATAATTAAGAAAAAATGTGTTTGACAGTAGAAATTTGGGTTTTGCTTAGCTTTAGTTAGCCAAGAGAAACTAATTATGTCCAAGATTATCCTGAATCTATTATGTAGAAATGCAGAAATATCACTAATTTACTTGGGCTTCCACTGGCAATGTAGCTCCCAAACTAAGGACAAATCCAACCTGCAGAGGGGACCCATTAGCATCCAATCTATGTTTTATGTTTTCTTTCTCCCAATTCAGTGCAGCAGCTAGTGAAAGAATAACTTAATTCAAGAAAGCTAAGCCTAAGTGACAAAACCAGAAAGCTTATGAGTAAAACTAGCCCTCTTTCCTCCAAGTCACTGCCTATATACTCCTAACATTTGAAGGTGTCTCAATTCAAGGCAAATCCATCCTCAGGGAAGCCAATATAAGTCCCATCTTTATTTCTATCTTAACATAGACATCAATTTTTAAAATATGTATCTCTAATATAATCCACTTTGCTTTGCCCATCCTCAGTTTGTGACTTCCTAAGAACTCTTTCTAAACTGAATCTAAAAGATTATATCAATACGTTCTCCAGAAATAGCAATTCTTCTCAGTAGTCAATGTTGTTCACACAATCATTAACAGAATGACTAAAGAGAAACAAGCCTAAGGCTCCTTCTCAGGGTCCCAGCAGCATCAAGACTGCTGTAATAGCCTGGCCGGTTTGGCTCAGTGGTTAGAGAGTCAGCCCATGGACTGAAGGGTCTCTGGTTCGATTCCAGCCAAGGGCACGTACCTCGGTTGCAGACTCGATTCCTGGCCCTGGTCAGGGCACGTGTGAGAGGCAACCAATCAAAGTGTCTCTCTCACATTGATGTTTCTCTCTCTCCCTCTGAAAAAGCAATGGAAAAAATATCCTCCCTCAGGTGAGGGTTAAAAAAAAAAAAGAATGCTGTGACGGTTCCAAATCACCAATGATGACATAGAGAGATAATCACTCTATTGGACAATCTCTGTGGCTTCCTCTCTTCGTTAGGTGGCCTAGAAGCACTCTACCTCTGATGGATCACTCATTAATGCTAGTGATGGTATGCAAACGAACCTGGAAAACTGTTGTGTGAGTTCCTGAAGCTGACAGCTCAACTTTTCCTGACCAGAAAGCTCTTTCTATTGCAGGGTAGATCAGGTGCTCTCTGCCCCTGCCCTAGCTTCTCTATAGAGGTGTAAATCGGGATGGGAACAGGTGCTCTCTCCTGTAGCGCTTTCCACTGCGTATCTAGCCAAGCACTCCTCTCTGCGGGATGAGAGTTTGGGAGTCCTGCTGACTCTGCTTATGTCTTCATCTTCAATAAACCACACATCGCACTTTAGGGGTCTCTGCCCTTATTCTCTGGCTTTGCACTGTATTTTTTTCCAATAAAGATAATCTAGACCAACATCTCACCCAAGGCAAGATCTCTGTCTACATCTTCAATAAATTTCTTAGATTGTCAATGACTATCTATTGCCTATTTATTCATTGTCATTCATTATAAACAAATTCTTAAATACTCACAAGTGATTAGTAAGGCCCTGTGTTATTATACAACAATTAATAATATCGACACAATCCCATAGCACTCAAAATCTCCTGTGGTCTAAGAACAATCTACATCTTTCAGTCTCATCTCTCACTGGTGAAAGGAGACTAACATGGTATAAAATACTCATATAGTCCAGATGTCACACATTTAATTTTCATAGTTCTCAGAATCATCCCAATATTACCACAAAGGAGGCATACATGAAGATGTCAACTTCTTATCCTAATATTGTGACTCTTCCTATGGACTGATTCTCAGGAACTTTTTTACATCACCCCCTATTGCCAAAAAAAAACCCCAAAGAACAAAAAACAAAAAACAACCAACCTGAGGTTTTAAAGATTATTTTCCTATGTGTTATCACCTACCTAAGAAGTGGCCAAACAGAATTCAGGTGCGCAGATACAGGTGTCTCTGCTTCCAGTGCCCTTGAGCTTCCTGGTTTATTACATAGTATCTGTGCCTAGCCCAGGGTAGGTGTTTGAGAAATATTTTTGCATAAGTGGATGAATAAACAAATACAATTAAAAAGGCAACATCAATTTGCCATTTGAAAACTGCTTTTTATCTGAGGCTCTTGGAAACCTTTACATTACTTTCTGTTCAAGATAAATTGTGGTAAACATATGTTCTCCAACAATTTCTGAGACATACATTTAAAGATCATTTTCCTCTACATTTTTAGGGATCTCAAAAATTGTTCTCAAATTACCCTGTGTTCCCATCTTCTGCCTTTAATAAATGGATTGCCAACTACCACAAAACATTAACTTTAAAGGGGATAAAAGTGCTGCTTGACTCATAGGTTGGCTTAGCAATAGAAATGTGAAGGCAATGTAAGGCCCCTGATTAATTTTATTTACTGACTTAAGGAAAAAATCATCACTTAATTTACAAGGCCTGACCTAGATGAAACGCCCAAGAGTCAGGCTCTTACTTGAGAATGCACATCAGTGTCTTCAGATTCGATTAGTGTGATTTTCTGAGACAGAACCACGGCTTCCAGCAAAGTGTCCAGCCACTGGAAACACAATCAATCATGCCAGGCATCATAAGCTTAATGCAAGCCCCCCGAGTGCATCATAGACAGACATGGGGAAAACAACCACAAAGAAGTAAAGCCTTGCTAAGTAAACATAATTCACACTCAGAATTTTAAATTGCCCTTCTCCTGCTCAGTGGAGGAAGATTTCACACCGATGATAAATAGTGGAGATTTGATACCTTAGCAAATCTCCTCTGCAGATATTCTCTGACAAGGTAAGAGGCTAAATAAAGGGAAAAAATCCAAGAGACGTCTTTTCGTATTGGCATATAAATAATATTGTCAGTAACTTAACCTTTTTTCTCCCCAAAGTACCCTTAAGAGCATTCTCTTACAGGTAAACAAGCTGAGCCAATAATTTGTCTGTAGTTCTAGAACTCATTGGGAACAGGGCTAGAACTCAAACTGAAATCTCCAGACTCAGTTCAGAACTTTGATCACTCTGTCATGCAAGGTCCTAAGATACACAAAACATAGTGGTACCTTGGGCTGAGGTCAATGAGAAATAAGTATAAATTTCCTGCTGCCAATGAGCTTCTAGCTGAAGTACTCTTAGATCTGGAAGGGCACTCAACAGATAATCTACCCCTGATTTTGTAGATGAAAAAACTTAAGGTCACATAAATACAAAGATTCATTTAATGTTATACAGTTAGCCACAAAGTCTGGTGTAAAAGTTAGCTGTTCTCACCCCTTGCTCATTTCCCCCCACTTCACATGATGCCACGGGGCTGGGATAGAGCGTGGTGGTCCCGGCTCAGGCAGATGTGAGATGCGGATACATTTGCTGAGCGATGTTAAGCGGTGCAGCTGAACCCTTACATACTGGGATGCAGTCACATCCACAGCAGGACTTCAGTATCACGCTAACGTCTGACAGGAAGGATATGCATCCAAGCAAAGCAACCTGCCAGAGGAAACTAAGGAATGCCCCCTCCTGGCAACCCCAAATCACTCTCCTGTGTGAAGCGGTATCAGGCACAATGAGCTGAACTCAGCAACAGGAATGAAAGGTTGAGAGGGGCAGTTTGGGGGAAGCAGTGGCTCAGAGCACTCAGTTCAATGTGCATCACGCCTTAGCAATCCCCCAAATTACTTGAGAGAGCAGGAAGCTCTGAAATGAGGCCTGAATTCCTATGATTACACAGTGACTAATATTGTTAATGTGGCATTGCTTGTACCCACAAGTAGTAATCCTTGAGTAGCTTCAGTTCACTATTTAAAATATCTAAAAACAAGTAGGATGTGCTAATGAAGAGTAAGAATAGCCTCAGAGACTCAGTGTCATGAAATTATAGAAAGCGGCTTCATTACGGGATGGCAACAATGATCAGAAAGATCAGTTTACAGAAGAAATGGTAGAACTGGAGAGCAAGGCTGAATAAAGAAACTCCACAATCTTTATTATCTCTTTTGGATGCTTGATGATATCAGTGAATTCTGACTTTTAACCCAGACTAGAAAGACATTCTAAATCTTCTAAGATTCTCTATATAGACCTTTTTCTTTAAGCAGCATATGACATATAATTTTTAAAGTAAATTTAAATATCAAGGCAACTTCTGAGATGAATAGAGAATCCCTGGGGAATAAAAACTAGGTCTGGTGATTGCATAAGATACATGAGTTAAATACTATTTAGTCATTTATTTCTAGTCTGTCTCTGAAACAAGGTTTCTAAGTTTAGAGATATGCAGTGGTAAGAAAAAATTGTGTAACTAGAGAGAATGCTGGAGGTACTTTAACTCCTTTGTTTTTCATCTGGAGGGGGTACTAGCATCAGACACAGAACTCTTGAAATATCTATCTGCCACTACATCCATGGTCCCTGATTTATAAAAGCTCCATTGGTGATTTTGATGTGCATCTCTGGTTGAGTAACTTTTATTGAATCTGTAATTCTCCCATCATACCAGTCATAGTAAATGAGTAACTACACATAGCTTGATATACCTTAAATGTATACTAATCCCATTTTTCCATAGTTCTAATTATTTGAAAATTCTTCCATGTGTTAATTAATGGTCTATTTCCCTGTATTTCTATCTACTTACCTTGGATTAAGAGCAATACAGAAAAAGCCTGTTGCCTCCACTATAAAAATCATCCCAGCTTTCAACATTTGCATATGAGAAAACTACAATTTGCAGAAGTAATCTGACTCACGTTAGAAGTGATGTTAGAACTCATCTTCAAACCTTAATCCTGTACTCTATGCATTACATACGCTGAAGTTTAAACTTCTCGCCGCTAAAATACTATGAGCTCTTTCTATTCCTTATGGCCATGGTTCTCAACCCTATAATGCTCAATGTCCATTTATATAAGAAATATTTTAACACATTTTTACTCACTTTAAATGAAATTCATAGATAATGCAATCTACCTACACATAACTTTTTTAAAAAGATAATGTGACTGTGATATAAAGTAATATATTTTAAAATATTAAGTATTTCAATGTAAATGTTTAAGCATAACTATGCTAGATTATTAGACTGTTTGCATGTATGTACAGAATCACTGGGAATGTGACAGCTACAGGTGCAGACTAGCTCAGGTATATTGTAATATCATGAGCAGCCTGGCAGAGAGTGACATGCTTTTCTAAAATGATAAATAACTTTAGGTAAAGAATAAAATAAAATATAACGTCCCTAATGTTCACCATAGTAGCATTCCTGAAAAATCACTTATGTTTAAACTATGCAAAATTGTTTTGCATTTATATATAAGATGGACTTTTCCTCAGCTCAAAAATCATAAACAGATGTTTCATGTACATTAATGTCATGTGGAGCATTCAGAAGTTGTGAGAGAAGGAATACAATTTATCACTTAAGTCTGCTGAACATTAAAGTTATCTGGCATCCCTAGTGCCACCCACTAAATGCCAGTGGTGTCACCTCTAACTATTAGAACAATGAATGTCATCCCAACAAATTTTCAAAATGTCCAAGAGAATGGAACTACATACAAAACTACAGCACAAATGATTATTGTAAGAACTACAAGGAATCTCCTGATACTGATTTTTACATAAACTTATGTCTATACTCAAAGAGAACTTAAATTTCAGCAAATATCTTTTTTGTCATGTGAGAAAATTTTAATCTGGGCCTTTGCACACAAAAGACACAAAGCACATTGGTGAAACATAAGACTGACTCGAACCTCAATCCTCATCATCAGTAGTGATTTGTTGACATCAGTTTGGAGGTGTGTGGCAAGTATTTTGGGGGTTTTGTTTCAAAATTTTTAAACTATTGAAGTTTGACATATTTCTCATTTTTATCAGTGAATAGGTTATTGTAGTATTATGTAATACTTGTTTATGAAGTAGCAATATCACACTAGTTTGACTAGATGTCCTGATTTACCTTTCATAGTAGCAAAAATATTGTTAATGGTACTCATTTTAATCCTCAAAATGTCCCCATTTTCATAATAAATTACTATTTATGATTACTTTATTCGTAAATATTATGTTCTCTCTAAGACTTATTGGTTTTATTAATCGACTAAAGCTAATTACAAATCCTTCTAATGAATATGAATTATCTCCCCTTTAATTTGCTTCATTCCATCAATTTGGCCCCTTAAAACTTGGTCATGTTCTCCGAACTGTAAGTTACAAAAATCGAAGTGGTTTTTAACCCCAGTGTTGGAGGATTCTTTCATTTGAGCTAACTCGTCAGGGGAATTTAGGAGAGCTGGCCCGGTCACTCATTCTGGCCCTGGTCCAGAGGCTTGGCATTTCTTCTTGATTAGCTAAGAAGAAGAGTCTCTTGGCCATGACCTAATTGCAAAATAATACATGTGCTGAGATATGGAGGGTGCTGGTAAGGGAACTCTGTGGGTGGAATGTAACCTGTGAAAAGTAGGAAAAGAAGCACTGAAAGGACCACCCTTCCTGGTGCATGATGTGTGATCATTTTATTATGGAGGCTGAGAGAAGCTGTCCTCAGTGAAATTAAATTATGATATTATCATATTACTGTTTCCAAGCTCAGCTTTCAAAATGCATCAGTTTTCTGGGTCCCACATTTTCTAAGCTGGAGGAGACAAAAACTATTTCCACTCCACCATGCTTCTCTTTTTATTTGATACAAAAAACCTTAGGAGCCCAAATACACATAACATGTGCCTTAGCATTCAATTGCTCCTATATAAAGCTATCACAAGTTTATCCATTTAAGTAACATAAATGTATTATCCTACAGTTCCGTGGGTCAGAAGTCCAACAGGATTTCACTGGACTAGGATCAAATTGTCAGTAGGCCGCATTTCTTTCTGAGGTTTCTTACAAATAATCCATTTTCTTGTTTGTTTTTCCAAACTCTAGAGGTCACATGCATTCCTTGGTTCATGGCCTTCCTCTCTTCCAAGCCAGCAGTGGCTTTGTTGAAACCACTTTTCATAGGGCGTCTCTCTGACCATTCTGTGGTGACATCTCCCTCCGACTACAGCTGGGAAAGGTTCTCTGCTTTCCAGAGTTCCTGTGATTAGATCGAGCCCACCCAGACAGTGCAGGAAAATGCCCCATCTCAAGGTCCTGAACCTTACTTACATTTGCACAGCAGCTTTGGACATGTAGAGTAACATATTCACAGATTCTGGGGTTAGGATGTGGACATCTTTGTGGCTCTCATAATATTTAACTGAAAAGCAAGTCACATAATCTAGATAGTACTTTCTTCAATGATCCAAAAAAAAATTAAAAAACAAACAAGAAATCATGTCACACAAATGGCAGCTCCCTCAACCAAGATGCTTATATCCTACATGTCCTCATATTCACAGTTCTGGTTACATTTTTCTGGTATCTCCGGTGCTTCCTGTCCCTGCATGTTCTCTACATCAAAGAGCTAGTTAAGTCCTTTTGTATGGTTATATATATTTTAAGTTGTCCCAGGATTCTAGTGGAAGCTGTGGGACAAGATGTGTTTTCATACTGTTTATTCATGGGCATTAATTTCATGAATGAAATTGTATTGTGTTCTGCAGATTTCCTGAGAGCACGGAGTAGTGGCAGAAGCATATAATTCAGAATCAGGCTCTACCAGTTTGAGTCATAGCTTTAATCTCTTATCCACTTTGTGAACCTCTTAAACTTAATCTTAATTTCCACATCTGTTGGGGGGGAAAAAATCACACATTTGCTATAAAGATTAAATGAAAAAGAAATACCTAAATGTAGTATGTGATGTGCTGGGAAATGTATTTTGAAAATATTATTATATTATAAATTTTATTTCCCAGAGTATATGTATTCTATCAAACTATGAAACACTTATATGCTGAACTTTAGGGTATTTTCTACAGGGTCTAAATGGCATACTGGTTTTGTTCAACATGTCACAAGATATGTTAATGCCTTTAAACCAGAAATGTATTTCTCTTTAAATATCATTTTTTATTAAAATATACACTTGTGCCCGGCCGGGCGTGGCTCAGCGGTTGAGCGCCGACCTAGGATCCAGGCGATTGGGGTTCGATTCCCGGTCAGGGCATGTGCCCTGTTGCGGGCTCGATCAATGACTCTCTCATCATTGATGTTTCTGTCTCTCTCTCCCTCTCCTTTCCTCTTTCTGAAATCAATAAAGATATATTAAAATATATATATATGTATACACACTTGTGGCTTAAAAAAAAATAACAAGAAACTTAATGGAGCCTCTTTTACATATTTTCACATCCATCCCTTCTTAAGTCATCTAACATATTATTTCTGTTAATTATGGGCCTCTTTATACTAGAATGTACAGAGGAAATGCATGCCTTAAACACAGCCGTATCTAAGTGCCTAAAATTTACCCTGCACAGGACAAGTATGCAAAAAATATTTGTTAAATAAACAAACGAGGCAAAGGTTTTTCACAAACATTTTACATGCTTTGCCTTTACATGCTCTATTTCCTCTGCAACAATACCTTTTCCCATTTCTTTCACTAGCCAACTACCGCTTATAGTTCAAAACTCATTTTCCGAATCGCCATCTCTAGGAAAACTTGTCTATACCTAGCAAATACTCTTCTATACTTACCAGCTGCCCTGGTCTTTGTTGATTCACTAGAAGGTCTCTCCACCAGACTACAATTTTCTTAAAGGCAGGAATCTTGTTTTATTTAGTTTTACACTCTCTGTAATTAACACAGTTCGAAGACCTACTATGTGCTCAAACATATTTCTTGACTGAATGTATATATCTCCAAGAGTTAGAGGCAGAATTTAAACCTCTCAGGGGCTCTTCTTCTAAGCACTAATAGGGCATTTTGAAAATGAAAATATTTGTGGAAATCCACAGCCAAAGAACACAGCAGAGAAGCAACCAACTCCAGCACAGCTTACTCTATGATTGAAAATTCCCTGACCCACCTAAATTCTGGATTCATCCTGTTCCTGTGAAAATCTGCTCTAGGTTTAATCTACTTTTTTCCCTGTTTATTTTGTTTTTGTTTTTATTTTTTCCAAATAACAAGGTATTCCTGTTCCCATGAAAGTTCTTTTTCAGGCATAATTGACTTGACTTCCTTCTTGCTCATGCAAACAACTACGAAATGTTCCACGTTTCTAGTTTTCCTGATTGCAAGCTAATCTTGGTGTATGAGGGATAACATTAGATATAACTCTCTTCACAGATTTAAAATCTATGGGTTTTCCTGCAGTCACACATATTATCTGTTTAGAAGAGCTTTTCAGAGATCTAGTTGTTTTCTTATTGGAGAGTCAAGAACAATTCAGACTCACTGGAAACCCATGGCTATTTGTGTGATTGATGATTCTGTGCTTGTTTATGGTGACATTATAGGACACAGCGCAAATGTAGCACACACTAGGAACAGAATAAATAACTCTTCACAGACACACTAATTGAGTAATTCTATACTTATAGTTTCCTAATGGGCCATGAGAAGATAATGCCTCATTTACCAAGAGAACTCTCTTACTACGGGAGAATTTCATAGAGAAATTCAAAGTCATGCCACTATTTTCTTAAGCAAATTTTGTTCTACCAATTATTATCTATGTGATTCTTAGCATTTGTCTTTTATAATTACTTTATCTATAAAGTTAAAAAGTTGGAATAAAGGACCTCTAAGACTTTCTGCTTTCCAAGGTTCTGCAATGAAATGAAAAGTAATAGCCATAATCAATAACCATGGACTATAAATTGAGAATATACACTACCATTGTGCTGTACTTTATCAGCTAAAATTAATTTGCCATCTTTGTGGCTCCATTTTTTTTACCTCTCTTTTTGTTAACTAGGAAAAAATAATGGCTATCTAGTAATTATTTTTCATCAAATTCTTTTGATTATGGATTTATTTTTATCCATCAATGGAAAAAACAAGTGTCTAATAGAATATTTTATGTCTGGTAACACAATGACAAATGTTTGGTTAAACATGTGAGATGTTAAGATCATGCACACATAAAACAAAATTTTGAGAATTCAAGCACTATCGAATGATACTCAGAATTTTCAAAAGTGTGGAAAATCACTTTTATAAAATCCCAGGTCCTTTGGGAGAATAATAGTCCAAAAAGATTAGGCCATAATAACAAGTGAAGTACTTCTTTGGAAGAACTAGCATATTTATTTAAACAGGGGCAAAAAGGAAATGTAATAAACACTCTAGCTGCCTTAGGTCACAGCATGTGGCTTATAACCTAATCAAAGAATAGAATTTGATAGAATCTACAGGTTAGCCATGATGGAAATAATTTTCATGATTTAGCTGACAGGTCCTTTAATATTTTCATTGTAGATAAAGTGGAATGGAGAGATATATTACACTGCCTAGCATGCTCTCAATCTGATTTTATTTCATAGCTTTATTTTCTTTTCTAGTTTTCTCCCTTCTTATTTGATTTTGTTCCCATTGGAACTAAACAATAAATCATTAGGTTTGCTTCTTAAAGGACCATGATAGGATTAGAATAAGATAGAGGGGAAGACTCGTATTAATTTCCCTGGATCTGTGACCGAGAAGGCACTTGAAGCTAGGAATACTGTATCTTTAAGCAAGATTTTATTAGAGTCTCTGGTTTTGTGGTGAGAGTCACACCAGATAGTTCATGGAGTCATTTCTGTCACCAGCAGTGCCATTGAGCAATATACCTAACCTCTATGAGCTTTATTTTCCTAATGTGAGAAGTGGGGATAAATATTGTATATATATTTGCAAATTTATTAAGATTAAATGAGATAATATCTACAAAGCACTTAATAAACTGAGTGCTTATATACTCTTTCCACAAATATTTACGGAGTTCCTACTATGATCTAGGCTCTAAATCCTAGTAAGCACTTGATAAATATTAGCTATCATATGTTTATTATCAACAGCATCATTAGCCCATCAAGGCCAGGAGAGAAACAGACCAAACGATTATCCATACTGCAATTGCAGGAGTTCTTTTGTTGGTGGGAGAGTGATAGGTAAAAAGTTATTTTAACCTATTTAAAAGGGGTTGCCTTAGAAGATTAAGCCATGTTGGCGCTTTTATTCTAGATCTTTTTTTTAAATCCCCACCTGAAGATATGTTTTCATTGATTTTATTTATTTGTTTGTTAATTAATTAATTAATTTACTTATTTAGAGAGAGGAACATCAATATGTGAGAGAAACATGGTTTGGTTGCCTCTGGTAAGCGCCCCCACCGGGGATCAAACCTGCAACCCCTGTGTGTGTCCTGACTGGGAATCGAACCTGCAACCTTGTGGCGGCTATAGGACAATGCTCCAGCCAACTGAGCCACCTGGCCAGGGCCTTCTAGATCTTTTTGCTAAAATTACTTGGATTAGTTCTGCTTTTGAAAGCAAAAACAGAAGCCTGGTGCTCCATAATTAATATGCATGAATTTGATCGATAATGTATTTTTTAAAAGTTCTATTTTGCTATTAGAAAAACAAAGGCACAGACAACACAGGTTGTCTTGAAAGATGATACTTTGAGTCTAGCAAGGGAGAAGAAATAGGTGTGCAAGAACCAGATTGTGTGATAAATGCCTCATTGATGGTCCAAACTGCTGAAGAAGAAAGCTATGCAATGGTGGACACTAAAAATAAGCCCTAGAATGGCTTTAGTCTCTCTGACTCCAGTCTAAATTTGAAGCCTAGCACTTAGCCCCCTCCCCTCTCACACAATGTGACAACATAAATCAAATCAGTTCTTCCAAACAAAATTCCCAAAGAGCAAATAGAGGCCCTCAAAACTGCCATTCTTGGAAGCTGCCGGGTTCAGACGTTATGTAACTTGTCTTTTTAAACTGATTGTGAAGCCTCCATTTTAGCGAATTTCTTTGGTTCTGCTCTTCTTTCTTTGTAACAAAAGGATAGTTATTTTGAGTCAATCCCCTGACGCCAAGTGAAAAGAGAACAATCTTGTATAGGAGAATTAGACACATTTAGAAGCTAAATATGGCACTCCTGTTAAGCAGCCTTGGAAAATTTCAAGGCAAAGGGATTCGTAAGGAAATTGCAGTTAGGGAAAGAACAGCATCTGAAAGTCAGAGGCTAGAAGGAGATGATCGGTTACAAGCGCAAGTATAGAATCAGATATTTGACGCAAAGTGTATGCGGTGCTTTGAGATTTTTAGAAGAAAGTTACCACAATACATATATAAATTAAGAGTGGTATTAGCTAACTCTGAACCTTACCAATACTACAACTAACACCTGAGAAAAAGTACAAGAAAAGATCATAATGTAACAACAATTCCTTGAAACTCAGGGCATGCAAATGGTATAGAAAAAGCATTCCAAATCCACTGCCTGGGAGAGAAAAGGGTACTTACACAAGTTATTAGCCCCACCTGCGTTTAAGCTCAGGCTGCAGGTTAGGCCACCTTGAAACAATTTGCTTTGCCTAGGTCCAAAGTCAGAATCTACACTAGACATGTGGGTACATTTGTGGAAAGGTACTTATACAGTTACATCTCAAATTCTAGGTATCTAGAAACTACAAATTAAATCATGTACAGAGACATTAGGACATTTCACCCATAAAATGTTTCTAAGTAATAATGTAGAACTTAAATATCTATAAAGTACCCCCATAAATAAATCCATGCTGGCTGTGGCAGGATCTCTATGTTATTACTGAAGATATATTCTTATTTATTGCTTACAATCTTGGGGCTAAATCCCAGGCCACCTAATTTGTTCCCTCTACAGTCATTCTCAACCTCTTTCCCTCCTGAAGTTCTCTTGTAAACTCACACTATTTTCTGGTAGTATATCGCCAGCACAGGTTCCACTTCTAAACAAAATTTAACCATATATATGCCACTGTCTACTCAGTTTGTCCCCCTGGATGTCTTATAGGAACTTCATGCCCAACCTACTGAGTTCATGAACTTGACTCCCAAGCTCATTCCTCCTCCAGTCCTCATCATTTTACAAACTGGTACCATCATGCAGGTACCTTCTGAACATGATATTCACAGCTAATTTTGACTCCCTCTCTACAAAACCATCCTACTCCCCCCTCATTTAATCACCAAATCCACATATCCTACTCCCTAAATGTTTTTAATATGTCTATAAATTTAACAATAATAAGAGCAAATACTTATATAGCATTTACTCTGTAACAAGCCCTGTCCTAAGTGCTTTATATATATTAACTCATTTAGTCCTGTCAATAACTTTATGAGTAAGTAGTACTGCTGTTATTACTCCTACTTTACTGAAGGGGACATTAAGGCAGAAAAAAGTTAAAAAACTTGCCCAAGGTAACCCAACTGGTCTGATGGAAATAGGATTTGAACCCAAACAATCTGGTGCCAAGATCCATGCTCTCAACCACCATGCTAGTGATACCCTCACCAGAGTTGATACCAGAACATGGGATTCCCAATGAACTAATAGAGGGCTTCGAAAAATCCTTGAAGCTGCTGGTGTTCAGATGTTGTGAAGTTTTTATTTTAGGGAATTTCTTACCTAGATTATTCAATAGTGCCTTAATGTGCCTACTCTTCTTACCCACTTTTTATTATAACCAGAGAAAGCATTTTAAAATTAAACTCTAGTCAGGGAACATTCTAGAAAAAAAAAAAAATCCTTCAATATTTTCCTATTGCACTTACAAACAAGGTAAAATTCCTTGGCCTGACTGACCTATGTGATTCAGCCCCTGAAACTTCTTCTGTCACTGTTAGATGTAGATAATTTATATGCTTTATGAATCCCTCTTTCAATATTCTCTTATTGTGAACAATTATAATTCCTCAGAAAGTCTCATTTTCAATTTTATTTTGCATTGTTTTCCGTTATACTGTATTTCCTAAGGTTACCAAGGAATACTAGCTGCACATGATGTTTCATACACACACACACACTCACTCAATCTAGGGTACAATTATGTTGGAGTCAGACATACTGCAAACTATTTCTGCTTTTGGGTAACCATACAATTCATTAGCCAATTCAGAGCTCCAAAAGGTCTCAGAGTAAAATAAACAAACCTGTCTAGTTTTATTTAACCTGGTGAATCCCACACTTTTTAAACCATGAACCCTATCTTTAATGAGATATGTAGTAATATCCACAAAAAAAGTATTTCATGGAACACATTGTGGGAAATGATGCAAAAGACAATTAAACAGGCAGCAAGTACAAACTGTATAAATTGATGCTCAGAAATATAACTGGAGGCTCTTCCACAGGTATGTACTTTTAGCCTATTTTGTCAGTTGTATAATATGACATCCTTTTCTAAAAATAGCCCTAGTAATGTATGCTATTGTTTTTGTTATGCTATCTTTTTGTTTGCAACCAAACTGACTTCAATCATGCTTCTATTTTAGCCACTCCAAAATTCCAATATAATCTTTAATGATTCAAGCCATACCATCCAGCTTAGTAGTTTAGTAGAAATATTTGTAACTAAAACAGTTTTAGTTATTTGAGAAATGTAAGTCTAATTATTCCATACCGCATGCCATCTGAATTTACCTTTCCTTATGTGTTTTTTCCAAAATATCTAATTAGAAGAATTTACCATTTTTTGTCAGTGCTACAGATCCTTCTCACAAAACAAAAGGAAAGAAAAATGAGAGTACAAAATTCCGTTTCTTTGGTATCTTGGTGCTATAAACTTAGTAGTTTCAGGTTTGAGATATTAGGCTAACACAGTGACATAGAATAAAGAGGAAAAATAAGAGACCATAAATGGGAAGGAAAAGAATATTTCCATCTAGAGCGGGGTTAATAAGGTCTTTAAAAAGGAGACTGACAGGAAAAGTATAGAAGCACGGACAGACGGACAAAGGTATAAACAACTCCAAATGCTGGCTTCGTTTTCTGCTTCATGAATTTCACCCCACTGTTGAAGAGCCAGCTCAGACATAGCTTCCCTGAGCTTGCCATGCCCACAGCACCCTCTGCACCCTTCGCTTCCTGCTGCAGCAAAGGTTCCCTCGCCTTCGTCTGCCTCCTAAAGCGTGTTGTGCATTTTGGGCCCACTTTTCCATTAGAGTGTGTTTTAGGTTGCATTGTATATGGTGAGGTGCTCACTTCCCCGACCCCACTGGAGGGCCAGCTTCTTCTCCCCTAGCTCCGGGGCAGTGTTGCAGAGGGTGAAGAGCTGGGCTTTATGGCGCAGTAAAAGGGAAGCAAGCTCTGTGACTTACTAACTGCACCACCTTTTCCTACTAACCTGAGATGTACAGTGGAGGTTATAATATCCCTCAGGATTAGGGGACAATGAAGTGGGCTAGCTGCTATAAACCTTGTGATATATTGTAGACATTCTGTAAATGGCAGTAGCCATTATTAGCTTTTCATAGTAGATATACTATCTCAAAAAGGAAAGAAGGAAGGAAGGAAGGAAGGAAGGAAGGAAGGAAGGAAGGAAGGAAGGAAGGAAGGAAGGAAGGAAGGAAGGAAGGAAGGAAGGGAGGGAGGGAGGGAGGGAGGGAGGGAGGGAGGGAGGGAGGGAGGAAGGAAGGGAGGGAAAGAGGGGAAGGAGGGGAAGGGAGGGGTGGGGGGGGAGATATGGTCCCAAAGCCAATCAATTAGTGCAGGGCTCCATTCTTTAATGAGGTTGGGCTAGGAGAGGAGATGAGTTACTAGACAGGAAGAGGAACCTAGATAGAAGCCTCACCCTGCATCATAAGTCCAAGATCTTCCTTATATAGGTGGGTACAGGGAAGTTCTGAAAATCAGAAGTCCAGATTCAGTTTTTGTTGGTGATGGAAGAAATTGAGAAGGGTAATACAGAAGTCTGTCTGTGCAGACTGGCTTCCACATTCTGAGTGTATGAATTAATTCCAAGGTGCTGGGGATGTGGTTAAGTTATAAATATGTCTATCCAGATGGGCTTGGAAACCAAGGTCTGTTTCAGCCTGTATCTGGGAGCCATTGGTGAATACAGTTGCAACATGAATCTGGGGAATAGGACATGGGAAAAACTAGATGCAGGCTGAAATAAGAGGGATCTCCACCAGAATCAAGCATTGTGAAGTCCAAGAATTCCTGGGATGGAGTCAGAGTATATAAAAGAGTTCCATTTTGGAGATGAAACCTCTTAAAATGCTTTTGGTCGCCTCTGAATCCCCAGGAAGTGCCAGAGATCTATCTCCCAGCCTATAGACTGGGAGCCCATTGAAGCATCAAAGAGTTTTCTATGTAAATCATGATATAAAACTAGAAGCATACAAGGCTACCATAAATGACCTCATCTTTCCTAAATTGGCCTAGAATGAAACCAATAGACACTCCCATACAGCGCTGCTAGATAGCATGGAACATTTAACTTCTCTGCGGCCCTGACCAGTGCCAGGGGACCTGGCACAGCCTTGGGCAAGTTTCTTGCTGCTTCTTCCAGGAGGAGTTGAGTAGTGATGTTTAACAGCACAAGTGGGAAGAACTGTTTAGAAGAGAAATGATGGCAAACAGCTGGAGGAAAAGTACTGATGTGGCTGGAAATAAAAGAGAGGTGAAGAAAACAAAATACACTAAAAAACAAAATGGAAACCCACTCAGATACAGAGAATAGACTGACAGCTGTCTGAGGGGAGGGGATTTGGAGGCTGGGTGAAAAAAGTGAACTAATTAAGGGGAAAAAAGCCTCATAGACACAGACAACAGTGATTACCAGAGGGAAAGGGGGTGGGGTGGGAGAGAAGAGAGTAAAGGGAGGCTCTATGGTGACAGAAGGAGACTTGACTTTGGGTGATGAACACACAATACAACATACAGATGATATATTATAGAATTGTACCCTTGAAACCTTTGGAGATATTAGACAGGGATTTTAAAAACCTTTGGTTATACCTAAAACCTATATCATTTTATTAACCAATGTCACCTCAATAAATTCAATAAAAAAGACCCCCCCAAAAAAGCAGTGAAGCAAGAAGAAATGGTAATATTCATGAATTTTCAATGATAACTGACATGAAAATATTTTAATACCTTTAAAGTATAATACTTAATCTGAGGTCATGAAATGAAAGTAGCCAGCTCTCCCAAACTGCAACTGAATGTGTGATCAACCGCTCATTCGCCCAGAGGCTGGAGAAAGGGGAGCGAAACTGCTGAGATATGATTAACCCAGACGGAACTGGGGGGTCAGGGGGAGAAGACACTGGCCCATTTCAATTTGAGCTTGCGGCTTAGGCAGTGCATCAGGGCCTTTGCACCGCTGCTCCCTTTTACAGAAACTTCTAGGGAACAACTCTCTGCAGCTGTGTTGATGTTGTTTTCCTAAAGGCAAATGCCAGAAGCCTGCCTCTTTAGCGCTATTTTAATGATTCCCTGCTTGAAAGTATTGGGTGTGCGTGAATCTTGTGATCACGATCTTAATTAGTATCAGGTTTAGATTCACACTCACACTGTTCCGGATAATCATTTCCATTACCCTGTGTTTGATATGAGGAATTGAGTTTATGCAAATTGTACTGGGAGTACAATCCAAGCACAGGAACTTATTAGTGTTTTGTTCTTTCTCTCTCTGCCTAGATTCTTTCCCCTTCTGAAACCCGATTATGATGTGTGTTTAGAAGGCAGCAAGAGCATATGCACCAGCAGTTTTTTGAGGGAGGGCGGGTGACAGCAGGGAATAGAGATCACATTTTCAAAATGTATTTCTAGCTCAACTAATGAAAGTCACATTCCCTTTCAGGTGGCAGTTGCCGCCAATGAGATGCATTGTTTTCACAAGTCCTATTTGGCCCAGCATTCTATTAAAATAAGAGCCATAGCTTTTCTTGAAATATTGAAGTATTTTACATAAAGAAATTTAACATGGCTAGAAAAGAAATAATTGCTTCTGTCTTGCGATGATGTAAAGGATTATTTCTATAGCTTAAAAATCGCCTATAACTTGTAAGTGGTCACTAGCTCAGAGGGGTTTTTTTGTGTATTAATACATTGTTTTCCTTTTAAAGGTAATGAAAAATGAGTTATTCGGGGTTTATTTTCTTGCTGTAGAGAAGAACTGATACAAAAGAGAAGTCAGTGATGCCCCTCTGTGGCAAAAGCGTGGCATGGCGAGCTTCCTTTCCCAGTGCGAAGGAGCAAACTGCTCCAAGCTCACCTGGTCTCTCCAAGTACAAATGAGGTCTATTGAAACTGAACAGCCCAAAGAGAAACAATCTGCATTAAGCCCAGGAACACAAATGATCACTAAGACTGTAATATGTTTAAATAAATTCAACCAATGCAAAAAGCTTATATATATTTAGAAAACACTAAAGGTGGCAGAATTTTAAAAGCATCAGTTTTAATATAAAGAATGGCTAACTTACAGAAATTCATGTTCTAGACCATAAAAAGTATTTAAAGTGTCACTGATAATGTACACAACGGGAAAAATGCAATATATATTCCTTCTTAATTCGATTCTTAGAATCTTAAATGCTAAATATGTAACTATAAAGAAAAAGCAGAGCAAGATATTGCCTTGGAAACATTCGCAGTATGGTCTCATAAAATCAGCTCTATTAGTAAATATATGGAGACAAACCCAGACAGCCCATTAAGTAGGATGGTGAATATTAGTGGCTTAATCTCTCTGTCTGCTCATTTTGTCTTTTTAATTGGTATCCCTTGAAGAAGGAAGGAAGGAACGAAGGAAGGAAGGAAGGAAGGAAGGAAGGAAGGAAGGAAGGAAGGAAGGAAGGAAGGAAGGAAGGGAGGGAGGGAGGGAGACAGAGATGGGGGGAGGAGAGAAGGAGAGATGGAGAGAAAAAAAGGGGGTGGAAAGGGAGAAATATAGGCTGGTGGCAGGAAGATCCCAATTTTTGGACTTTCTATACATTTCAAAATATGAAATAGGACCCTGCATAAAGTGGGCACTTGAAAAAAAAATGCTGGTTTCAGAGAAAGCAACAACAAAATGTAGTCCCACAATGGGCAAGCCACGCATCCAGCCAAAGGTCTGGAGATTTGATTAGCCCCCATCACAGATGTCAGAAGACAACTAGCCCATCACGGGGCGCACCCTGACCCTCACGCGGCCTGTGAGGGCCTCCGTGTGAGGGCGGCCTCTGTTCCTCTCCGCAGTTTCTCTGCTCTGTTGTCAGAAGGGGGGTGGGTCGGGGGGAGGGCACACCACGTGCAGGGAGCACTCTGGGATCCAGCCTCTGCTCGCTTCCACAATTTCGCCTTCCCCTCTCCTGACGCTCATGACATGTTTCATACGGGCCTAGATTTCCTCCAAATGCAACATACCCTCCCATACTTTAGACGTCTGCTCATGGATTTCGTACCCCTACCTAATTTCTCTTGATTAATTGATAGTCTTCATGGAAAACTCTCCCGTGGTGCGCTGTCCTCCAACCAGGCACCCCACTCTCTAAGCTATAATACCCTTCTCTTTGCTCCCTAGTATCAAACAGTTGTCATTACGCTCTGTGCGTTGTAAAGATGCCCCTCTATTCCACAAATGTTCAGGTTACAAGGAGTTGATGATGTGAGAAAAGGGGCACAGCGAAGGGAAAGAATGTCAGCTTGCCTCATCACTGCATATCATATCATGAGTGATCGCGCTCTCTCAGTTTACATGCAGCCTTTGAATAGTTCGTTGGTCTGTGACATGTGAATTTTATTTGAAGCTTCATTCCATTAAATACTTATTTATGATGAAACGTAAAATCCAAAACACAAACATCTTATCTTTATAGTTTTTAAAGAATGAGAAAAAAGCAAGGATTAAGGTCAATCTAATTGACATTTACAAGTCTCACTATAACTATAGAATATATGTCATTTGAACAAATGAACTTATGTAAGCTATATAAGCTATAGTTTCTCTGGAATCTAATCTTTTAGTTAAAAATAAGTGTCTATACTGAAATATTCTATGTACTTGGCTATTTCCTTTAGTAAACTGGACATTCTTTAACTCAAGATATGTCTTCTTCCTACATCTCAGCCCAATTCCTGGTATGCACGAGCATCCATTTCTTAATATAAATGCTTTCATGGAATCCCAGTTGGGTCACATCAGATGAACTTAAATAGCCTTACTGTCTTTCTTGCAGCACCTCAAATCACAGCTTCCAGAAGAGATTTGTTCTGCCTGAGTTCAGATGTCCCATAGAAGTACAAATTAAGCTAAACTTTAAAATATGCTAGGGAAGTTAATTTAGTAGTGGAATATTCTAATATTAATACATATGTTTCTGCAAATATAAATCCTGCTTCCTCAATATAAGAGAAAGAACCAAAATCCCCAGCCTCCCTTATGGCCATATACATACATGTGCTCCAGGCTCCAACAGTCAGATCATCCATGGAAGACTTATTAATATGTTAGCATCAGAGGCATCTGGATTTTAGAGGCATCACTAAATGCAAGTTAAATTTCTGGTGCCAAATTGGCACATGACCCCATCACTAGTAGTTACAGAAAAATTGAATTCGTTAAATATATTGCTTGATGGTGCCAACAGAACAGGCAAAGTTTTCCTCATCAAGCCCAGAAGAATATGGGGCACTTATTCATAAAAGTTTGCTCTCGCCCGGCTGGTGTTGCTCAGTGGTTGAGTGTCGACCCATGAACCTGGAGGTCACAGTACAGTTCCATTCTGGTCAAGGCTCCTGCTCGGGTTGCAGGCTTGATCCCCCAGTAGGGGGCATGCAGGAGGCACCCCATTGATGTTTCTCTCTCACCAATGTTTCTATCTCTCTATCCCTCTCCTTTCCTCTCTTTCTAAAATCAATATAAACATATTTTCTTAAAAAGTTTGCTCTCAAGTCTGTTCCTTCAGAACTACCAACAATTTTGAAAACCTGATACCTTTTAATACATGACCCTCAAAGTGTGGTTCACAGCCCGCAGCATCAGCAACACCTGGAGACTTATGAATTTACACTATTGGGTCCCACTCCAGACCACTGAATAAACAAATCTGTGTCTAAACTTTTCACAGGTGACCTTGATGCGTGCTCAAGTTTGAGAACCACACCATTAATGAATCTCTTTTCTGCTATTTGCAATTAAAGCTCTGATTTGGCATATCTGTCAATCACTAGTTGCTTTTGTCAGGCAACTGCATTTTGCTAGGCTACCTAATTAGAGGCCTATAATGTAACTAAGGGATTATACAGGCAGATTCAAATTTAAAATAGTAAGGGATCAGAATATCTATTATCTAGAAATAAATGAAAACACATTTCTTTTCAGTATCTTTTATTCTAAATTGAGACTGTTAAATGAACATTTTATAGAAGGCAACGTTATTATGGTTTGTTTATGTTTGTTTGATGTAATTACCCAAACTTTCTAATGAATTTTTTAAATTTAGTATTACTTACCTTCTAAAGCACCTGGATTTGTCCAGAGTCTGGAAAGAATTATTTCATTCAGCCACATTTTTCTATTGTGAAATAGA
The DNA here is from genome assembly GCF_964146895.1 of Miniopterus schreibersii. Classification (NCBI taxonomy): domain Eukaryota; kingdom Metazoa; phylum Chordata; class Mammalia; order Chiroptera; family Miniopteridae; genus Miniopterus; species Miniopterus schreibersii. The sequence continues at coordinate 57,332,138 of NC_138111.1, read as the reverse complement.
ATAAAAAATTTGAAAAGTAAAAAGGTAAGGTAATTTTAATAATATCCTAAATTTTAAAAATCTGAGTATGTTTTTAGCTAATATGGGAAAGAGGCAACTGTGGAGTTGCATCCAAGGTGAAAGGTGAAAGAAGAGCCAGTCTACCTTAAGACATCATTCCGCATGCTTGTTACTGTGTCTCAAAATCCCTTATAAATTATGAAATCTCAGGCCGGAAGAGATTTCACAAGTTATCTCATTAAATAAATCATTTTTAAAAATGTATTCACTCTATATCTCTGCCAATGGTCGTCTAGTCTAATTTAACACTTTCATTGAGAGGAACAAATCATCTTATGGAGACCAAACCCTTTTCGGAGAGTTCTTAATTTTAAAAAGTTCTTCCTGATCTCACTCATATGTAGAATCTAATGAACAAAATAAACTGACGAACAAAATAGATCCAGAGACATGGAAGCATGGAACATACTGACCAGTTGCTGGGGGAAGAGATTAACCAAAGAATTTATATGCAAATATGCATAATCCATGGACAGACAATAGTGCAGTGAAGGCCTGGAGGGGGGAGCAGGGTAGCAGGGATCAATGGGAGAAGAGAAAAGGGACATCTATAATACTCTCAACAATAAAGATAATTTTCTTTTAAAAAGTTCTTCCTTAAATTAAGATGCTATCTTTCTATCTGAAACTTCTCATTGATCTGACTTCTCTCCCTTTGGTGATAGCAAAAATTTGCAAAGGGTAACAACAAATATTTTTAGATGATTCCTTCGGTATATCCTGTTCCTGCCTGTAGGCCACACAGAACCTACTCCCTGAGGTTCAGATACTGAACTCTTTTCCTGCTACAGAGTTTGAAGTCTCTTTACCCTCAGTCTCTTTTGAATGTGTTTCAGTTTGTCTAATTACCTCTTAGTGCGTTATCACAGTAAAATCTAAGCAGTTTTAAGAAAACGGGGCCTGTCCCCACTTTGATTCCACATTCTGTTTATTCAACGATGCACCCTCTAAGCCACATTAGCTTTGGGAACATCAACATCACATTGTTGATTTCTGGAAATACGACTGTCATCTTATACCTCTAAGTGTTTTCACACATTCTGCTCAGAAGCCACAACTTTTTCATCTTCTGCAAATGCAGCTGTATTTCTGTTTTATGACCCAAGTACAGGACCTTACATTTACCCCTGTTAAATTTCATTACATTTTTCCAGCTCAAAATGTTTCAATCTGTCAAGATCTTTTGGGATCCTAATTCTGCCCTTCGACACATTCTTTATCCCTCCCAGCTTTGTCACCTGCCAACTTGATTAGACTTCCCTCTACAGTTTCATCTGATTCACTAATTCTGAAATGACAAGAGAATATGACAAGACTATGGACACAGCCCTGAGGCTGTCAATAGAAATTTATCTCCAGATGGATATTTACCAAAAATCAGGTCCTTTGGTTAATATTCTGTCAATTATTAGTTCACTTAATTATGAGGACACTCAATTCATACTTATCCTTCTTATCGGTGAGAACCCATGATATGCTTTGCTTAATGAATCACTGAAGCCCAAATACTCCACGCCCCATGCTACATCGCCAGTCTAATAACCTGTCAAAGAAAGAGACGAAGTAAATCTGCCTCGTTTGCTCATTGACCACGTGGTGACCCCCAGTGACTATCACTTCCTATAACTTGCTAGGACTCTAGGATAAAAGAATTCCTTTCAGCTAAATCATTGAGTTTCATGACAAAAGTGCATGAGCTGAAAGGAGGAAATAAGCCAGTCAGTTGATTGAAACACTTTTTAAAGATTAATCTTTTTTTAACTTTATCTTTATTGTTGAAAGTATTACAGGTGTCCCTTTTTTCTCCATTGATCCCTTCCACCCCACACCCACCCCCTGCCCCAGGCCCTCCCCACACTATTGTCTGTGGCCATGGGTTATGCATATGTGCATATAAATTCTTTGGTTAATCTCTCCCCACTCACCTACCCACCCACCCCCTCCTTTCCTCTGAGATTTGTCAGTCTGATCCATGCTTCTATGTCACTGAATCTATTTTGTTCATCGGTTTATTATGTTCTTTAGATTCCACATATAAGTCAGATCGTGTGATGTTTGTCTTTCTCTGACAGGCTTATTTCACTTAGCATAATACTCTCCAGGTCCATCCATACTGTCCCAAAGGATACAAGATCCTTCTTCTTTACAGCTGCGTAGTATTCCATGGTGTGAATGTCCCACAGCTTTTTTATCCACTCATCTACTGATGGGCACTTGGGCTGTTTCTAGATCTTTGCTATTGTAAATTGTGCTGCTGTGAACATCGGGGTGCATATATTGTTTCTGATTGGTGTTTCAGGATTCTTAGGATATATTCTTAAAAGCGGGATCACTGGGTCAAAAAGCAGTTCCATTTTTAATTTTTAAATCTGAATCTTTTTAAAACCAGTATAACCTATTTTAAGTAAATACATAATCAAGTAAATATAGATGTATTTGAAAGTTATACTTTTTATGAAGAACAGAATATTTTTATTAAAATTAGGGTTGGGAGTGGAGTGCCCAGGGTCTCACTGGTTTGAAGCTCTGATCCCTACAGCTGTTCATTAACCTTCCCTCAAGAATCCCCAGGAAGTCTCAGAGCACAGTTTAAAAAGCACCACTTTAAGCCATTTACAGCCATTTTACAATATGAATTAGTCTTTTAAATCAGCTTTCAAAAAAAACCAGCTAGCTGTGAGCAGTCTCTTAAAGCAAAAATACATTTTGATAAGACAGAAAAAAGGATATATAGGGTTGGATCTAAAAACAGGATCATGTGCAAACTCTTCAGTTCTTTAATGGGCTGGAAAGGTAAGAGTCCTCGGAATTCTCTGACTGGCAAAACAGCCAGCAGGCCAGTATCTCTCTTCACATTTTAGCCCCAGACTTTTTTCTTAGGTGAAGGAAACCAATGTGTAATGTAAATCTCCACATTCACACTAAAACAGGAGCTTTTAGAGAGACTATAAATGAATTGGAACTGTTTGCCTGTAACACAGTGCAGAATTTAGAAAAATAATGACCTGTTTTAAGAATTCAAAGATAATTTTTTGTAACAGTTATGTAATTCATTTACTCAATAGACATTTATTGAGCACCTGCTATGTGTCAGGAACCCAATTAAGCACTTTTGAAACTGATAGCAATAGTATGGATGGAACTAGAGGTTATTATGCCAAGTGAAATAAGTCAGTCTGAGAAAGACAAATACTGTATGATCTCACTTATATGTGGAATCCAAAGAACAAGATAAACCAAAAACAAAACTAAAACAGACTCATGGATATGAAGAATAACTGTGAGAGGGGGAGGGTGTTGGAGGACTGGGTGAAAAAGATGAAGGGATCTAGAAGCACAAGTTTGAAGATGCAAAATAGTCACAGGATGCAAAGTACAGCAGAGGGAATTTAGTTAACAAAATTGTAATAAGTTTGTATCGTGCCAGGTGGGTACTGGAAATATCTGGGGGATCACTTTATAAAGTATATGATTGTCTAACCACTGTGCTGTACACCTGAAACTAATAAAAATAATGTTGAATGCAAACTGTAATTGAAAAATAAAATTTAAAAAAAAAGAGAAAATGATAGCATTATTCATCATCACAAAACAGTGAGGCACACATTGGGAAACAGACTCAAAGGAGCTAAGTCATTTGCCCAATTTCACAAATTAGTAAGAAGTGCAACCAGGATTCAAATAAAATAAAATAAAAATCGAAATCCCAGCTTTCAAGAAGCTACTTATATAATCAAAGAGATGGTTATGTAAATAAATAACTGCATGGATTATTGCATCTATAGATTTATATTGACAACTGTTCTATTTAACCAGGGCTTTCTTTACCATGCTTGAGAGAAGCATAGAGAATGGAAGGGAGAGCAGGCAGGAACCAGGAAATCTATTCCCACACTTAAGAAAGGCAGGTGTCCATCGCCATTCTATGTAGAAAACAGAAAGTACATTTCCTTCACGTTCTATGTGCTCGAAATACTGCCACCTAACAGGCAGCTGTTCTGAAGTATGCTCACGACATCTGTTTTTCAAATGGCTTGCCAGAGAACGACTTTAGAGATTCCACTCTTAAACATCTCCAAGGTGTCTGCTAATGCTGTGGTCCTGAAAATGCTAAAGAGACATTAAATCATGTTTATGTCGATGGCAGCTCTTAAGGCCTTGGTTAATTTTGTTCATGGCAGCAGAGGGAAGAAAGAGGACCTGCATTTGGCACCAATAGATCCCTGGCTTCTTTACTGTGCCAAGGAGCCCGACGTGAAGCATTTGTAGAGGCTTTCAGCTGCTGCAGACCACCTCTACGCAGCTCAGCAGATGGCCAGGGCAGTACTGAGGCAACAGAGGCCATTTTAAGCTCCAGGAAATGTAGCAGGTGCTGCAGTTTCCAAAAAAAAAAAAAAAAGTATGCCCAACTCTGCCTTTCATAGTTTTCTTTTCTCATGATGTGTGAGATATTTTCTCCCTACCTCTTGCCTCTGTCTACACCTAACATGGTAGTAGAGGATGTCAAAGAACTTGCAAAAAGGTTATAAACGTGCAAGGATAATTGCATAACAATTAAGAGGAATGCTTCTGGGCATCCTATGCAGAAGGCTGTGTGTTGAGATGTTTTCTGCTTGAGGCTTATGGTGTTCCTTCCTAGGAATGCCTAATTTCACCTTCCTGTGAATCCAGAGTTTCACCTAGGAGGACTCTCCTAGGATTTGAGATCAGGGATATTTTAATGAGTAAGTACAGGAAAGTTTAGGAAAGCAATTTTAAATAGAGGTAGAATTAAGTTTATGTAACTAGTATCTAGGCCTCTTGAATTGCTCCCTCTTCTGTATATGTTATTCTGCTCATCCAAGGGGAACTGTTTTACTAGTACTTTTTCCTCCTTTTCAAGGATCCTCATGTACCTGCCTCTCAATAATCTTAATATTGCACAGGGTTCCATCCTTGAGTCTTAAATCATGGCATCCTATGAAACCTCGCTAGGTGACTTCATCTAAACTCCTGGCTTCAACTGTTACCCATCTGTTGATGATGGCTGGGATGGTCTTGCTCCAGATCTGAATAACTGGCCAACTCAAATCAGTGGATCCCAAGTTTAACTAACACCTTCACCTCCCCTTCCCCACACACAAATCCAACTTTGTTTTCAGATTCACCCTCTACCCAGTCCTTTAAGCTGAGAATCTGGAAGTTAGACAATACTTCTCCCTCTCTTCACCCCACGCCAAATACATCATGAAGGTTTGTCGCTTCTACCATTGTCTTTTCTCTGGAAAAATGTTCTGTACTTTTCATTTTTAGTGCAGTTGCTGAAGCCCCCACCACTTCTTGATTAGATCATGCTACTAGCCTCCCAACTTGACTCTCCAGTTAGCAGTTTATTTCTAATCTATTTTATCTAAAATGCAATCTAAACACGTTACTCTTACCTACCCTTCACAGTTTTCATTAACCCTGATAATCCAGCCCCAGTCAACTTCTCTTCCTTCCTTTCTTAACATTCAGGAACTCTATGTGTAAGTCACACTAAATTATTTATAGTTGCCCTTAAGTGCTAACTTATTCTGTACTCCCATGCTATTTCTTCGTCTAGAATTAAGTATTTCTCTTCTAGGTAACCTCACTATTCTGGAAATTCATCCATCACAGCCGTTAATGGTACATACTGAGAGAAGGCTGATAGCAATCTGGTAAACCGCATGCTTGCTAGGGGCAAACCGGTCCTTGCTTAATTCTCAGTTGTGTCTCATACTAGTTGGATGATCTTGGCCAAGTGTCCTCACCTTCTCTGTGCCTTTGTGTTTCTCATTCACAACATGTAATTAATATTAGTTCCTATAGTTGGGGGTTATTGTGAGACTGAAATAATGTGTAAAATGTTTAGAACAAAGCTTGGCATATTCAGAATGCACAGTAAGATATTGTTGTTGCTAGTATTGTAATAATTGGTTTACTTTTTTATGAGCTTCTTGAAGACCAGGTGCGTGACCTTCACCCCTATACCATAGTGTCAGGTGCTTAGTGAAGATTTGACAATGTTTCTGTGGGTGGCTCAAAACATTTCTTAAAAAATGCTTTGGGAAACTGTTCAATGATATTCAAGCCTTTTTTACAAGGAATATTGTCAGCTTCCTCAGTTTACCAATCAATGTTTTGACAGTGAATTCCTAAAAGGCCAATGATGTTTTTATAATTTTTCAAAAAAGATACTGTCTCGGTAAAATTGGACTAAACAAAATGTCTAAGCATCTCTTGAGCCCTCATCAATTATTTTTTACCCTGTTATTACCTATCAACTCACCCTAAATTCCTAGAGTTAATATATTATGCCTTGTTTCATCATTTAGCTCATAATTTATTTTTAAATATATATCATGTGCTCTGTTTCCTAAATACCTCACTATGCAAAATCGTGTTCCCTTCTCATCACAGTCTTTATATTACAGAGATTAGATATTGCATAAGAGGATGGGGAGGAGTGTTATTTGAGGGTGATGAACTCACTCTGTGAAGGAAGGTAACCCCACTCAACTCCCAAAAGATAACGTAATACTGCATAATGTAGAAGGAGCAATCCCCTCCCAAAGCCACCTAGTAAAAATAAAACAAAAATAACAGCAAGTGCCTAACACAGAGCCACACATAGAAAACAGTACATGTTAACTGAACTCAAATATAGCGCCCTTGCTACCTTGAATGAGTCTGTGAAAAGCCTAGGTCCAAGTCTGTGGCAATAGTAGAGTTCACGCTCATTGCAGGAATACCATTTATTTGTCTTTAAAGAGTTTATTTCAATAACTGAAGTCCACCGAACCAAAGGTAGTCAACAGAATGCAATTTGTCTAATATTAGCCTTCAGTGTATGTAATTAAGGTGTTGATGCTGAACTGTTGGTGTTTATCACATTAACTAGAAAGGAAACAGACCTTTCTATTAGGATGTTAGATTGGATTAATCACTGAAAGAGCATTATAAGCAAACATCCAGTTAAAAATAATCTATTGACTAAAACATTCAATTATATAACAAATGCAGAGGTTCTATTACACTCCATGCTAGTCTAATTAAATCTAAACTATGTAAACTAATTAGGATAGCTAGAAAAACAAGTATTTCAGATTTATTAAAAGAAAAAGTCAACAATATTTTAATTGGTACCTTAATATAAACTTCTATACATCTAGCTAGATAATGGTAATTTTCATAAACATTATTTCCATTTACCCAATACATATATAGAGCCTTATCATCAAGAAAACAACCTTAAGGCACCATAATTAGAATGATTGATGGTGATCCAGTGCCTGACATTCAGGAGAGCTGATCAATCATATTTCATGGTTGCCCCAGTTCTTCATATTTTAATGCCTTTATGGCCTTTGCTGGAGAGATTACAACTGGAAAACTCAGTCATAAATTCATTTCAGTTCTTACCTTCTTGAAACTTCTCACTAGCTAAAGCTGAATTAGTAGCTTTTTTCTTTTTCTTTAGCGAGTTAGCGAAGCATTTTGCTTCTATTTCAATTGCAGTACTTATCACTTTGTGTTTTAACCCATTGATTTGTTTCTCAATTAAATTGGTTTACTTATCTTTGTTTGCCTAATACACAACAAAATGCCAAACACACAATGGGCATGCAATTAATACTTTTGAATGAATGAATAAATGAAAAAATCAATAAGTAATTAGGTTTCTTATAAAAGACTTTTTTAGAGTAGTTTTAAGTTCAGGGAATAATTAAATGGACAATACAGAGAGTTCTCATATACTCTCTACCCACCACTATCAACATCCCACACAACAGTGGTACACCTGTTACAATCAGTGAACCCATATTAACACATCACTATCACCCAAACCATAATTTACACTGGGGATCATTCCTGGTGTTGTATATTCCACAGGTTTGGCAAATGTAAAATGACATACATTCACCACTGCAGTATCATACAGAATAGTTTCAGTTGGCATTTTTCTGAAGCCCCAAAGGAGTGTGTGTGGGAGAGAAATTTGGGGGTGGGATGGGAATGGAGGAGTAGATGGTGAAACAGGACAAGCTCAGACCCTAAGCAGAGGTGTTTCCCTCCTGCTGTTCACCATGGCCAACACTGTGGACCATGCAATATCCTTCTAAACACTGGGGAATGTGGCACCTACCATGGCCTGGCCAAATGGAAGGAGACTGGAAACCACAAAACTTCCCCACTGTTCCAAGCAGAGGGCCTAAAAATTCTCTTTGTCCCACCTGTTACATCCCTCATTCCTCCCCCAACCACTTTGCTGGAAACCACTGATCTTTTGCTATCTCCATACTTTTGCCTTTTCCAGAATGTCATATAGTTGGAATAGTATAGTATGTAACCCTGCAGTATGTAACCCTGTCAGATTAACAAAATGCAATTAAATTTTCTCCATGTCATAGTTTGATAGCTAACTTCTTTACAGTACTGATTAATATTCCATTGTCTGGATGCACTGCACTTTATATGCCCTTTACTGAAGAGTACCTTGGTTACTTCCAATATTGGCAATTATAAATCAAGTTGCTATAAACCTCCATGGGCACTTTTTTGTGTAGATATAAGTTTTCTATTCATTTAGGTAAATACAAGGAGTAAAATTGCTAGATGGTAGAATAAAAGTATGTGTAGTTTGTAAGAAACTGCCAAACTGTCTTCCAAAGTGGCTGTACCATTTCGCATCCCAACCAGCAATGAATGAGATTCCTGTTACTACACATCCTTGTCTGCATTTGGCATTGTCAGTGTTTTGGATTTTAGCCATTCTAATATATGTGTAGGGATATACCATTATTGTTTTAATTTTCAGTTATTTAATGACATGATGTAGAGCATCTTTCCATATACTTATTTACCATCTATAAGGTGTCTGTTTCAGTCTTTTGTCCATTTTTAAATTATGTTGTTCATTTTATAATTGTTGAATTTTAAGAGTTCTTTGTATATTTTGATAACAGTTCTTTATCACATATGTCTTTAAAAAATATTTTCTCCCACCTGTGGCTTGCCTTCTCATTCTCTAAAATCATTTTTTCATTTAATTCTATAGGTCTTCTGTTGCAGTCTTTCTGAAATACAGCCTCATAATTGAGTACACTGAGACCATGCCATTTTAATGTTTCATGCTCGAATCTACCATCAAATTACTATTTCATAACCCAATAGTTCTCAGTAACAAGCACCTGAAAATTAATTAAAATATATCATCCAGGGTCAAACACACAGAGCATGTCTGGAATGTGATCAGAAGTACTCATTTTTTAAAAATATGTTTTTATTGATTCCAGAGCAGGGGAGGGAGAGGGAGAGAGAGAGAGAGATAGAAATAGAAACATCAATGAGAGAATCACTGATTGGCTGCCTCCCACACACCCCCTACTTGGAATCAAGCCTGAAACCCAGGTTTGCGCCCTGACCGGGAATTCAACAGTGACCTCCAGGTTCATAGGTTGATGCTCAACCAGTAAGCCACACTAGCTGGGCTGAAGTATTTATTTTTAAAATTCACTCTACTCATTTCCAATTCAAGTGGCTCTCAAAGACACTTTTCGGCAGGACTTCTCCTCATTAGGAGAGATCAGGAGTAATCTTCAGTTCTGGCAAGAAGCACATGTGAAGATTCCAGGTGCATCAGGAGTACCTTATAGTCATCTTATTTACAGAAACTTATTTAACTATCCTTTCCACCTCTCACAAGTTCCCAGGTTTCCGAGACGGCAGTTCATTGTGTGACTCTCAAACCTTATAGCAATAGATTACATGCTCACTGTGACACTTGATAACCTGCATGAAGATTGATTGTTTATCTTTTTCTTTGGATCTCTGCCCTCAGATCAGACCAATACATACTTATTGATTTTCCACCATGTATCTGGCACTGTGCAAAGTGCTGAGGACTTAATGATAAAAACATGGCCCCTATCTCATGGTGCATACAGTCCAATACACACTCTTCTAGTCTTTATTCCCCAACCATCTGTCCTGCCTCAGGCTGATGTGTTCACTTTTAGATGATAAATTCCTCCAGAGTTGAAAATACAGCTTAAACATTATGGTTCATAGTGCCTTCACATATTTGATTATTTTGATTTAACAATATAGATATGTTTTTTAAATGATCCTACCATCAAGAATAAATTATTAGTATTTGGCTAATTTCTGTTCAAGATTTTATTAATGGAAGACAGAAAATATTACAAGTCAGTCTTTTTTGAAAATCTTCCCCAGTTCCATTCCCCTCCCAACTGATACCTCACCTTCTAATTCTACCCAAAAAAATGACTACTAGAGACTTGACATATAACTTTCCAGTCTCTTTGTATATTTTAAAATATAATCCATAAACATTATATATGTGTATAAATTATATCTCTGTGTGTATATATAAATTTGTGTATTTATATATGTATATATTATAGTTTATATATATTTAAAATGTTCACAAATGCTATTACATTGTACATATATGTGAGGTATTTATGTATTTATCTCAATTTGTTCCACAAAAAAGCTTAGATTACATAAAAAGTTACATATTGAATTTTAAAAAATCCATTATGGCAATTCATAAGCTTTATAAACCATCTAGCTTTCGGTTATCTAATCATTGAAATGGGTCAACCCTACGGCATTTCATAAATAAATTCTCAGTTTAAATATATATATAGGTGCTATTATAGTGATTTTGTAACTTGAAAACTCTAGATTGTTATTGACTTCATTTTTCAACATGATTCAAACTTATTTCAGTCTCCTCATCATTATTGTAATTAAACTTAAAAATCCACAACTGATAACCTCACCAAGCTCTCCATTAGAATGATATATATATATTTTTTAAATTATGTCCAGCTGGGGAGAGAAACCAGATGGCAGCGTAGGTCACAACTGCACCCGCCGCCTCCCGCAACCACATCAAAATTACAACTAAAATACAGAACCACCGTCACTCAGAGCCTCCTGAGATCTGGCTGCACAGAAGCCCCACAACCAGGGACCTGAAGAAGCACCGAGACCAGTAGGAGGGGCGGAGACGCGGGCGGATCGGGGCTGGAATAGAGACGCAGCTGGGGGCCCACACCTGGTGCCAGGGGGTAAACCCGGGAGGGAATCTCGGCGGTGGGGGTTTCCCAGAGGAGGGAGGGGTCCCAACCCCACAGCAGGCCCCCAGCCCAGGGCTCCAGGGCCGGGAACGGACGTCCCCCCAACTCTGGGCTGTGAAACCAGCAGGGACTGTCCCTGAGGGTCGCGGAGGCTGCGGGAGCCCCAGCAGCTCCTCCTAAAGGGCCCGGCACCGACTCACTCGGATGCTCCCTCTGAGCCCAGCGCCGGGCAGCAGGAAAGGACCCGGGACACTCGGGGGGAACTAACCTGCCTGAGATCCGGGCGAGAGGCGGAGGGGCGGCTTCCTCCAGGCAGAAGGGCTGGCGGAGGCCATGGCTCCTTTGGTGAGTCCTCCCCGCACACAGCCGGCGGGCAGGCGCCATATTTGAACCGCCAGCACCTGACTCACACCTTTGGCCCCGCCCCGTGATTCCCGGAGGCCCCGCCCCTCCCCACCTGCAGCTCATCCAGGCCATTCCCAGGGGCTTTTCTGTGCAAGTGGCCTCTCGAGCCTCAGGCTTAGGACTTTCCTAAAATCTCTCAAACAAGCAGCAGCGGGCCCCAGACGGCTTGATAAGTGGCCCCAGGCCTGGCACTAGTGGCAGCTGCATTGGCTCATAGCTTGGCCTCTCCTGGGCTCCTTCAAGCCCAGCACAAGGAGCAGCCAACTATGGTTTGCTGAGTAGCTCATGCTGGGTGGCCCTGGGCAAGGCACTGGCACAGGCTGACTTTGCACCTCCTGGGAGGCCCCAGGGACCATGCACCTGGGGGTCAGGCTTGACCACCCTGGATTACAGCCCTACCACAGCCACGAGTGACACACTCAAGGGGCGCACTTGGTGAACACCAAAGCCCCACTGAAGTAAATCCTGCTCCATAGGGGTGTCTCCAGCACAGCAGCTCTCTGGCTGTAGTTGCAGCTGCTCCTCACAGCTGATTGGCCTGGGGGCCAATTCCACCCAGGGATGCCAGCAGCAACCAAGGCTCAACTACAACAGGACAGTGCACACAGCCCACACAGGGGAGCACCTGGAAGGCCCAGCTCAGGTGATTGGGGAGGCTGAGCCACTGGACCCTACAGGACACCTACTACACAAAGCCACTCTACCAATTCCAGGAGACATAGCAGCTCTATCTAATACATAAAAACAAACACCTGAAAGCAGCCAAAATGTGGAGGCAAAGAAAGATGTCACAAAGGAAAGAACAGAAGAAATCTCTAGAAGAGGAACTAAATGAAATATATCCAAGCAAGCTAACAGATAGAGAGTTCAGAATTTTGGTTATAAGGATGTTTAAGCATATGGTTAGGGAAATAACTGAGCAAATCAATAACATAATAAAGTACCAATTTGAAATGAAGGCTACAGGAACTGAAATGAAGAATAATTTACAGGGAATCAACAGCAGAGTAGAGGACGCTGAGAATCAAATCAGCAATTTGGAACATGAGGAAACAAAAAACACCCAACCAGAAGAGCAAAAAGAAAACAGAATCCAGAAAGATGAAAATAGTATAAGGAGCCTCTGGGACAACTTCAAGGGGCCCAACATTCATATTATTGGGGTGCCAAAAGGGGAAGAAAGAGACCAAGGAATTGAAAACCTATTTGAAAAAATAATTGCAGAAAACTTCCCCTACCTGGGGAAAGAAATCAACTTACAAGTCCAGGAAGCACAGAGGGTCCCAAAGAAGAGGAACCCAAAGAGGCCCACAGCAAGACACATCATCATTAAAATGCCAAAGGTTAAAGACAAAGAGAGACTCTTAAAAGCAGCAAGAGAAAAGCAATTAGTTACCTACAAGGGAGCACCCATATGACTGTCAGCTGATTTCTCAACAGAAACTTTGCAGGCCAGAAGGGAGTGGCAAGAAATATTCAAAGTGATGAAAAACATGGAACTACAACCAAGACTGCTCTACCCAGCAAAGCTATCATTTAGAATTGAAGGTCAAATAAAGAGCTTCACAGATAAGAAAAAGCTAAAGGAGTTCATCACCACCAGACCAGCACTACAGGAAATGTTGAAGGGTCTTCTTTAAGAAGAAGCTAATGAACAAAAGAATCTGATGAACTAAATAGATCCAGAGACATTGACACATGCAACAGACGATCATATTTCAGAGGAAAGAGGGAAGGGGGTTGGAGGGTGGGAAGAGATTAACCAAAGAAGTTATATGCATATATGCATAACCCATGGACAGAGTCAATAACAGGGTGAAGGCCTGGGAAGGGGGTGGGAGCAAAGTGGAAGGGGTCAGTTGTGGGGGAAAATGTATACCTGTAATACTCTCAACAATAAAGATAATTTTAAAAGGAAAAAAAGAAATAAAATAAATAAATAAAATTATGTCCAAATACAAGCCAGCAATTACAAATGAAACAATGCAATTATCTTTTTAAATATTTGTATTGATTTTTGAAGAGAGAGGAAGGGAGAGGGAGAGAGAAAGAAAAACATTAATGTGAGAGCAGAACAGCTGCCTCCTGCTGCCTCCTGCATGTGCCCTGACTGGGAATCAAACCAGCAACCTTTTGGTGCAAGGGATGATGCCCAACCAACTGAGCCACACCAGCCAGGGCTGCAATTCTTTACAGAAGAAAATATGCAGCAGAAAACAAATGTATGTGGAACAAAAGTAATAAATATAATTATTGAAATAATTCATGTAAAAAATACACAAAATTATAATTTGCATCTCTATTGACTTCATAATTTGTAGTCGATCATATGTTATGTCAGTCTCATTGAAAGTAGTGATCAAAAGAAATGGAGGATTTGTAAGAGTAGCCACGGCCTTTACCTAATTGCATGCAGCTCAACATCAACAGGACTACTGGGCTCCCTTCCCTTCGGATGTAGCCATGTTTTAGCTTGTTAGCTATGTAATTGGAGATGTTATTTCTCCCCCTGATGATTTCTTTCTGCACAAGTTAATCAAGCATGACATATGGCATGTAATCAAAATGCATCTTTATTCTTGACTTCTACCACTCTTCTGAAATTTATGCAGTAGTGAAAGATTTTTCTCTCTGACCCTAGATTAAAAATCTGTAGACCCCATGACTTTTTATCACAACAACAAGAACAAAAACAAACTCTGAATATGAGAAATAACCAACACTGTAATATCATACTTGAATACTTTACCACCTGGGCCACCAAAACAGTCTTGATAGTGCTGAGGGTCTTACAAGATCTTTCAGGATGTTAACTCTCTCCACTTCTCAATCTAAGAGAGACCAGAACAGACCTGAGGTAGTGACAGATACCAACCCCCATTCTGTATCTCTCCTCTCCTCAGGAGCCTCAGCCCACTGAAAACATAATGTCTGCCTCCTTCTTTAGCCCCATTTTTTGTCCCCATCATCACAAGAAAAATAGGAAAACCACATGTCAATCAGTTCAAGTAAATAGATGACCAGAGCCGTCACCAGCTCCCCAATTTAGGATCTAAATCTGAGCCAAGAAGGACCCACTAATATAATAAATAAGGTAGATCAGATTATTATGGAAATAACTTTATAATGTTGTGTTTACTCCCTTTACAGGAAGCTAGTAGAAGGAAGGGTAGGCCCCATGACTTTCAGCAATTGTATAAACACTAAATTTAAGCAACCTAGATTCAAAAATTAGAACTTCCTGTCCCATGTGATGATTAATACACTGAACCTAATTTAGAATAGCATTGTCTCCCCTCCTGCAGCCAGGGCTAATATCGGGTCTGGGAGACAGGGGGTTAATACTTGGTTTCTTCTCCCTTTCTCTAATGCTGCTCCCTCAGCATGTTAGCTTTGACTTCATGCCTCTGTGTGGCTGTGGCAGAGAAAGAAAGAAGGCAGAGGGGGTCAGAAAAGGGCTCACCAGACCTGGCACTGTCATAACTGGGCTTTGTGGCATCTGGGCCTGGGGGTGTTAAAAGCTGTCTGCATCACGGGGTACTTTTGTTTACTGGGAAATCCTAGTTAATCTTCACAAGCAGATGTAACAAAATCATTCATCATCAGGGTTAGTTACAGCAGCATTTGCACAAAGAAAGGAAAGGATTATGCTCCAATACTGTCAGAGATGATCTGTCTCTCATGCCTGCTCTGACTAAGCCTATCTTTGGCACATCTTTCTTTCTACATGTATATCTGAAGTATCCCACGCTCAAAAGTAAATGGCCTCTGTTCTGTGCAATTTATGAGATTCTCACAAACTAAAGTAACCTCTGACAGAGTCATTTTCAATTTATTACCATTTACAATATCAAAATCCAGCACAGGGTGTGGAAGCAGACTGCTGAAGTTCAAATCTCAGCTCTGCTGCTTACTAGCTAAGTGACACTGGGCAAGTTCCTTAAACGCTCAGTGCCTAAGTTTCAAACCTGTGAAAGAGGGAGGATGGTGGCAGGGTCTACCATAGGCGGTTGTTTTGAGGATTAAATGAGTTGATCCATGAGTGTGCATGTATGTGGTAAGCATCAGTAAACATCAGCTGTACGACGTCAGCTCATGTAATGGACAAACACGCCATTCACATGAATTTTCTTTTTTTAAAAATTCTATTCATTTGTTTTTAGAGAGAGGAAGGGACAGAGAGAGAGGGGAGAGAGAGAGAGAGAGACATCAAGTTGTTCCACTTACTTATGCATTCATTGGTTGCTTCTTGTATGTGCCTGAGGGAGATGGAACTGGCAACCATGGCATATTGGAATGACGTGCTAACCAACTGAGCATCTGGTCAGGGCCTCTCACACATATTTTTTACCACCATCTTTCCTTGAAGGGTATTATTTAGAAATATATTTTTAAATTAACACTATTCCATTGTTGTTTTTTTACCACTTCCAGCAATTAAATGCCTATTTAATAGATAAATGATTTTGCTTTTAAAGGTTTACACCCAACTGTTTAAGTAAAGATAAATATTTTTTTAAATATTATGAAAATAACATGTTTGGAATGCTAATATTTTTATTACTTACCTGGAGAAGACATCTATTTGAACCACATGATCACAACCAAATCATGTCACTTATTTTTTGGCAGAGTGCACTAATTTCAAGGTAATGTATCTAAAGAAAATAAGCAAAATTGGGGGGATTGGGGTTTTAAATGAAGTCTTTATTATGAAACATCACAGCAGTAGCACACAATACAGTCAAGCAACAAAATTAAAAGAGCTGTGACACACCAAAGCATGTTAAAATATATCAAAGTCAATCAGCTCTTGTGGCTATGATGTCACATCCTTCATATAGAAATATTAGAATGGATAGTTCAAAAACATTTTACTTCGTCATCAGAGCAGTCTTTATGAAGTTGCCATTGAAGATTGACCATGGAAGAGAATAAGCCTTTGGGGAAATGTTTTAACCATACAGCAACAGGTATATGTATGGCAAGTATATGGCATAATTTTTACATATGTACTCTTACCTAAACCCCCAAAATGTATCCTCAAATTATTCTCATTCAAAAAATTGTGTTACTCCCATCTGGTCATCCCCAGTTTCCTATGCGCATCTCACAAGTCAGTTAGTAATGGACTACAGGTACTTAAAATCATCAGTGTCTAAATCACTGAGCAGTATACTCAAAGATTTAAGCACTCTTTTGCATTAAATTATACTTTAATATGAAATACTTTATTTCAAAAGTATTCAATTCCATTACAGATTATTTGCCTACCATTAGAAGGGGGGAAATCTCCCATCCAAATCAGTGCACATAGACCTTAATTATTGGTCAAAATAGAAATAAATGAGCCCGGCACCCATGGCCACTTCAGATGAAGACTCCTTCAAAAGACCTGATCTAGTGTTGCAATGTAAGAAATTCAGTGGCAAACGTCTGAAGACATTTATTCCCATAATGCTTCACTGCATAAGTAATGAGGCTCAGTATCCTAACCAAATAGCCACTGTGTAACACACACCAGATATTAAATTCAGTTTTCTGCTTGGTTAAAATTGAACAGTAGTCTGCCTCCTCTTTCTATTTATGGCTTAGACTACTGATGACACTCAAAAAATGTTAAAACTTCAAAACATATATTATTGATGATTTCAATAGTCATCATTTAAGAGGTCTATAAATTTTAAATATCTTCAAGTAACTAGGCATTAATTAAAAAATAATCATTCCTGATCATAACTTAAATTCCAGGCATTCAGAAACATTCTATAGTAGACTAATGGAACCATGTTTAGGATATAACCCATAGATTATAACCAAAGCAAACATAATTTTTAAAAACCGAAATCTATTATCTTGTTCAGGAGAAATGTATCAAAGTAAAATGAGTCACAGAAATAAAATTCAGAACCTTGCATATGTCAGCTATAAAGTCTCAAGACTTGTGTTAATATTGCTCAAGCCTAGGCACATGCTGACTATATTCAGCTGTAATTGGGATTTCAGAAAGTGATACAGATTGCTTCATACAAACTTGATACTTTTTATTAATATAGCACTTTTAGCACTAAAAAAAAAAGGAGCTAAGTCATAGCTATATTTGCCTTCATACACTCTAATCTTGTTATAGGGATTGCCTATAGCCCAAATGCAGCTGTACAGCTAATTTCAGGCCTACCAGCCTTGACAGCACTCTCCTGTATAAGCAGCTGGTGATTAACCATATGGGAAAGTGTGATTGAACTCCAGATGGAGTTGACTTCTCCATGCAGCTCCAGACTAGTCGATTTGGGGGCAGATATCTTTAGTGCTACTGACTATTGAGTCACCTCTTTCTTAAAAATTAGATGATCCTGGGAGATTTTAATGTATTAAAGAGAAAAATGACTTAAGACTAAGTCTCTGGTTCTTTTCTATCTGTTGTGAGCAACTAAAAGAAAGAGAACATTGAGTTGGGTAGCACTCTCCAGCACTGGCCTCAGCTAGGAGCACATTTATACACATGTTCAAAGACAGAATTCCTAACGAGGCAATAAGTGCTGTAGTACTTACTGTCTACCTTGAGAAGAATTTCTGACCAGGGAAATTTCAAAAGGTATCAGTGATAAGATAAAGCTAAGTGTTATCCTGGTCAAAATAATTAAGTTTTTCTCCTCTGGGGAACTCAGCGCACACTATTCAAAATGAATGGTTTCCTAAATAATTAGTCTGTTTCCTCCAAACACTATCAGGCATGGCAAAGGCAGTGAGACAGTCAGATCAAAGCAAGGCAGTAGAGTAACTTTTTCCTCCTAGAATAAAATATATCAACTGATCACATGTGTAAATGTTAAATTATAACCCTTTAATTTGGGAGATCTTTTTACTTAAAATTTACACAATATTTTCAGAACAAAACCATATTTTACATTCCAAGTAAGTTCAGAATTGCCCACAAACTCACAGAATTTTGAAGTTATAAAAAAAATTTTACAGTTATCTCTGTTCATCATCTGTGATGTACATGACCATCCATAATCTTATAGTACATATAACATTTCAATTATAGGCCAGAGCTTCATCACTATAATAACACTAGAAAATCTATATGAGAACTTTTTCCTTTGATTATAATTTTTAATTTCAAATTAAAGTAATCCTAAAAATTGGTGAAGTGGATTTTCTGTTACTTCATCTTTAATTTTAAAAAGCATTACTAAAATCTTCTATTAAAATAAATCTATCATGCCTGGGCTGGTGTGGCTCAGTTGGTTGCAGTGTCGTCCTATAAGCCCAAAGGTTGCGGGTTTAATTCCAGGTCATACCTAGGTTGCCAGTTAGATCTTCGGTCCCTGTGCATATAGGAGGCAACCGATCAATGTTTCTCTCACATCAGTGTTTTTCTCTCACATCGATGTTTCACTCTCTCTCTCCCCCTTCCTCTCAAAAATTAATAAACATATTTTAAATAAATAAATCTATCATAGGTCACAGCTCAAAAACTAAAGCCAAGTGCACTTTATTTAAAAGATCTATAAAACACATATAATAATTCATGTTTTTATTAAATCTAGCTCAAGCTATAACTTCCTTTAAATTATTCTTTTCTATATTCTAAGTCCTTGCTCTTACCAAAATAGATAATATTCACTTGTTGCTCCCCCATATAAGAGTGTTGTTAATGGATTTATTATACACTACCTAATAAACACACTTGGCACAACAGGCCTCTTAGCATTAAATATGCAACCACAACGTAAGAACTATGCAACCACACAAATAAGAAAAAAAACCAAATAGACAACTCATGCTGTAGCAATTAGTTGGCTGAGCTGCCACTCAGGCACAAAGAAAATCAATCATATTGAAATAATTAATGAAATCCATTTGCGATATCTGACTAATTATGCATCCTAGCTTAGAAAGTCATCTGTATATCAGGCATTTCTAAAGAGCTATGCATACAGGTTGAAATAAATATTTACAATATGCAATAAAATACAATACTTCATTGAATCTTAACTCACAATAATCAAAGACAATAAATAGCATAATTAAGTCTTTCTAGTCATTAAATAAATGTATCCCTTGTGTAAATAAAAATACACACGAAAAATAACATTGCTGACAGACAGTCTAGGCTCTCTCACAAATACCAGAATGACCTGAAAGAGCCATTCAAAATAGTACTGAATCCAGCTCTATCACCACACATCATAACGACTCCTACCTTTGTGTTTTTCACACCTTGATTTTCTCATCCTAAAATATCTCCTTCTAAGGCCAACTGCCCAAATCTTTCAAGGACCCCCTCTTCTATAAAACTTTCCATCATATTCAAGACAATTGCTTCTTCCCTTATTGCATTGTCTGTGGTGACAATGGATATTCTGGTCATTTTCTTTTTTTAAAAAATGTTTCCATCTTTATTGAGGTATAATACATGTTACACTTTCACATGTTTCTCATTTTTTTCTCTCAAAAGTTTTCTTATTAAATTCTACTATTAAGTGACAAAACTAAAATAAAACTACCTGTTATATATTAAAAAACAAACAAACCCTATTTCTTAAAGTAATTTCTCTTGTTTACAAGTAGATAAATTTTATACTTGTTTAAGTGATATTTACTAACAATTCCAAGTTAAATATTCTTACTTTAGTCACTGAGGGCAAAGCTAGTGGTTTAAAAGATGAAGCTAGAAATGTGGCTTATTTATTTTGGTGGGTTTTTTTTTTCTTGCTTTATTGTGCCTTACTTTTGTAAAATAACATTTAACTTCAATTTCTTTGACTATTTAATCACATTTCTCCCAGACAGAAAATAGTCACCCAAACTGCTAAATAAATTTCGTAAGCATTTGTAATTGCTATTTTCTTTAGAGGGAAAAAAAAAGTATGTTATCAGTGCTATAGACTTTAGCATCTTTTCTCCCTCCTCCAATGAACATAGTAATGTTGTCTACTTTAGACTTTATGTTGAATTGGTCACATCATAATCAATTCAGGGATTTTGGTCATTTTAAAACTGTTTTTAAAAGGAGATTATTTGTTTTTTTGGTGTTAAGTTGTATAAATTGCTTAAATACTTTGGGTATTAACCCCTTATGGGATGTTTCATCAGCAAATATCTTCTCCAATTCTGTAGGTTGCTTTTTGTTTTGTTACTGATTTCTTTTGCTGTGCAAAAACTCTTTAGTTTGATATCCTCCCGTTTGTTTATTCTTTCTTTTGATTCACTTGCTTGAGGAGACATACCCCCCCAAAAAAAAAAATCACTAATATCAATGTCAAAGAGTTTACTGCCTTTGCTTTCATCTAGAAGTTTTACAGTTTCAGGCCCTTCATTTTTAAGTCTCTAATCCACTTTTTGTTTCTTCTTGTATATCGTGCAAAAATGTAATGCAGTTTCCTTTCTTTCTCCCTTTCTTTCTTTCTTTTTCTTTCTTTTCTCTCTTTCTCTCTTTCTCTCTTTCTTTCTTTCTTTCTTTCTTTCTCTCTCTCTCTCTCTCTCTCTCTCTCTCTCTCTCTCTCTCTCTCTCTCTTTCTTTCTTTCTTTCTTCTTTCTTTCTTATGTATCTGTTCTGTCCCATTGATCTATGTGTGTCTGTTTTCATACCAGTACCATACTGTTTTAATTACTATAGTCTTGTAACATAGTTTGATATCCAGTAGTGTGATACTTCCAACTTTTTCTCTCTCAAGATTTCTGTGGATATTCAGTCTTTTGTGGTTCCATATAAAATTTAAGATTATTTGTTCCAGATCTGTGACATTCATCATTGGTGTTTTTATAGGAATTGTGTTGAATCTATAGCTTGCTTTGGGAAGTATGGGTATGTTAATTCTTCCTAGATCTGTATATTTCTTTGAGTAGTATGTTAATGATGTTAATGCTTCCTATCCATGAACATAGTGTGTGCTTCTACTTATTTGTGTCTTCTTTAATTTTCTTCTTTAATGTCTTACAGTTTTCCAAATACAGGTCTTTTACCTCCTTGATTAAATTTATTCCTAGGTATTTTATTCTTTTGGATGCAATTGTAAATGGGCTTTTTAATTTCTCTTCCTGATAGTTTGTTATTGGTGTTTAAAAATGTAACCAATTTCTGCATATTAATTTTGTATCCTGCTTTTTCTGAGGCCTATCTCCTTTGCCTGTAGATGATTGTCTTCTCCCTCTATCCCCACATGATCTTTCCTCTGTGTGTACACATGTGTGTCCCAATTTCCTCTTCCATAAGGACACCAATCATATTGAAATAGGGCTCACCCTAAAAATTTCATTATAACTTAACTACCACTTTAAAGATCTTCTCTTTTAACATGGTCACATTCAGAGGTACAGGGAGTTAGGGCTCCTACCTGTGAATAATTCAACCTATAACAGTCTTGAATAGACATTTTTCCAAAGATATAGTTATTGTCAACAGGCCCATGGAACTATGCTCAGCATCACTAATCACTAAGGAATTGCAAAGCAAAAGCAAAATGGGTACCACTTCATATTCATTAGGATGGCTATTAAAAAACAAACCAACCAGAAAATAACAGAAAGTATTGGTGAGGATATGAAGGAACTGGAAGCCACACTGCTGGTGAGAATGAAAATGGTGTAAACACTGTGGAAAACAGTTTCGCTTTTCCTAAACAATTAAAAGCAGAATTACCATATGGCCCTGCAATTTCACTTCTGAGTATACACCTAAAAGAATTGAAATCAATGACTTGAAGGGATTCTTCTATACCCACGTTCATTGCAGCCTTGTTCACAATAGCCAGAAGGTGAATGTAAACCAGGTGTCCATTGACAGATAAATGGATAAACAAAACCTGGTGCATACATACAATAGAATAGCATTCAGCCTTAAAAAGGAAGGAAAATGTGACCCACACTGTAACACGGGTAAACCTTAAGGACATTATACTAAGTGAAACAAGCCAATCACAAAAGGGCAAATACTGTATGTTTCCACCTATAGGTGGTACCTAAAATAGTTAAATTCATAGAGACAGAAAGTGGAATAGTGGTTGCCAGGGGCTGGGGAAGGAGGAAACAAGGATTTACTGTTTAATGGCTACAGAATTTTAGCTTTACAAGATGAAAAAGTTGTGGAGATAGATGGTGATGATGGTTGCGCAGCAATGTAAATGTACTTAATGCCACTGAAAGATACATTTAAAATAGTGAAAATGTTAAATTTTATATTATTTATATTTTACCATAATTACAAATATTTCATCCGTACAGAAAACCTACCAACAACCCAGAGAACATATACTCCTACTTGAACATTTTAGATGAGGTAACAGAGGTTCAGAAAGGTCAAGTGGATGCATTCAGAAAGTAGACGAGCCAGTTTTCAGACTGAGGTCTGTCTCATACTAAAGACTTACATGTTCGAATGGACCACACTGACCCACACCGACGCTAGTTCAAATATTTGTTGGAGAAATTATTGAAAATTGTGAGACACTGAAATATAAAGGAGTATACTGAGAAAGTCAAATGTATTAAGGCTGCATTGGTAAGTGTTAGCTGAGCTCTTTCTCTAATGGCCTTTCTTTGGGCAGCAATGGTGCCTCTCACCTGTACCAGAACAGCTGGTCATTTCATAGAACTATTAGTATTAGGTTTCTGTATCAACATTAAGGAGAAAAA
Source organism: Miniopterus schreibersii (assembly GCF_964146895.1). Taxonomy (NCBI): domain Eukaryota; kingdom Metazoa; phylum Chordata; class Mammalia; order Chiroptera; family Miniopteridae; genus Miniopterus; species Miniopterus schreibersii. Next base: position 57,308,919 of record NC_138111.1, on the reverse strand, counting down.
CAGTCCACTGTTGTTCATTCTCCTTGGGAAACCAATATTTGGTTTTCCACCTTCCAGGTGAGAGATTATTGAACTGCTTAGGAACCTGAGTTGCAAAAGATACAATGCTTTGCCCAGTTTGTAGAAGAATGAATGTTATTGTTTCTGTAAGATATCTGGAATGCCAAGTTTTGTGCTTCTTTTTCACACTAATAAGCCAGGCTTTTCTAAGGCTCCAAGGTTAGACTCTCAAGAGAAATTGTTTCTTTAACCAATTTCCTCTTGACTTCATAGTTTATGAGATAAAATGCCATCTGAGATACAAAGAAAATACAAATTAATAAAACACAGGACTAGAGCCTCATATCAGTGGGTAGAAGATTTATGCACATAAACTGCCAAGCACAGGTTTTGAAACAGACCCTATAGACTTCCAGTTGCCATAGTAACTGCACAGTTTTATTGAATGTAAAAGTGTAAACAGATGAGCACGACTCAGGTAAATTATCAGTGTTGCCCTTGTTAACGTCTGAGTGTCAGAAGTAAGCAGTACATGCTGTCGCTTTCTAAAGTAAAATAATGGTGATCATAATTTACACCCTTGACTTCTTGGTCCATGAACGTCTTCCTCTTAAAACCTCGTTCAGTGCTGCTTGGTTAATTACTCATGAAGAGAAAGGTTCTAATGAATTAGTAATAATTTTGTTTATTGAAACAGTTGGAGAACTACACAGCAAACAGCAGATAGCGTAAATGTGACAATCCTGCCAAATGCTTGCATTCTGTTGTCTCATTCTCTTGATCCTAAACTGTTCTTTCATTTACTCATGGAAGAAAAAGAGGGTGTTGGGGACTAATGCAACTTTTAAATGCAAGCCCTCCTCCAAGATGCAATTGCTTTCTGAAAAAAATAAAAGGAAAAAGCTTTCCTTTGGAATAATGAAAGGAAAGAAATGTTGGTGGAGACAGATGCTAAAGAGTTATAATCACTAAAATACTTGAACACAAAACTGAAGTTCCTACAGTTACTTCCTTTGTTTTTTTCACAATTATAAATACATGGTTTCACTCAGAGCTCTAATTCCATATTTAGGCCTATTCTAACATCTTTGGGAGTAACAATAGAAAATAAATGACCAAGCATTTTTTCTTTTCATTGTTAGAGTGGGAAGAATAAAACCTGGAGTGGTAAAAATAACATGCTCAAAGTCAAACATTAGTACATAGCTAAGATCAGAGTTTATAATATAAGTATTTTGCCTCTTAAAAATAAAATGAGAATATGGAACACTTATTCTTAATGCTATGAAGTTGTTAGAGAAAAGTATGTTTGATTCACTGTTTCATAATAGGACTGGGTATGAGAAATGTCCTCATGGTTTCATTTAATAAGGAATGCATTATAGGAAAATCTTGCTAACATAGCAGTGTAGAGTTCATGAATATATGCAGCAATTGAAAGACAGGCTAGAATGCATTCATTCATTCATCAGCAGGTCTTCAAATCTTATATGAAAACATTCTTTATTCTAATAAAACTGCTATCACTTATTAAATACTTGATATAATCTGGTCATTGCATTAAATGCTTATACACATTAAATTTTACTGATTAGGAGTATAAATTTTGAAGTCAATGTTGGGTTCAAATTCCTACCCCAGTGCTATGAGTTATAATCTTGGGCAAATTACTTAATCTGTAAACCTTAGTTTTTTTGGTTGTTAAATGAAAGTAATAATAACATCCACCTCAGTGCTCTTCAAGAGGTTACTATAAGATATTAACTGAAATAACCACCTAAAATATTCAGCTATGGTATTAGTAATGTACAAATGCTAATACTTTTGTGTTATTATTGCATTTAATATTTACAACAGCAGCAGGAGGTTGATGTGATTACCCTGATTTCACAAAGAAGAAAATTGAGTTTTAAAGGATTTAACTAATTAATAACCTTTGGGATACTCCTTGTTCTAAAATCTGTGTTTTTAACAGCTCTGTATAATGAATCAATGTGAGAACTAACGTTCTGAGGTTACATTTCTTATTTTTGCTCTGTAGTCTTGAGAAAGTCCTTTGGTCAATCCATGGCTGTTTATCGAGCTTCTACAATCTTCTAATGTGTTTCTACATATCAAAGAAATATAAAAGCACAAATTATAAAGGAAAAAATGTGAACTAAGAACTCAGCAAAGAATTAAACCCCATGGTCTCAAGTCTAAGATTCGGGATTTGGTTACAGAAAGCAGAGGTTGAGGTATATGGACATCAGAGGAGATGAATCCATAGAATTAAGTTGAGTTTTGAAGATGAATAGAGATATATAAATAGTCTTAGAGAAGAAGGGAGGATACTTTTAGTGTAAAACACAGAATAAGGAAAGATATCAGAGTGCTCATTCAAAAATAATTTGGAAATAGATTTGGAAGCCCTAAATTATAGGGCTGGAAATGGAAAGAAGTTGGTAAATCAAAGATGTAATTGATAGGAAAATTATGTAACAGAATAGAATATGACAGATATATAAATAGAATGGATAGGATAGGATAGGATAGGACAGAACTTAGGAACAGATTTGATAGAAAATGTGAAGACAAGAAACAAAAATGGCTTGAAATGTTCTAGCCCAGGACATGAGAAAATGTTTGCATGTACCAGAGACAAAAGAAGAGAAAGTGGAAAAGAGAACTCTTGTGCTGGGGAACGGGATCGCTTGAGGATGATATTTTAAGTTTGGGCCTTATTCCATGTGAGAAGCTGCTAGCATAACTGTTGGCTTTTTTGAAGACAGTTATGAAACAAAGAACGGCAGCTCAGGCGATAGCCAAGACCTTGGAAATAATTCTAAATACTGTGCATGTGATGATAATTAAAGACATAAGATAGATTTTGTCACCTTGCGTAAAAACTGACATCGTCTTGGTAGAGTATACTGGTTTGGTAGAGATGTCAAAAGTAAGAGTAGTCAAGTACCAAGGTCAGCAAATTGCAGGCAGAAAGGAAGAAGATAAACAGAAAAGTAGTTTTACAGAAGCCAAGAAAATGCCACCAATGTGTCAAAGACAATTAAAATAGAGTCTTATCAAGCCCCTTCTCTCTTGTCACATCGGCATTCCCCATTCTTGAATCTAAAAACAAAGACTATTATATCTTTATGCAGCTTAAATAGAAGAGTGTAGTTTTCATAATTCATCGTTAGTGTTTCTGTACTATCTTCTGCACCCTTGAATAATCCTAGGCCTCTGTTCTGTAGACACATTTTGTTTCCTCATTTGTAGAACAGGGAAAAATATACAGGCCTTTGCAAAAGTCACAATAAGGTACCTGGAAGACATTTAGGTGCTCGATAAATAGTAGTAATATTTATTTTTATTTTTACTTGAACAAAAAAGAGAGCTGATTGGGCTGATTATCCTGCAAACAGGTACAAATCAAACACATAGGTCTGCTTTGGCATGAAAGATTTTCAATTTCCTATGTCTAAATTGGGGTGGTATAATCTCAAGCCTGAGATTTTTATATATTTCATATACCAAAAGCAATTCTCACTGCAACCTGAAAGAGCACTGATATGTCATTGAATGCATGGAGTGTTATGACACTGTCTCATATTTTACCATTTATTGTCCAAATACAGAATTGATTGTAATGTCCTTCTCCAAGTGTATGTCTGCCTTCAAATGCCCTCTTTATTATTTAAGTTAAGTCTTTAAGAAGACTTCCTAGCCAAGATGGAGGTTCAATTATTTTGTCCATGGGACCTCCTCACTCAACCTGAGTACACTTGTTCTCTGCTTTGGTGTTGCTTAGTAAAGAGAGCAATTTCAAACCTCATCATATGCCTAACATATAGGTAGATTCACAACACATGCACTATATGCATGTATATAATGTGTGTATCAAGTTTCATACAATAATGCATTCTCATAAACTAAACTTTATTTCTAATAAAAGTACTGAGTTTATAAAAAGATATGTGGGAGTAAAGAAAATGTCCTCTGACAAGTATAAACTTTCCCCAAACCCTTCTTTTCTCCATTATATATTTACTTCAACTAGGCAAATAATTATTTTCTGTATCATGAAAATGTTTTGAGAAGTACATTCATCTAGTCTTCTAAAGATCACAGAATATGTCAGAACTATTTTCATCTAAATTTTTATTGCTTATGCAATGTACTGGGGTTAGGTTCAAACAGAATACTATAGCCCTTCTCCTTAGAGTGTGTGCTGAATTCCCAAACCATGGTCATCTTTACCCCAATGATGTTCTGGTGAGCTTTAATTATAAAAACCAGATGGCTTTGCCTATGAAAACAAATTACTTAACTTAGCTAGTAGACTCTTAACGACCAATCAGAATAATCACATTTCAAAAACCATTTAGGAACAATGAATTTTCATTTCTTCGGGGTTTTTTTAATGTCCACTTCAAAAATTTGTGTGTATTCCTTTTGACACTTAAATTCAAGGTAAACAGATATGGCTTGAGACCAATTAAGGTCAATCGGAGCATCAATACTTCGACATGTATGGTTCACTTTCTTAGCATTATTCCCTAAGTACACTAGGTGCTCAAAAAATCTTTGAAAAAGGTAAAAGAAAGGAGGTTGCTTTTTATATGCAGATTAAAGTGTTGCATAATAAATAATTTTAGGACTGAATATTTTTGGAAGGCTGGGTTTTGTTTGCTTTGTTTCCTTCATAAAATGTGCTAGTACCAGGATGTTAAATAGAATTGGTTTTACAGAAAAATTCACTTGAGTTATCTATACATGTTCCCTTCCCCAAACAGAAAAAATAGACTATGAATATTTTTATTTCTGTGACTATTTTAAGGCCAGTTAAAATAGAAAGCACTTAAAGTTCTGATTATTACTAAGGCTAAATCCCAACAGTTTTCAGATTAACCTTTTCTCTGTGTTAAGAGTGAAGTTCAAGTGAGTACCTACACTTTCAAAGCTCTGGAGAGAGTCAATTTAGAACACAAAACCTCTACATAACAATCTCTCCTAGTTCTTAATAAGGACTAAAAAATATACATATATAAGTTTTTATATACTGTTTTATCAAAATATCTTAAAATTTAATTTATTTCAAGTATCTCTTCAACTCCTTGCTCTCCCATCCACACCCCAAGAAATGATGAAATCTCAGCTTTTCTCGACGATGGCAAGTGTTTTGTCACAAAAGATAATTAAATCTTCAAAAAGTAATAAATCCTTAAATTAAGAATTAATTATTAATTACAAATAAATTTTTAAAATTAAGATGTAATGTAGCTCTGGCAGGCATGGCTCAGTGGTTAGAGTGTCAGCCTGGGGACTGAAGGGTCATGGGTTGGATTCACAGTCAAGGGCACATCCCTGGGTTGCAGATCCCATCACTGGCCCAGTTGGGGAGCATGCAGGAGGCAACCAATTGATGTGTCTCTCTCACCCAGATGTTTCTCTCTCTCTCTCTTTCTCTCCCCCTCCCCTTTCCCTTCCACTCTCTCTGAAAATCAATGGAAAAAATATCCTCTGGTGAGGATTAACAAAACAAAGTAATGTAAAAAATTTAGCATAATGCCTGACACATAGTTGGCTCAATCCTTTGTCTCTCTTATCATCAGTCTTCTAAAGATATTCTATAATAATATATGAAGTTTGAGTTTTGTGTCTATGTGTAACCAACACTTTTTAAAGAAATCAAGAAAAGTTAAAATTGCCTGAGGATGCTTTAGAAAACAGGTGGTTATTTTTGTAGGTCTCAAAAGCATTTGGTAGAATCATTCTTTTAATGCCTAAATGCCAAAAGAACAAAATTATCATAAAATCATTGTGCTTGAAATAAAGAGGAAGGCTGAATGGCAGAACTGTGTACAGACTGTGATTGTCATAATGGACATTTACTTAAGACAAGCAGGTAAATACCCACAACCTATGTAATGTGCTCTTCTATCTCCATCAAATGCAGGCTTTCAAATTTCCTTCCATCTTTGAAGTCAGGGATTTATCATGCAATCTTCCCTGCATAGCATTTGATAAGCATCCATCTAGCATCCTCAAGCCAAAGAACATTGCCTAACAGTAGAGCATTCAGAAACACTGGTGCATGTTTAGAAAATGCTTAACCCACTGCGATGAAAACCAAAATATGGAAACAACTTCCTGTATTATATATTCCCACAACTTTGTAGATTTAACTTTATATCGCACAGCAACAAAAATCACTCTGCTCTTCCCAAAGCAAATTCAGCGGAAGTTCTTAATCAGCATCTTTGAAAGCCCAAGCGTGGCTTATGTATTTATAGCTGTGAACACCCTAGTTCCACAAGCTAAAGTGAATGAGTCTTGTCCAGGGACTTTGTAGCTATTGCTATATGCAAAGCCATTAAGGATCTGCTAATGCTGCTATCAAATGCAGTCCTATCGGCACTAAACACTTGGCTTGGCATTTCGATAGTAACATTTTAAAGAAAATAGACAAAATGGAATTGTCCTTTATATGGTAAAGGAATATTAAATAAGAAGTTTCTCTTGTTGGTTTAGCAACTTAAAAAACTAGCTGAAGTTTGTAACATAAGGAACATAAGAGATGGCATCCATGATAAATTCCCACACTGGGTAATGAACACTCTAAATAGATGTTTCCAAATTTGTGCTGTAATTCCAATCCAAGGGCTGTTCATTCATGTGACTATTCTACACGTGGTATTTATGGGCCATGCAGTATTAATAGAGAAAGACTCCCCAGCATTACATTCTACTTAAATTCCCGCTTGTTCCAATAAGGATATTGTAAGGGAAGCCTTATTCACAACTTCTGGAATAAAGTAGTAAAAATCTGTTGGAGAAGGAGCACTATGCACACATAGTGGTGGACACGGGACTAACAGAGGGAGAAAACTGTGGCTCTCTCGTGACCAGAGCAAACCTGGTTTCACCCATCAGCCTGACTGTCGCATCCCTGTTCACCTTTCACTGTGCCTTCCTAGTTTGTGGCTTTTTTTGCTTCTTGCTAAAACTAAGGAAAGTGGGTGGGGGGATGTTGTCTGCTGATTTTTAAAATCTTTCTTTCACTGACATGTTTTAAAAGTTGAAATTTAAAAAGCTGACTACTTATTTAAGAGTTGGCAGGAGTTTTTCTGCTCTGCAACTACTGTATCTCTCAGCGGTTTGGTGAATGGATGTCCCTATAAGCACCATAATAGACAAGGCCACTGGGTTTTTCTGAAATCACATTTCATATTCCTCCCACACCACTATCCCCTCCTTTCAAAAGAATGGTACTAACCAAGCAAGAATAGTCCATGTGGCTTTCCTCCTGACCAAAATTTCTGAAGAATCCAAAATCTTCAAAGCTACCCTTGATTACCTTATCTAAAGTACTTCTCTCCCACCCCCATCATTCTCAATCTTAGCTCTTTATTTCCTTCTTGTCATTTATCATAATGTATAATTGTTTTTCTTATTACTTGCTTGTCTGTCTTATACACTAGAACATAATCTCTCTGAGGGTGGGAGAGTATCTTGTTCACGATACTCACTGTGTCTAGTTTTAAGCACAATGCCTAATGTGTGCATGGTAGAGTTGCAAAAAGTGTTTGTTAAATATGAGAATAGTTAAATTTCTTTATAATTCACACAGAAGAATTAAGCAGAGTTCCTTAGGATATCACTTAGAATCAAATCCTCCAAGTGCAAGAATTTTTCCATAGGAATAAAAAATGTGGACTTTAGAACCATAGACGGCTTAAGAAAAGCACTTAATTTAAGCATTTTGTGTAATTGATGAAGCATTGAATCCCAGAGAGGTTACTCAGCTTATCCAAAGTCACACACAGCTGCAGAGCTGGGGCTGGAATGAACTGAGAATTCATAAACTTTATTTATTTACTTACAAGTACTCTACATTACTGAAGAAAGGGCCTAGAGAACTGACTAATAATGTTGAGAAAAGGCAGAAGTTAGCACCCTGAAACAAAGTTCCATGGCAACTTTTCATATAGCTGATAGGTTTGATTCAGCTTCCAAATAACACTAATTTACACAGGCAAGTATGGGGCACTGCATAGTGCTCAGGAAAACACGAATTCTGCTTCAGACTTTACTGCTCCGTGTTTTAGGATAAAAGACATATTTTAACATGCTTTAGTTTCCCCCCCCCACACACACACACACAAAAACCTGGCATTTTGAAATAAAATCATTTGGGAAGGTGGGAGAGTATATCAAATAAAGCAACAGACAGAGACTTCATGTCCAACCTTCCAATTTCTGCGTCAACTCAGAGAAAACCTTTAGCTTCCCTCCATGTGGCATAAATAAAACAAAACCAAAGCATTTTCTCACTTACCTACTAACTATACCATCTTAGGGACATAAATAGAGCATTTTCATCTTCAAATGCAGGCTGCTCAGGAATACACACCAAAGATTATTAAGACTGTGTTCAGTGTATCCTTCTGTGTAACAAGAGGAAGGAGGGAAGTGTCCAGACTGAAGTCATCTGTCCTTCACACCCCAGCAAGGAGTTATTCCAGCCCATATGGAGCGAAGATCGCCCACTGCTGAAACTTGCATGGGGGTGCGACAAGGTGACACACAGGAGTTAAGCGTCGTACGCTGGGTGGCAGCCCATTTCTTAGGGGCGCAGGACTCGTGACATGAGAAGCTGACGGGTGAAAACTGGGGAATCAAACAAACGCTGCTGCTTCAAAGCTGTTCCCACAATAACACCCAGCTCCAAATGAGCCGCCGAGCAGGGAGCAAGCTGTGCTTGGGGACTAATTGCCGCACTTGTTAGAGCCCGCAAGAAGGTGTTTATTTGTTTTACATGTGTTTGGTGCCAAGACATCCTGGGGATTTGGAGCTGAAGTAGAAACAGAATGACAGTGTTTAGAAAACTAAACACAAAAACAAAAGGGAGAGAGAATTTTTTTTTTCTGAAAGTGACTTGAACATTAAATGTATTGAAAAGCTGGAGGCTCTTATCCTGGGTGATTAATTCTTCAGTCTCCTTCAGATGAACCCTTGGGAGCCCACGCTAGAATGGAGTGTATTAAGTCTGGGGTGCTTTGATGTTGTTACTTTCATTTAGATGGTGAATTATTCAAAGCAGAGAGGATCAGCCTAAGAGCTACCAATCGAAGGAAAAGGGAATGAACTCAGGAAAAAGAAGGAAGTGAAGCACTCAATGTGGGTGTTCAAACAGTTCCACCTGAATGGCAGAGTTTGGAATATGTACTGTGAGGAATTGGCCACACTGTAGCTTTCCGCCTCAGAAATAACTAGATTTTGACTGACATTTTCAAAGGTTTAATGACGGAAATACTTTCACTGAACAACCTTGTTTTTCTTCTCTCATATTTCATAGGCTTCCAAAGTTTTCCTTTGTACAGAAATTTACTACTCCAAATCTAAGTCAAAAATATTTCTGGACTATGACTGAAAAGTAAGTTGACCAATGACCATGGTAAGTATTAAAAACAACTAGTGTTACTCATTATTTTTCTTCTGATGTGTAGAGATATGTGAGCACTAATAAACTTCCCAGGACAAATTTGATATACTAACATTTTCCTTTTGATTAGCATATTATGTGGAATATCTGTTCATTAAAATTGAAGAATAATTTGAATACTTTTATGTGTCATCTATCATTTTGATGCACCTGTTTTACATAATATGTATCACAAAAAGTTAAGCTATTGACTAAATTGTTTATTTTTATTTTTTATTTTCCAATTACAAGTTTACTTTCAGTACTATTTTGTGTTGGTTTCAGGTGAACAACATAGTGGTTAGACAATCATATATTTCACAAAGTGTTTCCCTGATATCTCTAGTATCCACCTCTAACCATACATAGTTATTGCAATATTATTGGTTATGCTGTACTTTACACCCCCATGACTATTTTATAACTTAATCCCTTCACTTCTTTCATCCAGTAATTATATTTTTTATTTTATTTTATTTTTATTTATTTTAATATATCCTTATTGATTTCAGAGAGAGGAAGGGAGAGGGAGAGAGAGAGAAACATCAATGATGAGAGAGTCATTGATCGGCTGCCTCCTGCACACCCCCAACTGGGGATCAAGCCCACAACCCAGGCATGTGACACGACCGGGAATCGAACCTAGATCTCCTATATCCTAGGTCAGTGCTCAACCACTGAGCCACACCAGGCTGGGCAGTAATTATATTTTTTAAAGTTCCCTTTATCATCTCAAAAATGTATACAGAATATTTTACTTGGTTTTATTCTCTCCCTCTCTCTTTCTTTTTCTTTCTCCTTTACCCCTTCTCAGGCATTTAAAATTGTCTCAGAAAGGAGGAAGGGGTAACCTTCATTTTTCACAGAAGGACAAAATGCAAATCTACACCACCATAAAAAATTTTTCATTTTAACGTCATTTACTTTCTATTTTTTTACTGCTTCCTACCACATATAGTGTGAATGGTTCATTAATGTGTAATGAAAAACATATGTCAAATTGGGATTCTTGCAAATCATCGATCTTACACAAAAAGCAAATTTTATATCCATGAAAATCTTACAACTTTGTCAAGATTAAATTTATAATTAACTTTGAAATTATACTTATTGGATCTTATAAAAGTTGTCAGGAAGAGGACCTAGTTTGTTCCCTCTCTAATGAAAATCAATTTCATGTTTTTTATCTGGTCTTCTGTACATATAAGAACATATGCTTGCAAAAACAGCCTGTGGCAAAGAAAAGTTAACTAACTTACTGAGTAAATGAGCTTTTCTCTCTGATTCAATGCAAAATATATTAAGTGAGCCAGCCACATTTTAAAAAATATGTTTTTATTGATTTCAGAGAGAGGAAGGGAGAGGGAGAGAGAGAGAGAAACATCACTGATGAGAGAGAATCATTGATTGGTTGCCTCCTGCATGCCCTCTACTGAGGATCCAGCCCACAACCTGAGCTTATGCCCTGACCAGGAATTGGACCAATGACCTCCTATTGCATGAGACGTCGTTTAACCAACTGAGCCACACCAGCTGGGCAAGCCACATATTATTAGCTTAACTAATAAAGCTACAGAGGAAGTTTTTTTGCCTCACCAAAGCTTCTAAAAGAGAAGAGTATCTGAAAAACCAACAAAGAACCAGTATGTGTAGGGGTGTGTGTGTGAGTGCATGTATATGTGATTTACCCTGATATTTGTTATTCTAATCTAATACCACAGGGTTCTCCCTTGTTTTCCATATTCTCTATTTTTCTCTTATGCTATTCTTCACTTCCTTCACCAAGCACTCAACTCCAAGATCAGGGTGCCACGCAGAAAAATCCTTGTCACTGTCTCCACGGCCAGATCCAAAATTCTGACTCAGAATTTTTGCTTGGGGGAAGAAGAGACTGTAAAATAGATGACTCCTAATGTCTTCCAAAAGAAAAGACTTTAGCTCAACTTACTCCCCAAGTAGAAACAAAAAGGGAGCAATAAACAGACACACCCTACTAAGAATGCTAACAAAGACCAAGGAAAATCTTGAAAGCAGCAAAAGAAAAACAATGCATCACTTAAATGAAACTCTAATAAGATTAACAGCTGATATCTCTGGAGAAATCAGAAGGCAGTGGTTAACATATTCAATGTAAAAAAAACCAACCACAATAGTCAGGATAAGACTTTTATATCTAGCAAAGCTATCATTGTCAAATGAAGGTGATGTGAAAGCTTTTCCACTTATATTTATTTGCTAACAGACCTGCCCTATAATAAATACTAAAGGAAGTTCTTTAGGCTGAAAGTAAGTAACCTCAGATGGTAACTTAAATTCACACAAAGAGCACCAGTAGGAATAATTATGTAATTATAAAGGATTACTACTGCATATTTAAAAAATTTATTCTAACTAATTTAAAAACCAATTGTATAAAATAATACATATATAGGATGTACTGTTGGATTTATAACATATGAAAATGTAATATATGAGTAATATTTCTTAACACAGAGGAGGTAGGAGAGAGCAAAGGTGTAATAGGTTAAAGAAATAGCTACAAATGTTAAAGTAATAATAATACAATGTATTGCCCAACCCGGTGTGGCTCAGCGGTTGAGCATTGACCTAGGATACAGGTGATCGGGGTTTGATTCCCAGTCAGGGCACATGCCCAGGTTGAGGGCTAGGCAGCCGATTAATGACTCTCTCATCATTGATGTTTCTGTCTCTCTCTCTCTCCCCCTCCTTTGCTCTCTCTGAAATCAATAAAAATATATTTTAAAAATAAAAATAAAAATAAATAATACAATGTATTGTTGGGTTTATATCATTAGTAGATGTAAATGTATAACATAATACCACAAAAATAAGATAAAGAAAATAGAGCTATATAGAAGTAGTATTTTCTCTGTATTACGAGAATTAAGCTAGCATAATGAATACTGATTTTGGTAAATTAAAAAATATATATGATAAATCCTAGAGCTATCACTAATAAACATAACTCAAAAAGTAGAGTAAGAAAGTCAATAATGAAGCTAAAATGCTACATTAAAAATATTCACTCAGCCCAGCTGGGCATGGCTCAGCGGTTGAGCATCGGCCTAGAATCTAGGAGATCATGGTTCGATTCCTGGTCAGGGCACATGCCCAGGTTGCGGGCTCAATCCCCAGTTGGGGGTGTGCAGGAAACAGTCGATCAATGACTCTCTCATCATTGATGTTTCTATTTCTCTCTCTCCTTCTCCCTTCCTCTCTCTGAAATCAATAAAGATATATTTTTTAAAAAAAATTTCCAGGAGCCTGAAGTTTAAGATATATATATATATATTCACTCAGTGCAAAAGAAAGCTATAAGGAAGGAGAAGAACAAAAAAGACATGAGATATATAACAAACAAAATTTAATACAGTAGACATAATTTATCCCTAAATTAATAACAATGAATGTTAATGGATTAAGCAAACCAATCAAAAGATAAAGATTGTCAGACTGAATTAAACAACAGGATTCAACTATATGTTATCTATAGGAGAAACAAGTTAGATTCAAAGACACAAATAGATTGAAAGTCAATTGATGGGAAAACATACATCATGCAAACAGCAACAACAGGAAAGCTGGAGTAGCTATACCAAGGGTGGGGAACCTTTCTTCTGCCAAGGGCTATTCAGATATTTATAACATCATTCACATTCGTGAGCCATAAAAAATTATCAACTTAAAAATTAGCTATAGAAAAAGCTCCCAGATTTATTGAATTTTGAGTCCTGCCTGAGTTTGCCCCACCCTTGAGCGATACTAACAGCAAACAAAATGGACTTTTAAAAATGTTACTAGAGATAAAGAACAATATTTTATAATAATAATAGGGTCAATCTATCAGGAATATATAACAATTATGAATGTATGTGCATCTAATAACAGAGCAACAAAAATATATAAGGCAAAAAACAGACAGAAATGAAGGGAGAAGTAGGCAATTCAAAAATAATAGTTGAGCCAGGCTGGGTGTGGCTCAGTGGTTGAGCATCAACCTAGGATCCAGGAGATCGTGGTTCAATTCCCAGTCAGGGCACATGCCCGGGTTGCGGGCTCGATCCCCAGTAGGGGGTGTGCAGGAGGCAGCCAATCAATAACTCTCTCATCATTGATGTTGCTATCTCTCTCTCCCCCTCTCCCTTTCTCTCTCTGAAATCAATAAAGATACATTTTTTAAAAATAATAATAGTTGAAGACTTCAAGATCCTTCTTTTAATAATAGATAAAAACAACTAGACAGAACATCAACAAGTAAATAGAAAATTAGAACAACACTACAAACCAGCTAGATCTAATAAACATCCATAAAACACGCTAACCAACAGCATAACGTATTTTCCTCAAGTGCAAATGAGACATTCTCCATAATAGACATATGCTATGCCATAAAACAAACTTTAATAAATTTTAAAATATAGAAATAATACCAAATATGTTCTCTGAACACAGTGAAATAAAAGTAGAAAGCAATAAAAAGAAAAAAAACTAAGGAAATTTACAAATATGTGGAAACCAAACAACACATTCTTAAACAACCAATGGGTCAAAGAAGAAATTAAAAAGTAAATCAGAAAATACTCTGAGATAAATGAAAAGAAAGACACACTTATCAAAAACTAATTCAAGAAGAAATAGACAATCTGAATAGACCTCTAAAAAATGAAGAGATTGAACCTATAATTTAAAAAAACGAGTCACAAAGAAATCTAGGTCAATATGACTTCACTGATGTTTTCTACCAAACATTCAAAGAAGAATTAATATCAAACCTTCCCAAACTGTCCCAAAAACTAGAAGAAGAGAGAGTACTTCCCAACTCATTTTATGGGATCAGTATTACCTTGATACTAAAATGAGGCAAAGAAAACAGGAAAAAAAAAAGAGAAGCGACGACTGCACAAGCAAAGAAACTACACATCAATATTTCTTATGAAACTAGAACAAATTACTATAAGGATTACACACTCTGGTCAAGTAGGAGTTATCCTATCATACTAGGTTTATATAACATCTGAAAACCAATTAATGCAGATTATTAATAGAATTTTAAAAAATCATGCAATTATCTCAATAGACACACAAAAAGCACTGGACAAAATCTAACACTCTTTTATGATAAAAACACTCTATAATCTAGGGATAAAAGGAAACTTCCTCAACCTGATAAAGGGCATTTAGAAAAAATTCACAATTATCTCATACTTAATGTTGAAAGACTAGATGCTTACCCAAGATAAAGCACAAGACAAGGTAACCATTCTTGCCACTTTTATTTAACATTTTACTGGAAGTTCTCACCAGGTGAATTTGTCAAGAAAAACAAATAAAAGAAATCCAGATTGCAAAGGAAAAAAGTAAAACAATATGTATTCATAGATGAAGTGATCTTACACAGAGAAAATCTGAAATAATCTACTAAAATATTATCAGCACTAATAAATGAGTTAGCAAGTTTTCATCATAAACATCAATATTCAAAAATCAATTGTATTTCTATACATTTGCAGTAGGCAACCTGAAAATAAAGAAAATTCCATTTGCAATAATAACATCAAAAGAAATAAAATAAAAATAAATTTAATAAAAGAAATGCAGAACTTGTTCTCTGAAAACTATAAGACATTGTTGGAAGAAATTAACAAAGATCTAAATAAATGGGAAATAATTGTATTTCTGTTCATGGATCTGAAAACTTAACATTGTTAAGAAGGCAATACACCCAAACTGATCTACAGATTCAATGTAATCCCTTTGAAAGTCCCACCTGATTGTTTTTAGAAATTAACAAGCTAATTATAAAATTCATATGGAATTGCAAGGGGCTCTGAATAGCCAAAACAAGAGGAAATAAAAAGGATTACTTATACTTTCCAATTTCAAAACTTATAATGCAACAGTAATCAGACTGTGTGTCAGGCAGTGTGATACTATCATAAGGATAGCCATAGAGATCAGTGGAATAGAATTGAAAGTCCAGAAATAAATCCAAACCCCTATGGTAAACTGGTTTTGAAAAAGATGTCAATACCATTCAATAGGGAAAGAATAGTCTTTTCAACAAATAATCCTTGGACAACTACATATCTACAAACAAAAGAATAAAAGTTGGAGCCATGTACCATGTACAAAAATTAACTCTTTTCTGCCATGAAAATGATATTAAGGTTAAGCTGACTCGTGATTGATAACAGTTTATTACAATTGAGAGCAGTTTCTAAGTGTTTACATCTGCAATAAAATGGCAATGATCTTTTCAAATATAATATTTCACAGCCAATAAAAGATAATATCAATTTACCAGGTTAGAGTTGCAGTGAGTGAAAAGTATGATATGCTCTTAAACTATTAAGGTAGCAGTGAAATATTGTTGTATGTTAAAGTCATAATAAAAACAGAGGACTAACTTTATAAATTCAAAACTACAAAGTGAACACGAAGGTCCTTATTCTCCATGGTGATTCTTTTTTATGTCTTTGTAATTTTTGTCTTGGAATAAAATGCAGTTTGAATACAAGGATGGAAACTTTTTCAATCATGATGGCAAGCTCATGTCTAGCATAATGGGTTCTGGAGTTAGGCTTCCTCAGTGCAAACCATGCTTCCATTATTGTGCTAGCTGGGCAGTCAGGAAAGCTTTCTCATTAGAAAATGGTGTGAATGTAATAATGATTCCTCTTATCACTAAGTTATTGATAGGATAAAATTACTGGCACATATTAAATGTTCAATAAATAATAGCAATTGAATTTCCTCTTAGTTTATTTAAGGTTCACCAAAGAAAAATATGACTCTGTATCCTTATGTAAGTCTGATTTAAACCAGAATTTTATTATGACTAATTTCAATTAATGAAGACTGGAGAAAATATCTGTTTTCTCCAAAAGTTTAGTTCTGTTATTAGCTTACTGGTTATGTTGAAGGTGAGAAGAGACATAGAGCACATTTCATCTTCAGTCATAAAAATTTTCTTCACAGGGAGTCATTCAACAAATATTATTTGACCACTTACTATGATTAAGATACCATGCAAAGTGTTATTACAGGTTGCTACAATTTTAAGGTTGTAGATGTAGTTTTAATGGCTCTTGTGTTTAAGATAATATCAACAAGTGAACTCCAAACAAAAGTACCTCACAGTAATAAAAAGAAATAAAGATGTGAATTGGGAAGTAAATTATGTATTTACATCATTTATATATAAGTGAGCCAAAAAAAAGCCCACAAAAAAACAGATTGCTCCATAAATCAGAAGTAAAATCACATCACTCTGGTCAGTGATGCTCCCAGCTATTATTCCAAAAAGATATCCCCCGGTGCCATAAAAGAAATGTCATTGGCCTTTATATGAAGTTCTGCCATTTGCCATATTATAATTACACTTCTCAGGCAATATTTTTCCTATCATTGTCTTCACCATTGTTATCATTATCATTGTTATAATTATCATTATTGCTATTAGCCAAGTGTTTTTGATATTCATATTTTCTGCACATTCAAAATATATTTTGTTCACAGATAGAAAAATAGAATCCAAGTCACTCTGTCAATGAGTGAAATGTCAAAAAGGATTGGATCATATTTCTCTAACATTACCTAGTCCTCAAATCAAGACCTCCTAAATAACCTATGTAGTGAGCTTAAAAATCAAAAATCAAAATGTCAGACAGTTTCATGTGGTAATCATAAGCTATGCACAAATATTCTTGGTCTCAAGCTCCCAGGTCAAAGATGTGATTGTATTCTTCTCCCCCTTGCTTTCAAGTTAAACATGGTAATAACTTGCTCATGCCAATGAAATGTGAGTGAAAATGATGCCTACTACTTCCAGGCAGAAGGGTTTATGAGCCAGCATATGATTCACCACATTTCCCCCTCTACTCCCAAAGCCAATTACACTCCATTCTACCTCTAAGTCAGACAGCAGCTAATTCATTTCATTAATCTTTCTCAAGTCAAAAGAGATCTCAATAAATATGTGCTTTATCTTTTTTATCAATTCTAATACAAATATTTTTTCACAGTTTAACTTCTCTAGAATGTCATAGTTTGATTGACAACATTTTTTTCTTAGTAGTACATAAAATAATAGTGTGTCTTAAAATTAATAAAACCTTAGACTTGGAAAATGGTATGTTCTACCTTTTTCTTTAATTTTTGTGATATGTTACAGACATTAAAATTATGTTTTTATAGATTTTTAAGTAACATGAATAAATGTTTGTGATATAATAGCATGTGGGGGGGAAAGCAGAACAACCAAACTTAACAAGTGGTAGGTATATCAATCATGTAAAACTATGGTCATTTTGTATTTAGACATTGTGGCACTAGTGGAGAAAGAGCCAGTTCAATGGGACAAAATCAGAAACAGGTCCAAGGTGTATTTGGGAATGCAGCTTTCAATAAGGTGACATTTCATATCAAAATGGAAGGGATTTTTAATTAGTGGTGTTAAAACTAACGACTAGCAATTCAGGGGAAAAATAACATTAGAGCTCTATCTCATACTATACATCAAAATAAACTCTAAGTATATTAGAAAGATTTAAATTTAAATGTATGCAGACTAAAGGTACTAAAATAAATGTATGTATGTGTTTACAAATTTTCAAGGTGAGAAAGGTAATTCTAAGCATGAAAGCAAGGACATAAACACAGAGGGTAAGACTGGTACATTTGACTACATAATTTTTTAAAAATTTTGTTCTAAATAAAGTAGTAGAATTGAAAGGCAAAGCAAACTGAGAAAAAAATTCACAATACATATGAAACACAAATAGTGTATGTGTTGCATAAAATATATACACAAATATATATTTTTAAAAAGAGAAATCTGAGTAAAATTAGCTACAATGAAACCAAATATATCTCCCATTTTAAAAACATAAGAGACTCTAACTTATTGAAAAACAGCAAATTTTCAGATTGAACTACATATACAAACCAAATTCTGTGTTGCATGCGTAAATATTGCTAAAACAAAGTGATTCATAAAATTTGAAAATAAAAAGAGTGAAATGCATACCACACAATGAAAAAAACAAACAAAAACAGGTAGGGATTATGATATTACTATCAGATGAATTAGATGAGGTAGAATTCAAGCCAGTGCAATAAAAGTCAAAGAAAGTCAAAAGGCACTTTATAAGTCCAAAGGGTACAAATCACAATGAATATATTAAAGTTATCTCATATTATGACAACCTTTTAAAGCCAAAATAATACAGAAGATACAAGCAAAATTTGTAATATAGTAGGATATTATTAGGCCACACACAAAAAACACAATAAATGTTATAAAGTAGAAAGAATTCAGAAAAAATCTCTGATTGAAATAGAAATGTAAAAATATAACTTTAAAATCTGAAACAAAAAGTACTTTTCACTTGGAAATTTAAAAACTGAAACACAAGTCAGTTTCAAAGGTGTAAATACATATATAATATTTGATGTTTTATTGATAATTGCATATCGACTATTACATATTATTAATTTATTTGTACTTATTAATATTTTTATATGTATATATTTATTTTATTTTAATATTTTATATTTGTTAATCATTATAATTAATATATAGATATAAAACAAACCACTAGAATAAAACTTAGGACATTCATTTTATTGTTTTTAAGTAGTTAAGGGCTTTCTAACTTGTATTCAAAGTTCAGAAGCCAAAGAATAAAAGATTAATGTACTTTATTATATATAAATTATAATTAAACATAAACCCTCTGTAGAAAAAAATCACCCTATATGAAATCCAAAGGTGGAAGAAAAACTTGTATCCCAGAAATAATACATTGGTTTCTCTAACATGGAAAGAGTTGCTAAGAAAATTTATAAGTGAAGAGCAACCCAATAGAAAAACAAGTACAGTATATGTTTTCCACTGTGGTTCACAGAAAAAGAAATAAGGAACTAAGCATCTGAAAAGGTATAATTTTACCATAAAAGAAATGCAAATTAAGACTACATTGAGATTATTTTTATCTAAAAAGCCCAAATACTTTTACCTATTAAAAACCAAAACATTTCTGACACACTGTAATGATGATGCTGATAAATTGCTGCTGAGACCATAAATTAGGTTAACCTATTGAGAGCAATTTGGCAAAGTCTTTCAAAATTATCAATTACCTTGATTCAATTTTACAGAATTTACCCTACAGATATAATTGTACACAAGCAAAATGATATTCAGAATTATCCATTTCAATATTGTTTACAGTTGCATAAAATTAGCGACTGCACAGATGGTCTTTAATGGGAGACCTTTGAATGTTAGGTTAGGGTTAGGGTTAGATTAGGGTTAGGGTTAGGGTTAGGGTTAGGGTTAGGGTTAGGGTTAGGGTTAGGGTTAGGGTTAGGGTTAGGGTCAGGGCCAGGGTTAGGGTTAGGGTCAGGGTTAGGGTTAGGGTTAGGGTCAGGGTTTAGGGTCAGGGTCAGGGTCAGGGTTAGGGTGATTGTGGGGATGGAGGGGGGTGAGTGGAGGTGGAAGAGGGCATAGAGGGAGTATAAGGGGGATAAATGGTGATGAAAAAAATAAAATAATTTTTTTTTAAAATTCTTACATTCATACACTGAAATACTATGCATTTAAAGTGGGGAGAGAAGACAAAATTTCTCTGAGTTTGATATGTAAAAATCTCTAATATACATTGTTAAATGAAAAAAAAAAAAGCAAGTTGCTACCTTTTGAATCATATAAAATGAGGGTGGGGATAAGAATGGAATATAATACCAATTTTTTTACATTTGCATAAAGAAACTGTGTGTGTATACCAAGAAAACAAATAAAGGGTCTAAGGAAAAAAGGAAGACAGCTTTGTTTTATTGCATGTTTTTGTTTTTTGTTTGATATTTTTTAAATAAATACATTTGAATATGGGGAAAAAGCCCTCAATTGGTTGTTTATGTATTTCATTGATCTAAAGTAGCTGTCAATGTCAAATAGTCCTTACATTTCAAGCATTTTTTTGGTGCCTATTTATCTTTTGCCTGACCCTCTGCTTGCAGTTTTCATAGGATTATACAGCTCTCTCTATGGAAAGTAAATGTCATAATTTTTCCTTTTGGTCTCCAGATTTTTGAAAGGAACACCTCCATCTCAAAGCCCCAGCGGTGATCAATGCTATCAACCCTACATATCTTCCGAAGTGCACCGAGGGCTCAGCCAGGAAGTTAACCTTAAATGGCTCTATATTTGTAGAAGGAACAGGCACATTTCAAAAAAAGTCCAGGATGTGGTTTTATGTTTTTGACATCAGCCACCAGATCGGCCTGTCAGGTGTCAAGCGTGTGAAAATGTTTTATCAAGTTCTGACATTTCTCAGAGTGATTTCATCAGTGGTGCCCCTGAAGGACCAAATGAAAGCTCGTTCAATTAGAACTTGAGGCAATGACAGTAGAAAGCCTCGGGCAATTCCTGCTCTTGGAATCTTAAAGGTCAGTGTTAAAATTTATAACATATTGTTATCTAACATGAGCACTTCCACTGATGTATTCTCAAAAAATTTCCACTTTGATGTGCCTGAATCAAAGTTTGTTTCATGATCTGGGTTCTTAAATGTGTCCCTGTATAGCAGAGCTCGACATAGCAGTCCATTCACTGGCATATTTATGCAAACACATCCACAAGTTGCGAATTAGTTGGCCCTTTGGTTCTGAGCACAGGCAACCTGCCAGACTCTGAAGAAAATATTATTTTTGCTGTGACTCTAATTATAACTGATTTGGTGGTATTTGCCCTACTTGCTCACAAGTGGCATTTTATAAATAAATGTGTTATGTGAAGAGAGCACTATCACACACACCATTAGCACCACCCATGTTTTTATAAGCATTAAAAACAGAAGTAGCAGAGCACACGATCTCTCAGACTCTTGTTTATCTCACAGAGGTTTAGGCCAGGGGCAGCCATGCTGCACAAGCAGGCAAAAGCGCCAAGGAAGGAATCTAAGTCCGTAACCCCCCATGCAGAGGGAAAGGGGACTGCAGGAAACATACAGGCTACCAAAAACCAGTGATGGCTTCCTGGGCAGGGAATGATTGGGAGGGGGAGGGGTTCAGCCGGTAGAATCAGCCTGTTCTTCTGTTGACCTAACTCAGACCTGCTGAGCCAGCTTCTTGTTGAACCACCCAAAGATGGAAGAAATGCGCTTCCAAGGTCTATGCAGGTTCGTTTCTCTCCTGGAAATACCCGGAGCCTGTTAACTGCATTGCACGTAGCAAAGCACTGTGTAGGCCAAGTTGTAAGGAATGTGGACATCTGTGCGGTCTGTCCCGTCTCTTACTCCCATAGCCCTTCCTCTCAGGCTGGAGTACGTTCTGTTCTCCCACCTCGAAGTCCTACTTACCCAGAGAGCAGGGAATATGCTTTACCCCTGCTCAGCCTAATGCCCCAGACACCGCAGACATCCCATAAAATCTTGCTATTGATTATGAAGAAAGTGCTTACTTATGCAAAGCCAAGTAATACAATGCTCTCCTCAATCACCTTTCTGTTAGGGAGATTGCCTGAATTTGAAATTCTTGAAAAAAAAAAAATCATTCAATCTGAACAGCATTTAAAAATGAAGAGGTAGCAAACAGCAACTTGGTTACCTGGGGAAATTTCTATGCCAATGGACTGAAATTTGCATACAAATGGAATAATAATAATGCATACTATCTCTTTTGCTTTTACTTAGGAAATAGTAACTTTATGTAAATTAGTGGACTGGTCTGCTAAGGGAATTGGTTCTCTATAAGTATAAATATTTTATAGTCTTCACCTAATTCAATTTTACAAGATTTGGAGAAAAAGGTTCACCTATGAAATGGGCCAGGGTGCTTTCCTTTTAGTCGAGCAGCTCGTGGTAACAACAAAAACGTGTTTTCTTTCTAGGCAGTAGCGTGGTGCTTTGTGATCACTTGCCACCCTGATAAAACAGTCGGGCATGCTGGCTTCACCTTAGCACGTTTATTGCATTATTCAGCGAGAAAACAACCTCCTCTGCAGGCAAACAGCTGTATCTCTGTATTTTCTTCATCAAGATATTTCATTTGAAACTGTTTTAAAATATAACCTAAATGTAACGTTAAAATACATAATTTAAATGTAATGTATATATTTGCCCACTAAATAATAAAATTACATTTATATTATATATACACATATACTCACATAAGCAAACATACATGCACATACATATGTTTGTATGGTTTATGTATATGTGTATATATATGCACATACATATTCATAAACATATGTGAGGGAAAACATGGAAGAATATAAAGTAGTTTTTTAGTTAGACTGATCTAGGGTTAAGTTTGAGTTTTATACCACACACTAGTTAGGACAAATTGGAAGAAATACTTAACCTTTCCCAGGCAGTTTGCTCATTTACAAAGTTGGTACAAGTATTTTCCTCAAGATATTTGAGAAGATTAATGCAACGTAATGACATGTCTAGTGCTCAGCATGGGTGGGGATGGCATCTGCCTGGGGCACCGGTCTGTAAGGAGGGCTAACACGTCACCGGAATGCATTGGAAATATGGTACAAGTTAAATCGAGTTCCCAGAAAAAAAGGTTCCTTGTGTAGCTGGACATTTGTGCAATTCCCATTCCCACAGAAGTAGACAGCACCCTCAAGTGGAAAATTTAAAAATCACTCCTTTTGGAGTCAACGCATTCTGAGCACACTGTAAATGGCATAGTACTAGTATGAGAACATCCAGGCTAAAGGCTAGACAGCTGACGTTGCCTCACACCCTCAGGTCTGAAAATCTGAAGCACAGGGTTGTGTGGTGTAGTCCTATTTTCCAAAAACAAATGAGCTGTTTTATTATCTAAATTATAACTCTTTAAAAATCATAGGTTTCATTTTCAGAGGCCTAATGCCACTCTTTGTTGAACTGAGGTAGATGTATTTCCTGATTTTTAACCTACCTTCCAGGCTTCTGTCCGAGTGAGGTGTCCCTGTCTTTAGAGTATGAATGACCAATACAGTGCTCCAGAAGACAGCTGGAAACAAGTTCAATGCTGTGATAATTAGCTTGTGGAATAAATCCCTTATATGGAACATAAATATTCAATTTTTATTGACAGGAATCAAGTTTCTAACTGCCAAAATTAAATAAATTTGAAATATATATTTTAAAACATTAAATTAAAAAGAATCCATATTAATAGCCTGACTGTGCACTAAAATTCCTGTTTAGAGCTGGCACACTTGAGGTGTTTAGTAAATGGTAACTGTTAATTTCCTGCCACCTGCTTTTTTCCTCTAAGGTAATTTCTGTATTTATCTATATCGTCCAGAATACTGTTTTGTGCATGTTTCTTATTGAATTAAAAAAATCAGTTATCACTTATGCATGAATTAAGAACTTCTTTTTGATTGCTTAGTTCCTAAACTCCTGGGAATATCTTTTTATACTGACAGCTCTCTTTTGCTATGGGAAAGAAAGATGGGGGAGAAATATTTCTTGCTTGTTCAAATCCATTACCAGAGAAACAGTAGGACTAAAATAAGAGCAAAAGTAATTTCATAGCTTCAGCCATGAACTTGGTCAACAGAATTAAAATTAGTACAGTCTAATGGTGGGCCTGGTCACCCTCGTATATTGGAGACAGTATTTTTGTGTTGGATAAATGAAGTCTTTTCCTCTGTGTTGTTTTTAAGAAGTTTTACAGCCCAGAAAATAAAAAAGGATAATGCAATGTACCTATACTTCCTGAACTAAGTAAAGCTGACATTTTGTCACCTTTCTTAAGATGTTTTTAAAAATAAAACTTTAGAGATTATGCTCAAGCACCTATATTACACCCCCCACTCCCATTCCTCCCCATTCCTACTCAGAAGTAATTAACATGATTTCTTTCCTATAACCAATCCATATATGTGTACTTTTATTATGTATCTATCCATAAACAATACATAGCATGTTCTGTATTTTTAGTTTAATTTTCATGAATGGGAGTATAGTACACATAATCCTTTCCTCTTTTTTTTAATCCTCACTTGAGGATATTTTTTCTATTGCTTTTCAGAGAGAGTGGAAGCAGGAAAAGGGGGGGATAGAGAGAGAGAAAGAGAGAAAGAGAGAGAGAGAGAGAGAGAGAGAGAGAAACATCGATGTGAGAGAGACACATAGGTTGATTGCCTCCCACAGGTGCCCTGATCTGGGCGGGGGGTGGAGCCTGCAACTGAGGTACTTGCTCTTGGCCTGAATCAAACCCAGGACCCTTCAGTCCCTGCTGGCTGATGCTCTGAGCAGAACCAGCTAGGGCAATCCTTTCCTTTTTTAATTCAGTATTTTGCCTTGAGGTTTATCCATGCTGATACGTAAAGATCCAACTAGTTCACTTTAACTGTTGTGTAATCGTTTACGTCATCTATCGGTTATTTGGTCAATTTCACTGATTCATAGTATTTATCTATCCTGTATATATATCCTCTGTGTGTTACATATGTAGTTTATTATTTATATTTGATAATTTTGTGTATTATTGTTTCAAAAATTTTATTTTACTATAGTTCTACCTATCTGTCTTTTGGAAAGTATGTTTTTGGGATCTTGATAAAGAAATTTTCCTTACCCCTTAGATATAATCTCATAATTATCTTCTAATGATTTCAAAGTTTTGTTTTCTACATATGGGCCTATATTCTATTTGGGTTTTATTTTTGCAGTGAGGTTGTACCAGATATGTTCTTTTACACCTCCAGATCAACTCTCCCATTTCTCCATTATTCTTTGTGTCCCAAGAGGTGGATCTGTATGGACACCTCAGCAGCTCCCTTTGCCTCTGGCTTCTAGTTGGGTTTACTCAGTGAGTCTCAGCAGTTAATCTGAGGGAGGGAGGAGAGTAAGTTCATGACTCTATGCAAGGAGTGGAACATCTGAAGAAAAATGACTTAAAATGTATATCAACACGTCATGGTTTAGAAGTTATAAATTTCATAATTATCCTTTGGTGATCACCTTTGGGTTTTCAACTTGCATACTTAAGAAAATATTTTTTATAAGCCCTAAAATTATTCAACACCTCTGTTTTTCTCCCCTCCAAAAGACAAGAATATTAACAAGTTTTAACTATCCACAAATACCATTCCCCCAATAATACTTCCCATTTGTTGTCTAAACCTATAGTCTCATAATTTTCTGTTTAAAAAAGTAGACATACAGTAGTTAATAATACTTATTGACATAAACTGCTTCATTGTTTGTTTCCGCTTCCTTCCCACTACTGGGTAACTAAAAATATCTGAGCTTCTATATAATTTCTTCAATTCTCTACTCCTAGAACCCCCGCAAGACATATCTATTTCCCATCACCATTTTAAATACCCACTTATCTTTTTCAACTCTATCTCTTTGTGCTAGGCTACAGATGAACTTCTCAGTATAATTTTCCAATTAGCTAATTGTTTTCTCAATATTTTCATTCCTTGGATTTTTTTAAAAAAATATGTCTTTATTGATTTCAGAGAGAGGAAGAGAGAGGGAGAGAGAGAGCTAGAAACATCAATGTTGAGACATTGATTGACTACCTCCTGCAAACTCCCTACTGGGGACTGAGCCCCAAACCCAGGCATGTGCCCTCACCAGGAATCTAACCTCAATCTCATCGATCAAAGATCGATGCTCAACTGCTGAGCCACACTGGCTGGGCTATTCCTTGGATTTTAAATTGGTTTTTACCATATCCACCTGTTTTTCAGAAATACCAACCAGTCTGAATTTGTTTCACAAATTAATTTCCTTTTAACTAATACTTCTACTTTTATACCTTTTAACTAATACTTCTACTTTTATACCTTTGAGGCTCTTAAATGTTTATTTTAAAGTGATCTCCAAATTGTTCTATAATTTGAATTTCATGGACATATGCTCATGTCCCAACTATTTCTTGCAATGGCTGCCTTGGAAGTAGATTTCCTCATGTGTATTAAAATTTTAATTTGCATGCCTATCTTTAGTGATAGTTCACTTTTTTCCATTTCTTATTCTCTGTATTCATGCTTCCCTATCTAACAGGATTTTTTCTTGCCTACATGACACCCTCAAAAACTTTAGTCAATGACCATGCATTATATTGGCACCTCAAGGCTTCCATTTCCCATTACTATTAGAATATTATCAAAGGTCATAATAGAGTATGGTCCAGATTCTGATTACATGATTGTTTTCTCTTTCCTATCATCTCAACCAAGACATAACTTTAAGCAATTGTGGCAACTGTTTTCAGCCTTCTTTCCTTGGCAGAGAACCCCAGTCACATCCTCCAAGTTTCATTCATCAATGTTCTTTCCCATCAATGAACAGAAGGCAATATTTATTGACATTAGTGCAAAGTAGTCAAGATCCTAAGGCCTTTGACCATTTGGGTTCCTCAAGCCCAAGAGACATGTACCTTTACCCTTTTGTTTACTATTGTTACTGTTCTATTTCTTGCCTATAGAAACATTTATCCTGTTTTTGAGAAACGCTATGTCTTTTTAATTTTTAAATATATGTATTTGTGTTTAACATTGCTATGTGTATTTAACAGGAAGGGTAAATTGGTTTGAAATTGTGAATTCACAGCTGCTTTTTGACATGCTATTTTTAATCAAAGTTATCTTAATGCAATAAAAGTTATAGTGCGTTCCATCCATAGAAATAACCACAGTTTCTCTACATTTGTCTGTAAAATAAAGACTAGAAAGCATAAAAATTATGACCCTGTTTATCCTAATATTTTTAGAAAGTGTTAAATGTATGTTAAAAAATATAAATTTTCAAATTAAAGAATCAATGAATTATAAATTATAGAATATAATACATGAACCAATTAAATACTTTAGTTTTGGAAATTTGAAAGAAAATAACAAAAAGTCATAATTTCAACAGTCAACAGGTCATACTATTCCTGATTATTTAATTTACATTAGTAAATTATTTAATTTAAATTAGTAATGTTTTCTACATGGAGGGAAAATTGTTTGTGTGTGTTTTTCCAAAACAGTGAGACAAAAGACACAGTTATAGCTGGCAACTTCAATACCCTACTCTAAGCAACTCATAGAACTACTAGACAAAAAATCAGCAAAGATGTCATAGAATTGGAAAACAGAACCAACCAATAGTATCTGATTGACGGAATAGAATACACCACAAAACATCAGAGAACACACATAATTTTTATTTTTTTAAAATATACCTTTATTGATTTCAGAGAGAGAGAGATAGAAACATCAATGATGAGAGAGTCATTGGTGGGCTGCCTCCAGCACGCCCCACTGGGGATCAAGCCTGCAACCTGGTAGGTGCCTTGACTAGAAATAGAACTGTGATCTCCTGGAGAGATCGTGGTTTGATTCTGATAAAAACTATGAAAAATAATCATGTTTTTCAGGGTTTAATGAACAATGGCTATGCCCTAGGAACCCAGACTGCCACTGTGATCCACCAGGTTGGATAGGTTTAAAAAGGGAATGAAGTCTAATCATCAATGGCATTTTGGTTCAGGTCTCTCTCATAGTGAGCCCAATGGGTACTCAGAATTACCCCATGTTTATTTCCTCAACTCTGGTAAGCATAGTTGGAAGAGACATAGCCTACAACTGGAAGAATCTTCACATTTGATCTCTTACTTATAGATTGAGGATGATTACAATAGGATGTCAAATGGAAGTCTGTAGAACTTCTACTCTCAATCAAAGTAGTGAAACAAAAGCAATATAAGATTCCTGAAGAAACCCCCAAGGTTCATGTCACCATTAAGGACTGAAACGGTCCTACCACATCCTCATTCAACTCATCTACTTGGCCTATAGATGGCAAGTGGATCTTGAAGAATGACAGTGTATTATCATAAACTTAATTTGGTGGTAACTACAACTGTAGCTGTATTTCCAGATGTGGTCATTTTATTGAAACAAATCAACACTACCCCTGTATTCTAGTTGGAGACTATTAATCTCAAAAATACAATTTCCCTGTACTTGGGAAGGTCACCAAAAACAGTAATATGGTTTAGTATTCCTTCTTAGGGCTCTATCAACTTTCCAGTTGTCTTCTATAGTTTAGTCTGCTGGGAACTTGCTTGCCTCTCTAATCTCTAGGACATCAAGCAAGCCCACTGCATAGATGTTATCATGTTGATTGGCTAGTGAGCAGAAAGTATCAAGTACGTTGGATATCTTGTTAAGATATATGCATGCCAGAGAATGAAAGAATAAGCACCATAATAACTCAGGAGTATGTCTTATCTGTAAAATTTCTAGGGATTAGTGTCTAGTGCATGTTGCAATATCTCTTATCAAATGGTGAACATGTCTCCGTTTGGCACCTGCTAACTCTAAGAGGTGGGCCTCTGGATTTTTATTGCAATAGATATTGGATTTGGACACCTTATTTCAACTTACATACCAAATAACCCAATTAGCTATCAGTTTTGGAACTAGATCCAAAGGAAGCTGAATAGAAACAGGCTGCGATTCAACCTGTCTACCACTTAGGTCACATGACTCAGTATATCCAATGGTACTTGAAGTGTCTATGCATTTGGGAATCCTAAGGGAAAGTTTTGGCAGACCTTTACAGATAAGTTACAGTATACCTCTTGGACTTTAGCAGAGATACACTTTCTCTGCAAATAACTATTCTCATTTGATAAACAGCTTCTGCCTTGTTCCTGGGTCCCAGTAGAGTCTTAACACTTAGTGCTTGCCATTAAATAACCATGTGATCTTAAATACTCATAATGAACAGGATGTTGTCTGACCCACCAAGCCCTCCGTAGTGGCATTCAGTCAAGTGGAGGTGATAGATAGGTTTTTCTCCACAAGTTTTGAAGTCACAAATAGGTTGCATAAAAAATGGCTCAAATTTCCATGGCTCCTAGTCCTGCCATATTGCCTCTCTCTCTCTCTCTCTTTCTCTCTCTCTCTCATTGTCTATAACAGCAGAATGAGGAAGAACAATTTGGTCTTTGTTTACAGACAATTCCACACACTATTCTGGCACTTCCTGAAGTGGACAGCTGCAGCACTACAAGTGTGGCTCTTAAGGATCATGGTGAATAAAATCTTTCCAATGGGACAAACTTCAAGCTGTGCACCTGATTGCTCATTTTTCCTGAAAGGATAGATGGATAGAGGTAGATATCTAAAATGAGTCATGAGCAGTGGCTAAGTTTGGATGGATGGTCAGCAACTTGGAAGAAACATGACCTAGAGAAGAGGTATGCGAAAAGAAATATGAGAATATTTTTCTCCCATACAAATGCTCACCAAACAACAACGTTATAACAGGAAGATCTTAATCATATGTACAAAGTTACCCATTCTTGTATTATTATTTTATACCCATAATTGCTCAATTGGCTCATGAAGACAATGATCATGAAAGCAGAGGTGGAACTTATGGGCTCAGCAACATGGATTTCCACTCACAAAGGCCAATTTGGCTATGGCCATGACTGAGTACCCAGCCTGCCAAGAGCAAAGATCAACACTGAGCCCCTGAAATGGCACCATTCCCTGGGGGAAGCAGCTAGCCACCTGGTAGCAGATTGATTACACTGGATCACTTCCACATTGAAGGAGCAGCTCTTTGTTCTCACTGGAAAACAGTTTTATGCTGGATATGGTTTTGCCTTTCCTACAGTCAATGTTTCTGCTAACACCACCATCTGTGAGCTTACACAATGCCTTACTAACCATCATAGTATTCCATACAACACTGCTCCTGACACAGAAACTCATTTTACAGCAAGAAGTACAACATTGGGCTCATATTCATAGAATTCTCTGGTATCATTATGTCCCCCTCATCCTGAAACAGCTGGCCTAATAAAATTATGGAATGGCCTTTGGAAGACTCACTTATGGCACCAGCTGGTGACAGCATTTTATGGGGTTGGAATAATGTCCTCCCAGATATAAGATAAGCTTTGAATCAGCTTTAAATATGTAGTGATGTTTCTCCTATACCCAGAATTCAGGAGTCTAGGAATTACAGAGTAGATATGGAAATAGCTCCTCACATATTAATGCTAATGATTCACTAGCAATACTTTTTGTTTCCTTTCTCTACAACTTTTGGGTCATTTGTTTGTTTGTTTTTTGGAGAAATTTCACCAGAGAATGCAACATTGTACTGGAACCTGAGACTACCATTGGCTACTTTGGGCATCTCATGCCACTGAAACAACAGGAAAGAGGTTATAGGAAGTATTTCCAGTATGCAGGAGACCCTCCAGAATATCACCTAATCTTCCCATCATTTGTGATAAAAGTTACTGGGAAGTTACAGCAACTCAGAAAAGGCATGGCTATAATGACACAAACTCTTCATGAAGGAAGATTTGAATCACCCCTGGAGAAGTAAGGAACTACAATCAACTTAGACACTTGCTGGGACCAATACAGTATGAAATAAAGGAGTAGGAGAGGAAGTTATAAGTATGGTCTGTGATCCCATGACCGGTTCCAAATATGAGGGAACTGGTAAGTAAGAGCATTACATCTTCCTTGCTTTTAAGTATATGTGTGTGTGTATACACCCATTTTCTCTCACACTCATTTTCTTATTCTGACATAAGGTTTATTAATAGTGGTTAACTATATCTCAGAATTAAAATTATAGAATATTCAAAGGGTGATTGATTAAGCTAGAAGAATGAGCGTTCCTCAAAGATGGACAAGTCACTTTGTGGAAAAGTCACCTCTTTAGGGAAGAGGTTTAGCAGGTTTGTATTATACAAAGAATAATTGTATCAATTTTAGGTGAAATAATGAATTTTTTGCCTTTACTTGGAAGTAAATCTAGTTCATATAAGTGAGTGTGAGTGCCAAGTTGACAAGGGCTGTGCTGGACGGCAGACCTTGCTGACCAATAGTGAGGGCAGACACACAGCCAGAGCCTGCTTGCAGACCCACAGAGTTCGTAGCCCTGCAGAGGCACTGGTTTCCCTAGACCCCATTCACAACTGCCCCCTTGGAACCATTTGAATGATTGGACATGTTGGGCTTCAAGATTTCCTGCAAGTTCTCATGTCTTCCCACTTGTCTACCCATACCAATGCTTTAAGCAGATCACTTAGTGACTCTTCTCTGACCTGCCAATTTCCCTCTTCCAGACTTTTACTTCCCGGAGCCTTCTATGTTTGTGTTATGTCAAATTTCTATAACTACTCCCTTATTTCCATATATACTTAAAGAGACTGTTTTCTTGACAGAACCCTGACTGTATAAATGAACACAAAATTATGATTTTGCTGCTCATTTACTCCACATAGGCCTTTAAAAAAATACAAATAACATACAATAATGTATTATAAGCATGTGGCTCACCTATGAAATGAACAACCAAATGAGAAAACTGAAACTAAGACTGTATATTTCTCTGGCAATGCCTGCCTTTTGGATTCCAAATCCACTAGAAGTAGATTAAATGTAATTACAGTATCCTTATTGAGAGATTGCCACAAAAACAGTATCTTAATACAAAGTAATCACAGCTAGCGTAATTTATTTAGCATTCAGTATGTAAGCATTACTGTACAATGCAGTTTACCTAAGTTATCTGTTATCTCCATGAACGCTGCAAGCCAGATATATATTTTTTTTTTATCTTTTTTTTTTTTTTTTTTTTTTACTATATCTTTATTGATTTCAGAGAGAGGAAAGGAGAGAGAGACAGAAACATCAATGATGAGAGAGTCATTGGGGATCAAGCCCGCAACCCGGGCATGTGCCCTGACCGGGAATAGAACCTCGATCTCCTGGATCCTAGGTCGATGCTCAACTGCTGAGCCACGCTGGCCAGGCCAAGCCAGATATTCTTAACTCTACTTTACTGAAAGAAACAAGCAGCCAAGAGTTTAAGTAACCTGCCCAAGTTGTAGAGCTAAGTCCATCCTAAGTCTCCCCTCTGAAGCAATGCTCCCCCTAGGAAAACATATGGGTGTGTACTTTATGGAAAATACATTCAAGTGTATCCTCAGTGTCCTTCCATGTCCTTTCCGAGCCCTCCTCTTCTTATTAAAGCCATGTTTACCTGCTGGCCTCAGGCTAACTTCTACCACTCTGAATCCCTTGTAAATCATGCACTCTCGTCTCTTCCTTTTTCATATACTCCCAAGAGACTATCATATAGGAAAAGCTCTGATGAACAAAACTGCAATATGCTTTATTGACAAGTAACGGTTGGGTGTTTTCATCCTCATGGTCTTAGAATTGGAAGTCATTTATTCATTTATTAAACAAATATGTATCATGTTCCTGATTGGCTTTATATAAATGATTCAGTCCCAACACTAAAGCAAGAATGAAAACTCCCATCAGTCAGGTCTCTGATTGGTAATTTCTACATGGTATTTTCAATGAGTAGAGGATGCTTTATGACACAAGGCAGCCACTCCACTATCGGGCAGTTACTAACTGCCAAAACGGCCTTCCTTATGTTCCTCTGAATTCTGTCTCCATCTAACTATTTCCTCCTATGCCCTCTGCACTATAAAGAATAAACCCTGTTCATTTTGTGATAAATGTTTGTTTCTCCTATTTCTAAAATTCTTTCTGACTAAACACGACCACTGCCATCACAATCACCATTTAGCATCTTATGGCTCTCTGCTTTCACCCCAGCTTTTAGAATCGCTCTTACACATGGCACTCAGAACTGACCACTACTTTAGCTAGTATCTGACCAACCGATATTCCAGAGCATATGGTACTATCACCTCCCTCATTCTACGTACTTTATTCTTATTAATGTAATCTAAATTACAATAGAATTTTAGAACAGCCATGTTACATGGCAATCTCATAGTGAATTTACCAACCAATAAATAACACTTCTTTTTTCTCATTAAAAATTGTTGTAAATCCAGATCCTTCTCCCTGTTGTCTATGTGCGCAATTGATTTTTTTTTTTTAACCCTAAGATCTTCAATATTATACAGGCACAATAGAATGGAGAGTTGAGGGTGAGACTCAATCACTTTAAAACTTGATTCTGGACCTCGGTCTTAGAGAAGATTTTATGAACTTGACCTTAAAGGCAAGAGAAGTAAAGGCAAAAATAAATGAATGAGACTATATCAAACTTAAAAGCTTCTTCACACAAAAGAAATCATCAAGAAAACAAAAAGGCAACCAACCAAATGGGAGAGAATATTTGCAAAGAACACCTCCCAAAGGTATTAATATCCAAAATAGATAAAGAACTCATACAACTCAACAATAAAAAACAATCCAATTTAAAAGTGGGTAGAGGACCTGAACAGACACTTCTCCCAAACAGACATACAAATGGCCAACAGAAACATGAAAAATGCTCAACTTCTTTAGCTATTAAGGAAATACAAATCAAAACCACAGGAGGAACAACAAGCTGGCGGCGTAGGTCACAGCTGCACCCGCCGCTTCCCGCAACCACTTCAAAATTACAACTAAAATACAGAACCACCGTCACTCAGAGCCTCCTGAGACCTGGCTGCACAGAAGCCCCACAGTCAGGGAGCTGAAGCAGCACCGAGACCGGGAGGAGGGGGGAGACGCGGAGGACCGGGGCTGAATCATGGAGACGTGCCTCGGGCCCACACCCAGTGCCGTGGTTGAAACCCGGGAGGGAATCTCAGCGCCGGACGTTTCCCGGAGGAGTGAGGGGTCCCAGCCCCATAGCAGGCCCTCAGCCCAGGCCTCCAGGGCCGGGAACGGACGTCCCCACAGCTCCGGGCTGTGAAACCAGCGGGGACTGTCCCTGAGGGTCGCGGAGGCTGCGGGAGCCCCAGCAGCTCCTCTAAAGGGCCCGGCACGGACTCACTCGGACGCTCCCTCTGAGCCCAGCGCCGGGAGCAGGAAAGGACCCGGGACACTCGGGGAGGAACTGACCTGCCTGAGATCCGGGCGAGGGGCGGAGGGGCGGCTTCCTCCCAGGCAGAAGGGCTGGCAGAGGCCGAGGCTCCTTTGGCGAGTCGTCCCCGCACACAGTCCGCAGGCAGGCGCCATGTTTGAATCGCCAGCACCTGACTCACACCTGTGGCCCCGCCCCGAGATTCCCAGAGGCCCCGCCCCTCCCCACCTGCAGCTCATCCAGGCCATTTCCAGGGGCTTTTCTGTGCAAGTGGCCTCTCGAGCCTCATGCTTAGGACTTTCCTAAAATCTCTCAAACAAGCAGCAGCTGCCCCATGTGGCTTGATAAGTGGCCCCAGGCCTGGCACTAGCGGCAGCTGCATTGGCTCATAGCTTGGCCTCTCCTGGGCTCCTCCAAGCCCAGCACAAGTAGCAGCCACCTATGGTTTGCTGTGTGGCTCATGCTGG
The DNA here is from genome assembly GCF_964146895.1 of Miniopterus schreibersii. Lineage (NCBI taxonomy): Eukaryota > Metazoa > Chordata > Mammalia > Chiroptera > Miniopteridae > Miniopterus > Miniopterus schreibersii. The sequence goes on along the minus strand of NC_138111.1, from coordinate 57,274,123 downwards.
GTGGCCCTGGGCAAGGCACTGGCACAGGCTGACTTTGCACCTCCCGGGAGGCCCCAGAGACAGTGCACCTGGTGGTCAGACTCGACCATGCTGGATTACAACCCTACCACAGCCACCAGTGACACTCAAGGGGCGCACTTGGTGAACACCAAAGCTCCACTGAAGTAAGTCCTGCTCCACAGGGGTGTCTCCAGCACAGCAGCTCTCTGGCTGTAGTTGCAGCTGGTCCTCACAGCTGATTGGCCTGGGGATCAGTTCCTTCCAGGGACGCCAACAGCAACCAAGGCTCAACCACAACAGGACAGTGCACACAGTCCACACAGGGGAGCACCTAGAAGGTCCAGCTCAGGTGACTGGGGAGGCTGAGCCACTGGACCCTACAGGACACCTACTACACAAAGCCACTCTATCAATTCCAGGAGACATAGTAGCTCTACCTACTACATAGAAACAAACACCTGAAAGCAGCCAAAATGTGGAGGCAAAGAAAGATGTCACAAAGGAAAGAACAGAAGAAATCTCTAGAAGAGGAACTAAATGAAATAGATACAAGCAAGCTAACAGATACAGAGTTCAGAATTTTGGTTATAAGGATGTTTAAGCAGACTGTTAGGGAAATAACTGAGAAAATCGATGGCATAATAAAGTACCAATCTGAAATGATGGCTACAGGAACTGAAGAATAATTTACATGGAATCAACAGTAGAGGACGCTGAGAATCAGCAATTTGGAACATGAGAAAACAAAAAAACATCCAACCAGGAGAGCAAAAAGAAAAAAAGAATCCAGAAATATGAAAACAGTATAAGGAGCCTCTGGGACAACTTCAAGGGGCCCAACATTCGTATTATTGGGGTGCCAAAAGGGGAAGAAAGAGACCAAGGAATTGAAAACCTATTTGAAAAAATAATTACAGAAAACTTCCCCTACCTGGGGAAAGAAATTGACTTACAAGTCCAGGAAGCACAGAGGGTCCCAAAGAAGAGGAACCCAAAGAGGCCCACAGCAAGACACATCATCATTAAAATGCCAAATGTTAAAGACAAAGAGAGAATCTTAAAAGCAGCAAGAGAAAAGCAATTAGTTACCTACAAGGGAGCACCCATATGACTGTCAGCTGATTTCTCAACAGAAACTTTGCAGGCCAGAAGGGAGTGGCAAGAAATATTCAAAGTGATAAAGAACATGGAACTACAACCAAGACTGCTCTACCCAGCAAAGCTATCATTTAGAATTGAAGGTCAAATAAAGAGCTTCTCAGACAAGGAAAAGCTAAAGGAGTTCATCACCACCAGACCAGCACTACAGGAAATGTTGAAGGGTCTTCTTTAAGAAGAAGCTAATGAACAAAAGAATCTGACAAACTAAATAGATTCAGAGACATTGACACATGTAACAGACAATCATATTTCAGAGGAAAGAGGGAAGGGGGTTGGAGGGTGGGAAGAGATTAACCAAAGAAGTTATATGTATAACCCATGGACACAGTTAATAACGGGGTGAAGGCCTGGGAAGGGGGTGGGAGGGAAGTAGAGGGGATCAATTGGAGGGGAAAATGGTATACCTGTAATACTCTCAACAATAAAGATAAATTTAAAAAGTAAAAAACAAAACAACAAAACAAAAATAACCACAATAACATATCACCTTCACACCTGTTGGAATGGCTATTATCAACAAGACAAGTCATAATAAGTGTTGGAGAGGTTGTGGAGAAAGAGAAACCCTCCTCCACTGCTGGTGGGAATGAAGTGTAAACTGGTACAGACACTATGGAAAAGTTATCATATGACCCAGCAATCCCTTTTCTGGCCATTTACCCCCCAAAATTGACATTTATTCTTAAAGACATATGTACCCCAATGTTCACTACAGTATTTATTTATTGTAGCCAAGACACTGGCAACCAAAGTAACCTTTGATAGATGACTGAATAAAAAAAAGTGGTGTGTATGTGTTTATACACACACACACACACACAATGGAATGTTACTCAACCATAAGAAAAGATGAAATGCTGCCATTGTGACAACATGGATAGATTTTGTGAATATCATGCTAAGCGAAATAAGTCATATGGAAAAAGTCAAGAACTCTATGATTTCACTCGTATGTGGGATATAAAACTGAAAGCAACAAATAAACAAAAAGACAAAAACTCAGACCCAAACAGTATAATGTATTTTATATTATAGATTTGTACACTTGAAACCTATATAATTTTATCAGCCAATGTCACCTCAATAAGTTTGATAAATTTTAAAAATAGCACACACACACAAAAAACTTGATTCTGTCATCCAAAAGATTAGCTGCCATTCTCAAATGTGTGTTATCCATGAATAAGATAACAATTTTATATTTTTTTCCTTCAGATATTTTGTTGACAAAAATGTTATAAAAGGTCAAGGAGAGGGATCTAAAATACCTCCTGTCTTGGCCACTGTGAATAATGCTGCAATGAACATGAGTGCATACTCTCAAAACCTATATAATCTTATTAACCAATGTCACCCCAATAAATTTAAATGAAAAAATAAAATAAAATACCTCCTCATTGACATGGATTTTCTCAATATTCTTTGACATGCTTGCTCAACTTTTTATATATTTACTCCTAGTTTTACCAACATCTACTCCACATTTCTTGATGAAGTTATCTATAGAATGGATTTTAATAAATATTTGATATTTAAAAGCAACTTTCTGACATGTATTTTGATAAGGCCACATTTGTGCATCCAGTTTAACATTATGGACATCCTCCTAAGACTATATGTATAATGTGGCAATTTTTACTTGGAGATATGTGACACAGTCTGAAATAAAAATTAAAATGTCAGTTTTTTTCAATTACCAAATTTGCCAAGGGGAGAAAGAGACATCTTCATGGTTCTCACCCTTGTCTCCTTTTTCTCTGAATCCACCATCACTATCATGGAATTCAGAAAGGGAAAATGGTAATGAATTTCTCTGATTTGGATAATACTTAGTAAGCATAAACAAAAAAGGTTTTAATATTTCACACAGCTCCTCTGAAGTATTACATCAAAACAGCTTCAGTTTGAAAAAGGTCAATGTCAAACAACTAAGGGCCTATATTTGCATCATAATGGGATTATTTGGAGATGTGGGCCCAGGGACTGAAGGAAGAAATCTGAGCGGGAAACTACCCTTGACCTGAGGATGAGCATCTACACTGAGGCATCTGGGAATACTACGCAGCTGTAAAAAGGAAGGGATCCTACCTTCTGCGATAACATGGATGGACCTGAGAGTTATAATGCTAAGCTAAACAAGCCGGTCAGAGAAAGACAAGTACCATATGATCACTTATATGTGGAATCTAATGAACAAAATAAACTGACCCACAAAACTGAAGAAGAGTCATGGATACATGGTACAGGCTGACAGCTGTCAGAGGGGAGGGAGGTGCGGCAGGCGGGAATGAAAGAAGGCGAAGGGAACAGCCAGGAACAAGTAGGTATTGTCCATGGACGCCAACAACAGTGTGGTGATGGCCAGAGGGAGGAGAGGGCAGGGTTTGGGTGCAGGGGGGCAAAGGGGGAAAAATGGGGGACATCTGTAATAATGTTAACAATGAAAAAGGAATCGGGCTGCCCTAAGGAAAGAGATTTGCCTATATGAAGCTGATGACACACTAAGTCTCAATTTCTGCGTGGGAGATCTTTTCTATGCACAGTGGTATAAAATAAGGTGCTTTTCCCTAAGCTTCATATTCTGAAGGCTTTTTCATTTCAAAGATTTAAAAATGTCTAAAATACATTTTAAAAATAAAGAGTTGAATGGCTAAGACACCTCATAAATCGCTTCCTTAGTTCCAATTTCACAGTTAGGAATTTCTACAAGGGGAAGTCTTAAAATCCCTATAATCCTTTGTTTCAGCAGAAGTTGCAGAGAAAAACAGATTTGAATCATATGCTTTTCAATTGTCACCTCAGCTCTCACCCATTTTCACAGAATTGCTAGATGAGAGCTTAGACCAAGAGGCCTGAGTCAGATGAATTCCAAAAGACCAACCCTGGGGTTGGGATTGGGCAATAATTCTGATCCACAAGACCATCAAAGTGAACAAAAGCCTCCTCTTTGCTCATGTCTTTCATGATAGACCTGAAATTGTTTACCAAACAGAATGGATGTTCTCCCTCTTCCTCTCACCCCTAATTAGAGGCTTAGGAGTTCAGTCCTCAAGCAGCATCCATGGGCATAAATGTCAAGATCACAAAGAACTCACTAGTATAACCACAATCTCAAATAGTACCAACAATACTGGGTGGATTGTTTTTGTACACATGGTAATAAGACTGTGAACAACTTGAGCCAAGGTATTGTATCTTAGTCACCTCTTTGTCCCCTGTGTCTAGTGCAATGCCTGGCACAAAGTAAATGCTTAATAAATTGTTGTTAAATAAATAAATTTCTACGCTAATACTTTTTAAATTTATTTCAGTCAGTGTAAAACACTCCTGATTGTTGACACTATTATTTTAACACTGGGGGTGAACCACACTACTGCTGAGCCACTATTTCCTCACATACAAAGTTAATGGTTGAACAAGGTTACCTATTCTATAAAATTAATTAAATTATAAAATTATTGTAAAGGGTATGAAACATATAAAGTATCATATAAATTAAGTTTTAAGATTATAAAATTATTTTTTAATTGAATACAGCCCAAATGGATGTTGTTCCAGTCCTAAAGCAAGTTAGTCTCTCAAATGGACACATGCCCAGCATTATAGAAACCACATAAAGGACTTAGCAATTCTAGCGTTGTATTTTTAAACCAGATCTCTGTTGTATAATATAACTTCCTTGATAGTGCAATATTTTATGTTTGGCATCCTCTATAGGATCTAGCACTTTTCACACACAAAAAATAGCATTCAGTAAATGAATTAGTGCAATGGAAACAACATAAGAATAACCAAGGATTCTAACCTGAATGGCATTTAGGAGATTCAAGAACCCCATGAAATTATGTGCAAAACTGTGTGTCTGAAGGTCATTTCATAGAAGTCTTTGGTTTTATCAGATCCTCAACGAGTTCTATTACCCAAAACGGTTTTCTTCACTCAGTTTGTAGCAATTGAATATCGACTACTTGCCAGGCATTGTACCATGGTCCAGGCTTAAAATCTAAAGTATTTTTATAAATAATGAATATTAATTGCATCAACTAATTTTACAGGATCTGTTTTCTCAAATGCACACATTAAAATTAATGCATACTATATTAAACATATTTACATCCTAAATCAGTGCTAGATAAAGTGCAATCATTTAATATGATATTTGCTGGTAAAATATACTTTAGAAATATATTCTCATTTGGCTTCATGGGAAAGCCTTCATGATGAAAGAACTGATAGGGCTTGAGTGAGTCACACACACACACACACATACGTGTAATTTAAGAAATCTCTGGTGAATCATGCTGCTCACACTGTTTAAACCATCTCTCATTCACCAACTATCTTACACCACAGCTGGGTATCTATTTACAATAAAGTTACTGTCCTTTAAAAAAATGATGACAGGTTAAAAAAAAAAAACCTCCATAAAATTGTTTTGTAAGCAGTTTTCTCAGGGACTTTCCATTGATTGAAATAAACAGCTTTCAAATGCTCCAGATTTTTAAAATCTCAAGAAAACCTCTAAAATTTAATAACTATTTTTCTCCTTTGGGAATCTCATAATCTCTCTTCAGTGCATTAAGCATCACCTATCTAGAGTCAATCAATATTTATCTGAACAGCTATTTAAGTTTTCTGAATGTTATTTTCACCTTTGAGAATGACTACTGTATTCTTGTCACAAACACATAGAATATTTCCCCAGATACAGGCATAGCTCTCTAAAAGCCTAAAATTCTCATCCACAGCAAATGTTCACTTTATAGTATGAAAATTTCTATGTAGCATAATCTAAAATAACTATTTCAAAAAATGGTTACCTTATATGAATTAGGAAAATTAGGAAACCATTGGATTCTATCTATACTCTTATCAGAACTGAGTTGCAATTAGTGATAGTGGCCAGGAGATGGCAGAGTCTTATTTCCTAAGATTTACTTCTTGGGCCTTTGTGTAATTCACAAAGTATACTTTAAGGAGAAATGTTTTATTAATGGCACTGTTATCACAAATGACAGATACGAATGAAAAATAAGACATTCAGAAACAAATAAGGAATTTAAATTTCTCAAAGGTTTTACTTATTACAACTAATCATTTATATATGAATAAAATATTTTAAAATACTTTGAATAACTTTTTTTCTCTCCAGTGTACAAGGAACAGGAGAAAGTTTAAAACAATCATTATTTAGAAGTACCTCAAATTTTCAATTCTTCCTTTTGGCTAATTTTATATTACGCTGGATTGTTTTATACTTACAAATGTATTTTACAACTATAAACTGCACTTTTCAATATAATAAAAACAAGTATAGTTCTAAAATAGAAAATTTACAATGTATATTTTAGGCAGAAAATGCATTAGCTTAAAATAAAAGTATTTCTTGAAATGGCTTTATTTAAGGCACATATAATGTTTAAATACTTCTTTCACTTAATAAATGCTAAAGAAGTCTTTAGATCTCAAGTTTATTATATTGCTTGTAAAAAGTGGCATCTTTAGTAATCCACTCACATACAAAGTAAACACATCAGTGGGTGTGGGTGTGGGTGTGGGTGTGGGTGTGGGTGTGGGTGTGGGTGTGGGTGTGGGTGTGGGTGTGGGGTTGTAGTGCATGCCTTCTAGAAATACTCCAGGAAGGGAGAACAGGCAGATGTGTCACAGATCGTCCTGATTCAGCCTGGAATACAGTCTGCTAGCAGTTACGGAGTCTTTACTAGGGTGGTAGGAAGAATCCCTAATCATCCCCGGAAAGGCATAATCCAAAGCTGGGTGGAAGGGCAATGCTGGCACCAAGCCGGGAGTCAGGTAGGGAGCCATGAGGCCAGCCAGCCCTCTCCCGGGAGGGGGGTATGCCAACCGTAAGGGACTGACACCTAGCCTAGGACCTAAGCTGTAGAGACCCGCATGGCCTCCGTAAGCAGCAGACGCGGTGTGAAGAGGGGAGAAAGCTGACTTATTTCCTAGAGCTCCCAAGCCAAGTGCAGCTAAGCTGCAATGCGAAGCGGTCTGGAAAGCTGCACATCCCAGCTCTCCGGGGCTGGCTAGGCCCCTGGGGCCCCTGGGGCCGGGGGGCTGCTCTTTCCCGCTCAGGACCTGTTCGATGGCTTGGACCACGTCCCCTCCGCAGACGTGCAGGATGCCCTCCAGCCGGCTGCGCCTGTGGCCCGGGAAGATCTTGGTCAGGATGTCAAGAGGGTCTCGGGGGCTGGAGGACACCGAGCGAAGCCTGGCTCTGGGAGCAGGGAAGTTTCTGGCCCACTCGCTCTCGTTTCCCGATTCCCGGTCAGAAGACGACAGGGACCTGGGGCTCTCTTCGCCTCCTGACTGGTCCCCAGGGGGCGAAAACAGAAGGTTACCATCCTTGTTTGAGTTCTGCAAAACAGATGACCGAAGATTTTGTTTTCCAGTGACACCAGTAGCCTTAGGAGGCGATCCCAGGGTAGGGTGATGGGATTTGGAGGCGGGTTCTTTTAGTCCACTCTGGAATGAGTCACATTTACTCTCTTTTTGTTCTGGAGGGAAAGAAAAGAGAGAAAAAAAACAGTCAAATCAAGGGAAAGCTTCCCAGACCACAGTGCTACTCACTTCCCAGAACACAATGCTACTCACTCAAAAGTAATGCTGGAAAAAATAGCTCATTCCCTCAGAGTGTATTAGTACTTATTCATTCACTGCAAGAAATTTTAATGAATTAGAATTTTATAAGATCATTTGGAAATGCCAGTGTTGGAATAGTGGGGAAATGCTATTTATTATGCCATTTCAAGATCACAAAATTATATAATATATAAATGCAGTAGTTATTAAGGAATCATAAGTGAGAGTCTATTTTTACCCCAAATTGTTAATGTAACACTGATATCTCACACTGTTTGCCCCATCTTGGCAATCTGAAGTTTTCCTAAATGTTACCCTAGTTTTGTTGTTTTCCAAGTGAGTCTCCTTTTCACAATGACACCGTGCAAAAAGAGCTAAGTAAAATAATTATGCTTAGATAAGAAATCAAAAGAAGAAACAATCTGAGTATGAAAATGAATATTCTATTTAATCACTAATGCTACATTTCTACAGTTGGTTTTTTTAACGCTCACATTTCAGGTTCCAATTAAGTTATCTGAATAATGTGAAAAATAACAAAATTGCTTACTTTACTTCAAATCTAAACCAACAACGACGATTCCTGTACCAATCTCAAATCACACCAGTCACATATTTCATTTTATGTGAGAGATGATAGAGTTGGTATTTTTTATAATTCTCTGTGAATTATAAAATTTTCAATCCCTAGGAAAACATCAAGAAAAGAGGTTACAGTAAAATTGTTTCTGAAAGAAAATTAGAAACTACACTATTGCACGATTGCAATCTGTATGGATCTTCAAAGTGTGTGGTAAAAATAACACATTAGGTGTTTGTTTCAAATCACAACTCCCTTCCTATATTAAGGGGAATTTTCCAAAAATATTTTTACACAACAACCTGATTTTTCTATTTCAACATGTTGAGCATATGAATATTAGTAAAACAAGAATATCTTTAGGAAAATAGCAATGCATATATTCGTTAAGTAACTTTTATTTTGGTTTACCCTATAGATATATTTTATCTCTATTTCCATTTAAAAGAGTAAATTGTCAAGTGGGGTACTCAAAATATTTCAGTGAGACTTCCTTCTTCTAAAAAGTTTATGAATGCAACAAAAGAAATATTGCCTAAAGCAGTGATTTGCAACCACAATGTACAAAACTCCTGTGTTTTCTCAAGGAGAGGTCCTAAATTCTAAGAAAAAGATCTACAGTTTATTTTAAAATTAAAGTAAGTGTACAATTGAAAACTTTGATCATTAAAATGCTGTCATTATATCAAACATTTAACAAAAGAAAGGATGTTGCTCCTGCAAAAGTACAAAGACTCTAGTATTTTCCACTTTCATTAAAACTCCTCTGATGAAGTCTGCAGGTAGACAGAGATTGGCATTGGTCTGCCCTTCCATTTTATTTACAAGGATGATTCACTAAATATGATCCCCTGGACATACAAGGTATCAAAATTTCATCCCTAAAGCAATTTATATACATTTTTTTGTTATTACATTGTACTCATGGAGTCTAATTCATTGCAATAAAATATTGATTGCATGAGACTATGTAGAAAATAAGGTGTCTTTAAAATACTGTGATGTCATTTATATCATCTCTGTTATCTTGACTCCTGTTGCTCATTTTACTTCTTTACTTTTATCACTGCCTATTATGTCTTGTAGTTTTGGGGCAAGTATAGTTTTCCTCATTTTGAATATAAGGTCCTTTTGTGTAGGCAAATCTTATTTACCAATGAACAACTGTTAGTCTTTGTCTCATGAGTGAGTCAGTTAAATACCTTCCCACAGTTCGTGGCTATTGAGTCAGTTTAAAAAAGCCATGAAGCTAGTCTTCCAAAAAGGGGGGTCAGCTGAAGCAAAGAACAAAATAAAATAACTGACTCTATAGACCAGAACACTTTGGTACCCCTCCAAGAAAAACATATAAATCAATATCTAGCAGAGGTTCGTCAGCCGAATCTCACTGTCAATTTATCCAATAAGGCATAGGTAAAAAATCATATATGCCTTATTTAAATACACAGATAGTCTTTTTTATTTTTTTCAAAAGCACATTCTGTGATCTAAGAGCTGCAATTTTCACAATCCAGGGATGTTTTCTAATTAAAAACTTACTGTATCATTATTGTATAATTTCATATAATACAGCATGTCCTGGATTTATACAAAAATACTGAAATGACATTTTTCACTGCTAGCGGGCCCTATGGAGGACTATGAAATTTACTAAAATACAGGGGGATTTACATTAGCAGGAAAAGTTAATTTGGGATAACTCAGTCAAATGTGTGTGTGTGTATACATAATATATATCATATATATATATGTATGTACCCCTCCAAGAAAAATATATAAATCAATATCTAGCAGAGGGTCATCAGCCCCCATATATGTATGTATATTTATATATGACCTAACACAGTATATGAAAGTGATTTGCAGATGGTAAATATGAGAAAGTAATTAAAACTCTGTGGATAAGAATCCCTAATATTGGGCTTTGAAATTCTTATTAATGTTTTTACAAATCTGGAAAACATTTTTTTTTCCTATGGGAAGAGCTGAAACTTCAACTATTAGAGCATTCTATCCTTCAGGAGGCTGACAGATGGGGGTGGGGGGTGGAAGAATTAAAAATTGAAGGGAATGGAATGAAAAGAGTTGGGTGGATTTCAGTCTCTTCCCCACTTCTAGCTGGCTCCAAAAATTTGCCCCAAAGGTAAAGAACTCTACCCTCAACGATCAGTGAGGTTCCCACATAAGATCAGAAGATTAACTCTGGTTTTATAGCTGAAAACAGGGCAGAGCAAACTCAAGACGCAGCTCCTCTCACTAACCGGGCTTGTCACTCAGTGCCCACTGGAGGCTCTGCTCACACGAGTCATAGAAACTGGGGCGCAAACTCCATTCCCAACATGAGCTGGAATGGGGCTACTCCCCCTTCACCTTTTCATGATCTTACCCGATCAACTGAAAGAACAAACTTTTTCCAAAGTGGATGTGCCGGGCCTCAGCCCCCCTCTTTAACCTCCCACTGCAGAGCGCGGATTCCCAGGACTGAAACAAGCGCTTCTTAAAAGCAACTTCCATCGCCCGCCTCCGGGGCACGTTGCTTCTTTCAAAACGCTGGGTGTGTTTTTCCAGAACAATCATTTTTTTCTTTTGCAAAGAGGAAACGAGAGGCCAGCTCACCTTGCTTTTCCTCCGCGTACTCCGGCCGGCAAACCTGGAAAGCAGGGGTCGCCGCACCCCTCGCCCGTCGCCCGGCGTCGGGTCCCAGCGCGGCCGCCCCCGCAGGCCCGCCCGCCGCCGGGCAGCTCTCGGTCCCGCTGCTGCCCCCGGAGGGCCGAAGCCCGGGCGCCGAGGGCGCCGAGGGCCCCGAGGGCGCCGAGCCCAGGAGCCGCGGCAGCCCGCGGGCCTCGCTCTCCTCCTGCGCCTGCTGCCTGCGCAGCGCCACCTGGGCGGCCATGACGCGCTGGCGCTCGGCGATCAGGGCGCACTTGGCACAGGCGCAGTCCCGCCAGCGGCAGAAGCGCTTGTGGCCCTTGAGCGCCGAAACGACACCGTGGTTGCGACAGCGGGCGCACTTGGGCGTCCGCGGGTAGCCGCAGCCCACCGTGCCCACCGCCCTCTCCAGCCCGGGGGCCGGCGGGGAGGCGGCGGCGGCTGCCCGGAGAAAAAGGCTGGGCGGCCGCAGGAAAGTTGGAGGAACCGGGATCCCCGGCGGCGCAGGGGCCGCTGCCACCGGCCCCCGGGCCGGGAGGGATCGGCCGCTGCCGCTGCGGTCTCGGCTCCCGCGCTGCGACGGTTCCATTCCCAAGAAGAGTCTGGCGAGGGGTGGCGGCGGGAAAGCGCTGTCCACGCCCGCGCGCTGGATTCGGGGCCGGGGCACCGGCCGTGCTCCCGCCGCCTCCCACCCACGCACCCACCCGCCCACCGACAAAGTTTAGCACAGTTCCCGCAGGGAGGTGGGGACCGCCGCTTCCCGGGGCGGGAGGCTCTAGGAGGCGCAGGTGCCCGCGGAGCCTCCTCCAGTCCCGGGGAGCTCAGCTCAGGCCCCGCGCCCCGCGAGCTCCGAGCCAAAGGCTGCGGGGGGAAAGGGGAGGGGAAGGGGAGGGGAAGGGGGGCTGCCCCGCCCCGGGCCCCCCGCCGCGCTGGAGCCGGGCCGCGGGCGGGCGGGGCCGGGAGCGCGGGCCGTCGGGGAGGAGGGGACACCGGCGACGCGGGAAAGCCCCGGTCTCCCGCTCGCTTCCCCGCCAATCCCTCCGTGTTTGCCCGTGTAAAACGCCTTCCAGCCCTCTCCGTGCCTCGCGCTGCCCTTCTTAAGCTCAGCAGCGCGTTACGCCCGCCTCTCCCCAGTCCCGCGCTGCGAAGCAAGAGCGAAGATCCGAGTGTGGGGTTCTCCCTGCCTGTCTTCCTCCTACACGAAGTCCTCAGGATTGCAGCGCGGTCCGCGTTCGCGAGCAGGCGCCGCTGCGGGGCTGCAGATGTCGCTCGGCTGAAAGGCGCTTTATTCCAAATGGGCCTTAGGGCTACCTCAAAGCTATGGGTAATGAAGGGAATTAATTTGCATTCGGATTCTCGTGCATTTTGTTTACTTACACATGCAAATTTGGATTCTATGTTTTATTAAATTTTGAGATGCTACCTCCCAAAGAAGGCTTTAGGAATTTCTTATCTGGAACTATTTATCAACAATTGTGTGAGTAGGCGGGCAGCTCTGGGGGGTGGCGGCTTGGGGGGTGCAGGGATTGGGCAAACAAGAAAAAAAGAGAAAGAACTCAGGGACATGGCCAACAGCCTGGTAACTGCAGGGGGACGGACGGACACGACACGTGTGTGTGTGTGTGTGTGTGTGTGTGTGTGTGTGTAAATATATATATATATATATATTTACACACACACTGTCTCAAAAGTGCTTCACATTTCTGTTGTAAAGTATTGGGGAAGGTCGTTTAGACCATTCTTTAAATATGCTATCATAAGATGCATTCTTAAAATATGCATTTAATGCCTTTAATTGTAAGGAAAGATCATATTGCTTGAAAATAAAAGAGCATTTGAGGAAGAAAATTGATGAGTTTTTGTTCTTAATGGAAAGGACAGTCTGGGCTTTGTCGCCCTTCAAGAGAATATTCAACAGCCTTGACAGACAATTCATATCCTAGCCTAAGATGGAAAGTAATAATGGCATTTTTAGCATTCTGCCTGTCGACATCGGGTGTCCAGGAAAGGGCCTGCTAATGGGTCTGGGCTTTCTCCCGCCCGCCCCACTCCACAGCATCAGTGCCATCGTCGCCCTCCCATATCCCGTGGGGATGTCCTGTCATGGGGGTTGCTACCCTTCCTAAGCACTGGAACTCCCTAGGGTACTTTTAAAGCTATAGACACTCATGTCCAGGTATTCTCATTTCTTTGGTCCGAATTTTTTAAACTCTCAAGGTGATAATATAATACAACCAAGGTTTAGAAATGACGTTTAGGAATTCCTAACCTCAGCAAATGCTGTAATACCCAAACTTTCTCTCACCTCTGTATCGTTGCTCAGGCCACGCCTGCCTAAAATCTAGTTATTCCCTTACTGTAGAACTCCCATTTGACATGAGAGAAATGAGTTTTAGTGCTACATGGACTATTAAAATACAATGAATTACTTAGTAAGAAAATAGTTCCCTTTTTCTATTACTTTTAAGAGCTGGTTACAAAGGAAAGTGTACAGCGTGGTGTGAGGATGTCTTTAGAATTCTTTAAGACTTGTTAATTATGATTTAAAATAATTAATAAATAAAAGAACCTCAGCAAGTAACAGTATTTACCTGGAATTTAACACTGTTTTTTTTTTTTGGTTTTAATTTGATTATCAAAGTTACCTTCCAGTTATGGAAAGTGATATTGGTTTTCATCCAAAGAAGTGAAAATAATTTTAAGTAAATGTATTTAAATGAAATGTATCTATTTACATTTAAGTGTATCTATTTAAATGATAAAATGTGTAAAAGACTGAAAACTAATAAACTTTGCTAACAAAAAATAAAGATCTAAATAAATGTTCATGGTCAGAAGACTCAATTCAATCTCAATCAAAATCCCAGCAGACTTTTCGGTATGAATTGTCAAACCTATTCTAAAATTCATGTGGAAATGCAAAGGAAGGATTTAGAATAGCCAAAACATCTTTGGCAAAGGGTGAAGTTGCAAGGCTAACAATATCTTACTTTGCATGTAATTGCAAAGTTACAGTAATAAAAACATTGTGGTATTGGTGAAAAGATAGAAAAATCAACCAATGTGACAATAGTTTAAAAATAGGCAACCAACTTTAGACAAAGGTGCAAAGACAATTCGGTGGCGAAAGGATCGTTTTTTCCCAACAAATTTTTCTGGAACAATTGGACGTTTGTATGTAAAAAAATAATAATAATAACTTTGATCTATACCTTACACAACTTACAAAAACTGACTCAAAATGGATCAGTTTTATGACAGACCTAAGTGTAAGTCATAAAACCATATGACATAGGAGAACACCTTTGTGATCCTGGGTTATGCAAAGATTTCTTAGATGCAATAATAAAAGTATGATCCACAAAAGGACAAATTGATAAATTATGATTTATCACAATTAAATATTTCTCTTCTTCAGAAGACACTGTTCATAGATTGAAACATCATGCAAATGAGTGAGAGAAAATAATTGCAACACATATATCTGATGAAGGCCTTGTATAAATAATATATAAAGAAAGTTTCACTCAATAGGAAAAAAACCTCAATTTTTTAAATGAGCAAAAGATTTGAATAAGTGTATTGCCAGAAATGATATATAGATAGAAAAAAAGCACAAGAAAAGGTGCAGAACATCCACTATTCACTAAGGAAATGCAAATTAGACCTACCATTATATATTATTACACATCTACTAGAGTGGCTAAAATTTAAAAGATCGACCATATCAAGTATCAGCAAGAATGTGGAGCAGTTAGGACTCTCATACACTCTGGGTGGAAATGTAAAATAGTACAGCCACTTTGGCAACCACTGAGAGTTTCTTAAAAAGCCAAATATACAGGTTCTCAGTCATTCCAGAAATGAAGCAAATGTCCATACAACAACGAAAAAACATAGTCACTTTATTCATATAGCAGAAAACTGGAAAAACCCAAACCACCATCAACAGTTAGTAGAAGCATATAGTGGAATACTACTTAGCAGCAAACAAAAACACATTGATACATGCTATCCATGAATAAACCTAAAAATAATTCTGAAAGACAGAAACAAGACAAAAATGAGTATGTACTATATGATATGCTTTATAGAAATCCTAGAAATCTATAGTGACAGAAAGCATCAGTGGTCCCAGACTATGGAGGGACAGTAAACGATGGGCAGGAAGGGTTACAAAGGATCAAAAGAAAACTTTTTTTGGAGGTGATGAATGTATTAATTATTTTAATTGTGATAATGATTTTACTTGTATATATGTCAAAACTTATCGAATCGTGTACATGAAATATGCACAGAGTATTGTATGTCAATTATACTCATAAAGCTGTTATGAAGATAAAACCCCTTGTTACCTGTGGAAGAAAAAAGACAGAGTAGCATGAAAAATCGGGGGCAAAGATGATCCTAATCTAAGCACCCAAAGCTGGAGCAATGATTCTGAACGCATGTGTTTCTTCTCAAATACGCTAAAAATCCCAATACCTTCTCTTCTCATGATACTACTATGTGTTCTCTCTTTTTCTCAAAACATATATACTTCCCCCGCCCCCCTCCGTTAATGCCTCTAACAGCAAGTGAGCGCTGAGACTGTTCTTTTAAGTCCCTGAGAAAATGTTAACAGCTGCAATTTAACAGTGGCAAGAGTTTCAGCAAATGAAAAGTTGATGAGAAAGAAGAACATGTTTTGTTTTGTTTTGTTTTGTTTTAAATATATCTTTATTGATTTCAGAGAGAGGAAAGGAGAGAGAGAGAGAGAGATAGAAACATCAATGATGAGAGAGTCATTGATCAGCTGCCTCCTGCACGCCCCCGACTGGGGATCCAGCCCGCAACTCGAGCATGTTGCCCTGACCGGGAATCAAACCACGATCTCCTGGATCCTAGGTCGATGCTCAACTGCTGAGCCACGCCTAGCCAGGCAAAGAACATGTTTTTAAACTGTGTGCAGGTATCACAAAAACATCATTTAAAAATTCATTCTAACTAAAGTTAAAAAAAAAAATACTGGTCTGATGATAAATGGAAAATGTAGAAGCATATCAGAAGAAAGGAAAGGAAATTAATAAATAGAATTTCTCCCAAGCTCAAAAACATCTGTGCAGGTCCTTTTTATTATTTATGTCTACTTCAATCCCTTGTCCACCCTAAACACTTAGAGCCAACTGCCATTTTTGGCTAGTTCACTGTACCCACCACTCAGCATAGAGGAGTAGAAGTGCAAATGAGCCATCATAAATATAGGCCTGACTCTGATCATAACTAAGCTGTTAGACCTTGGGCAAAAACATTTATTCACTCAACTTCACTTTTCACATTGGCAACTGAAAACATTGTCATCTCCAAGGATAAGTCCAAGATGGGGAACCATTTATTTTGCCAAGTCTATTCTGAAATTATTTTCATTAATGTTCTCAATCTCTAAAGAACCTCATTAGTGTCCCCACTAAGACTCAGTCAAAACACCTTTCCTGCTGGTAAAGTGAAAGTGTCTGTACATAGCTTGGCCTGAAGGTCTTGGCAAGAGGACTGGGGATTTGGAAGGAAGGCTCTAAATTGCCTATTCGTTCATGCATAAACAAATACAATTCCCTCCATGGCTTTAGGATATATGTGAGCACCCCCTGTATAGCCCATCTACTCCAAGGCTTCCCAGAGCCATACTATGTTTGCTAATGTCATGTTTTGTCGGTTTTGAGGGAAAGTGTGAACTGTACTTCTATTTCTCTGGGGTGCTTCAGAAGGCGTTGGTCATCATCATGATTGAGAGGCCACAGTCTGCAGAGTAACATGAATTTCAACCCTTGGACTGTGTCTCATCAAATGGCTAGGCACCCAAGTCTGGGAAGAGACAGGCCTCCTCCAGACATAGCCTTCCTGGAGTATTGTTGGGAAAGGATGGGCATGTTTGGTGATACATATTATGGGCCAAGAAATGTCACTCCACCAAAACCAACATTCCTGAGAATACCCTGCCATTGGGAAGAGATAATTCATTATGCCAGATATGTTGCTAACCACAGCATGCACATCCTTAGGAAAAGACTTCCTTGCGGGACACATCTCTGATCCCTTGCTCTGGGATGACAACAAGCCAGTTGGAGACCATACACATCAAGGGGACACAGACTGCAAAGAGAGCAGACGTGTTTTCTTTCGTTGCTTTATGAGCTCTTTTCATAGTAGTTGAGGATGCTTACCCAGGATCATAAGAAACGAACAAAGGTAAGAGGCAGAGAAGTACCTATTTTTCCCTATAACCATTTCTAAATTCCCTGCACATAGTAAACATTCAACACATCTTTGAAAATAAAGAATAGATGTCACAGGACTTACTTGTAAGTTGGCTGAATAGGCACTAATATCACATTACTTTTCTTTGTATCCTGAAATTTTTGAGAAGTAATTTCCACTGCAGTAAAAATTAATCCTTTCCTGTTTTACCTCCCTAATGTTTACATAAGCCAGAGTGTGATTTCTTTTTAAGTATGGTTTACTGTTTCCTCTGTTTTCGTACTTTTAATATTAAGTAAGGTATTCTATGACAAATTTTTTTCTTAAA
This sequence comes from Miniopterus schreibersii, assembly GCF_964146895.1. Taxonomy (NCBI): domain Eukaryota; kingdom Metazoa; phylum Chordata; class Mammalia; order Chiroptera; family Miniopteridae; genus Miniopterus; species Miniopterus schreibersii. The sequence continues at coordinate 57,256,568 of NC_138111.1, read as the reverse complement.
GAAAAAGTATTATGAAATTCTACAGTTATAGTTTTCATGCCACTGTAACTGTATTCTAGTAATTTTCAAAATGTTTTCATCTAAGTACACAATGTTGCTTATGAATGTGATGGATTAGTGTGTTAATGTATTTACAGCTAATCTTTTTTCTGCACATAAAAAAGTTATGATAATATTATAGATGGTACTTTTAACTTAATATTGTGATCCGAAACATTTCCTATTTTGAACAGCTTTTTGCAAACATAAGTTTTAATAGCTATATAATTTTCCATTATTTAGCCATACAATAATTACTTAATTCTTCTAGTTTAGGACATTTATAATGTTTTATTTTCTCCCTGTTTTAAATTAAAAAAAAAAAAAATAATATGTGAGCTTAAAATGGCTTCTATATTTCAAATTATTTCTTTAGAATAAACTCCTATCAATAAAAATACTGAATTAAAGGTTGTGGATATTTTTTAAGCGTTTGACTTGTTACCAACTTTCTCCTGAAGAGGTCATATGAATTTTAATTTTAATATACAGTTCATTTCATCATCACCTCATATATCCTTTCTTTTTCTTTTAAATAGAAGTGTCTTTCTTATTAGGAAATTGATGCTGCTTTCTCCTGAAATAATAGTGATAATGCAAAGTTCCATTAGAAAAATGATTCTCCAAAGTTTCAGTTCATAGAAAGATAATCACCATTTTGCAAGTCTCTGAGTATGATTGGGGGGATTTGAAGTAAAGCCTGGCAACAGCTCCAATCATTGTAACAAACTCTGATGGTTCTTTGAGTAAACTACACAGCCTTTTGTGAACTTGCTGATTTAAACAATTCGCTGTAAAGGAGTGCTGTTAACTTAAAGACCAACCGTAACAAGAAGCCTTGGTGCCAATGTGGTTAATTGCACAAGCACGTGCTCAAAAGCCCTGCTCTTCATTTCCTTACTCTAATGGATCTAAGTCTGCCGTGTAATGGGGCTCAGAACTTATGAAGCTCCTGTTTTGTTTTTAACTCGTAGGATATTTAAAGTAATTTATGTTTAGGGATTGAAATAAGCATTGTGATTTGTCTTATGCTGAATAGAACCCCCTTCATAAATGAATGTACGTGAAAACATCTCCTGAGAATTCAGTCCCTAAACAGTTTCACTCAGGAAATATGTGAAAGCCCTTTGCGTGGCTGTTAAAGATCGTAGCAGAATGAATATCACATGAAGCATTTTAATAAGAAGTTTAATCTAAAAATACATCCTAGGTAAGTTACTTAAAAAGAAAAGACAATGGCCACTAACCAATAGATTTCCCTCCTAAAATGTTACCACCTTAAAGGACAGGTCTACATGGACACCCCTTTCTCACTATTATAGCTCCCTTCTAAGAGAGGTTACTGTGGATTGTACACTGGTGCTTGGGCTTTATGTATATTGTGTCCTCATAAATCTTTACCTTATTGAGGCCAATTATATTATCCTGATTTTACAAATGAAAGTAAAAAAGCAGTTTCAAAGAGCATAAGCCCTCGAGGTAGTCTAATATTCCAGTTCTTGGTGCTCACGCCCCTCCCTGGAAGTGGGGCAGACCAGGCCCAGAGCCGCCTGGCACGTGGCTGCTCACGCAGTTACCCGAAGGGATGCTCGCTGGCTGCCTCTCTAACAGCCTTAAAAGTGCTTCTAGTCTTTCAGTTAACAACAGTGGCATTAAAGAAGAAAACTAATAAAGAAAAATTCAAAATCCCATATTTTGCATTTCTTCTTTTAATTTAGTGAAGGTAAATGATGGAGTTTTGTTGATTTCTCTTTCTTCCCCACATTCACCCATGTAACAGTAAGACAGAAATCAAGGCAAATTTTTTTGTTATTTTTTTACACTACTAGAAATTGGAAACATGACTTCCTTTTACTCTCAAGCATCACCAAAGTCAGATTAGGTACTAAATTTTACTCCTCTCAAAGCCTGACATTTAATTCAAAGGTAGCTTTTCCTTCTCAAGGTAATTGTTGTGAGACCCTGACATTTGGCATTAGAACTATACTTAGAGGCTTTCACAAAGTAAACATATTTACAGAAGAGAAGTTTTATATCCCCGTTTTGGAAAACAAAAGAGTTAACTTAAAAAAAAAAAAGATACCTTTTAGTGTGTTGGTTCCTCCTGTGTTCCATTGATTGAACACAAACAAGATATGAGAATCAATACTTCAAGTATCTTCAAACCCCTACGTGTTCATGAGGAATTGCCACAGGACCTAGAAAACAATTTTCTGTCCATTATTGTTATAAAAATGATGAAATTAACTTTGAAAGGTCCTATACATTCCTGTCTTTTTTCCTTCTGTCCTGTGCTGTGCCAGGGGCTATCTCCTGGGGCTTTCATTTAGAAGTGTCCCAATTAAAAAGCTGTGTGAGTAAAAAGAAATGGCTTCCATTCACAAGGATTTTAAGTAAGAGGTAAATTTGGTAAATCAGTCCCTCCCTGGCTCCTAGCCATTCGCATCTTTCGGTTTTGAAATTCATTTCAGGGTGAGCATAAGGGGATTGCTATTTGGTGTTGTCAGGCCTCTCACAGGGTTATTGTGTTTGGTAGAAGGTGGTAGTTTTTGATTAAGGTCTTCAAAGTCAAAGTTTGGAAAATAATAGCTGCACATCAAAACCCAGTTCCATAATGCAGCTAACATCAGGCTCTTTCAGGTGGCCCCAGGGAATTCCTCGATGCTCATATCGAGCTGTATAATTAGTCATCTATAACGGTGTAGTTAGAATTATGTGCAGACTTCTAACTTGAGATTCATCATCAAATGAGGTTCAGGAAAATCATTACCAGGAAAAAAATAATAAAGGAGCCTATCTATTGATGTTCTCCATTTTATTCTGAATCCCTGATTGACTGCATTTCTGTTCTTAAGACATCTCTTATTGACCCAATATCTTTATAAGAATACCTGTGTTTCATTTTTAGGCCATTTATTCAACTATTTCATGAAACCCTGCCTACTAGATTAAGTTGCTGACCTTAAGCTTTTTTGCTGTACCTCCTTCTATATTTGCATTACTTTTCCAAAAAGTCTTAACATCCATAATTACTTTCAAATGAGGGAGGGTTTTTACATAATTTCTAGTTTCCTTTTTCCCTTCTAGAACAGTTATTAACATTTAAGAAAAAAAAGCCATTTGTTCACGTGTCCATATAAATAGCACAACTGGCATATATTATATAATCATATGTCATATATAAATATACATATGTTTTCTTAAAGAAACTATAGAATCACAGGGGGAAAACACACAATAAAAAGCCAAGTAAATTCATAGTTAAGGGGTAGATGTGCCATATGTTTCTCTAATACTGAGGCACAATGGGGTCCATCAAAAAACTCATTAAATCAATGGAAATAGCAGCTGGGGGAGGGAATCAATGGGGGAGAAAAGAGGACATCTGTAATACTTTCAACAATAAAGATACATTTTTAAAATATTTCTATTCAATTCACTTCTGAAATAGAAAAACGGGAAAATGGTGGACATGTTCTATTTCTTCTCAGGTTTGAATTGATCATATTAGCATGGGGTTAGTGCAATGCAAAATGCTAATGTATCTCTCCTCTCAGCATCTAAGTTGATAAACTTTTAATAGCTTTTTCTTTATTTTTCCCAGTAAAGATGAAGATGTCCACCTCCCCTTACTCTTTGAATTTCTCTCATATAAAAAGTAAAGCTTTGCCAAAGCACCTAAATAGTAGTCATACAACAGACAAACTGAGCCTGATAAATGACTGGAGCAGTAAAGAAAATAGTAATGTGTCTGTTCTGATTTTATGGACTTCAGAATGAGGTATATATCATATTATAAATTGCTCCCACTAAAATTTTGTGCGATTTTGGTAAAGGCCTTGGTTCTCAAGGCATTACTTTTCTTCTCTATAAATGTAGTTTTAGATGCTTTTTAATGTCCACCAGCTTAAGAATCTGATGAAATTTATGAGTATCTGAACACATGCACATATCAAAAAAATTTGCATAGCATTTCCAGTCCGTTTTTAGTTTGAGAGCAAGAATCATTCCTAAAGGAATGATTGTTAAAGTCCCTTCCTGGCTTAAAATTCCATGGTTCTATGCTAATATCAATATGAATCTTTCTGATTCACAAAGCACATCTGCAACACTGAGACCAAGTCTCTGAAGCCTTTAAAAGTCTCCTATGGAAGGAACTTAATGCAGAATTATGGAATCTTAAGAGTGCAAAGTGACCTTAGCATTGATTAGTTTTCTCTTTTGCTAGATTAACATATCTATAGTCATGTTTTAACAAAAACAATGCTCTGAAACAGAATGACAAAATAAGCCTGAAAAAAGTAACACCTCTGGCTATTTGGTTTAATAATAAAACTTCATATTCTAAAATTTGGTTTTTTTCTTATATCATCTTCAAAATTCTCACTAAGTTTAGAAATGTTTAACAACTGAGACAAATATGTTTTCCCTACTTGATAATCACCACATTGCAAATGTTAAACTCCTTAGAGATCATTCAAGTTTTCATGCATCAATAATGAATTCAGAAGCACAATGCTTAAATTCTAAAGGCAAAATCCACATTATTATCAGTAATGACTTCAATCATTTGATATCCTAAAACAGGTGGAGTGGCATCTTTCAAAATTCCAAGCTTCCCAGGGGTTCCCTCTTAATGGTTTTTGTATCTGTAGAATTTTTTAAAAATCAATTGAGTGGTATGAACTTTTAAACAATACCCCCAAATTATGTAATTTTGTGTATTTTAAAATATATGTCAACTTCATTCAATGCCTGCTCTCCTCTTCGGTAAGGTGGAGAGTTCATCAGGCTTCAACACACTGTCAGGTAAAGAGACCTGTGTTTTTGTCAGTAGGTTCTGAGACTGTCAGATTCTCACCTGAACTATAGACATTTGAAATTTGATTTGTCTGTGGAAAGCAAGAGGAGAGATTCTGATAGAAAAAAGCAGGTATCCCCTCTGTTTGCTATCTCTTTAGTCTTTTACTCTTGACCGATCCCTTGTCATAAGCCGTGAGCAAGCTCTAGTGTCTGTGATCTTGCAAAGTTTTCCTTCACCCCTCTCAATATGCTATTCTTTCTATCTCTGCTTCACAGGCAAATGCCAGCAGGAGCTGTCTACACACTCCGTCTCCACTGCCTCATCTAACAGTCACGTCGGGCAGGCTTCTATTCCCTCTGTCCACTTACCACACCTAAGGTCACCAGTGAGCCCGCGCTTGCGGGGCACAGGGCCCTCGCCACTCGTCACCTGCTTGACCTCTCAGCTGTTCTCAACGGCCACGGGTGCTCAGCGTTCCCTTCTCTTGCTTCCGCGCCACCATAATCTCCTCGTTTCAGTCCCGCTTCTCTGCTTCTTCTCGACCTTATCTGCCCATCCCTCTACTTTTCCTTCTTCATATATAAGCCTCTGAGAGCTCATTCATGCGGTTATGATTCTTTAATGCTCATCTCCCCTAATAAGCATGGGAAACAGAACCATTTTATTTCCTGCTGTGTTCTCAGTGCCTCGATCACCTAATAGATACTCAATAAACATGTATGAGCAAAATGAATGGAGAAGGCCCGGAAAGGATCAGGCTATAGTTATATAGCTACAGTTGCAGCATCTCATTTAATCCCCATAACATTTCTGTAAGATAGTTATTATGCCTATTATTTTGAAAAAACAAAACAGATGCAGAAAGTTGACATATATATGTGTGTGTGTATGTATGTATATAGATATACATGATATAGATATAGATGATATAGAGATAGAGATAGAGATAGAGATAGATATGTAGATATATATATCTCCAGATTTGCCTCATGCCAATGCTCTTTCTACTGTACCTGCCTACTTCTTTAAAGTTATTATTGAAAGAAGATAATTAATAGTGGCCCATGTATCATAAAATACAGAATCAAATCATACTGATGCTAAAAAGGCACATCCTCTAGTTCAGAACTTAGGAGAAATTCCAGAACTAGAAAGATGTCCCTACTTCAAGTCTTTGGTTCTTGACCATCTGATCTCAAATATCAAAAAAATTTTCCTTAAACAAAATTTCCAAACAAAGCTCCTCAGAACTCATGGGGGTTTCAACAAAGTGGGATGGATAGCAGAATTATGCTGTCTACCTATCTTCCTCATAACACCAGATACATTTATCAAAAAATTTAATATCTATTAATGTAATAATTTATATTATTTTAGCGTATTTGAAAACTGGTGTATAATTTCTGGAAGGCTGAAGACCACATTCTCTTGCTCACTCTGAACTCTTATCAACCTTCTCAGAGTAAAACTATCTTTATTCTACAGTCTCGGGGCATCCAAAGTAGATAGAACAAAAAGTAATATCAATAAACACAAAAATACAGTATTTATCCTTCAGTAATTAAAGATTATAAATAGAAGCAGAGTAACTAAATTAAAGTTTAGCTTGTATAAAATTTTATTGACAGTTGTTTCTCAAGGTGCTCAGATCATTAATATAATTTTAGAAAAATAACATTTACCACTCGTTTTTAGTAGTCATTGTAATTCCACATTCTAATAACCATGACAAAATGTAGGAATTTTATGATAAAGAATCTCTTTTTTTTCCAGCATACTTAAGCTTTTCAGAATAATCCCTTTACCTCTGAAAGGTCAAAGACAACCATGACTATTTTAGAAACCAGAGAAGAAAGAATGCTCAGATGAGAAGCATGATTATCAACTGGGAATAAAGTCAGTCAGAAAGACCATGTTCAAACCTGATTCTGTCGACTACCAATAGCATAACTTACCAGCAAACAAGAATACTAATTCCTTCAGCCTATGTCCTTCCCATGTGAAAATGAGGAATGTACATAGATATTAAATAAGATAATATATGTCAAATTACCTAGAGAAGTGCCTGACACATACAGGCATTCACAAAATATGAGTTGGCTTAATTTTGTAAACAGTGCTAGTCATGCTATTCCCTCTGCAAAGCTTTTCAAAACACAGGGAGTTCTTTTCCATATTCCCTAAGGCTAAAAGCCTGGTAAAATTAGAAATAGCAGCATCACAGAAAAGCATTAATTGTGAATAACTTACATTTAATTATGTGTACTTTCAGAGACTTTGAGTTTCCCTTCTGGCATGTAAGGAGGTTGGAAGTCATCATTCTGTCTTAACAGAGAAAAAGGTGAACAAATTGAAAAATCAACAACTCTTTTGATATCTGTTAGAGAAATGAGGTCATAGAACAAACTGCTACCCCCAAAATTAGAGAGAAAGATAGGAGGATACAGAGAATCATAAATTACTGGATGGATCAGAAGCCCAGGAGCAGAAACTTCTCTGGGAACCAGTATAGAATAGAAAAACCTGACTATCCTTGATGAATTCCTGGAGGCTCAACATGGACAAGTCTGAGAGTTAAAAACCAGAAGAGCCCAACACTTTTGTGAGTTTTACTGCCAGGGGCTCTACCAGTGACTATCAGAAAATGTCACAGTGAATATCAGAGAAAAATCCCCTCCTGCTTCCAGCAAGGGGAAGGGAAAAGTAACCATTTTGAAATACATCAAAGCATTCTGTCTTTTGTAACAAGGCCTGCCTCAAGAGAAACTCTTTTAGCAGAACCTAAATTATGGGGGCAACATCAGAGCCTAACCAACTTAAGGGAAATGTGCAACTCCAGCCAGCTCTGGCCATCCTGTCCCACCTAACGGGCAAGGGATGGTAGGGAAGCCCAGGGGCACTGCCCAGGGGCACAGCCTCACTAAAAGACTGAGACCTAATCACAGGACTGTAGAACTTTCCCCCTCCTCCCACACCTTACCACCAAATTACTAAAGACCTATTTACCACAGTTCATTTTACCTAGAACATCATGTCTGGCTTTCTACAAAAAAACCACAAGGCATACTAAAAGGCAAAACACACAGTTTGGAAAAAGAAAAAAAGGGACAAGTATCAGAACCAGGTGAAAATGTGGCAGGGATGTTGGAATTTTCAGACCAGGAATCTAAAACAATTATGATTAATATGCTAAGAACTCTATTAGGAAAAGTAGAGAGTATGCAAGAACAGATGGGAAACATAAGCAGAGAGATGGAAATTCTAAAAAATAATTTTAAAAAAACAACAAATGCTAGAGGTCAAATCCACTGTAACAGACGTGAAGAAGGCCTTGAGTGGGCTCATTAGGAGGCTGGACATAAGAGGAAAGAATCTCTGAGCTTGAGGATATGCCAATATAAACTGCAAAGCAAAGCAAAAAGGTTAGAAAAAAGGGAACAGAATATCTAAGAACTGTGGGATAACTACAAAAGATATAACATGTGTAATGAAATTATCCGAAGGAGAAAAGGAAAGAGACCCGGAACAAAGGAAATATTTGAAGCAATAATGACTGAGAATTTCCCAAAGCACAGATCCCAGAGGTTTAGAAAACATGAAGCAGAACAAGGGTAAAAAAAAAAAATGAAAAGAAAACAACAACAAAAACTATACATAGGTATCATATTCAAACTGCAAAAAGTCAGAGACTAAAAAAAATATTGAGAGAAACAAAGTAAAAAGATACCTTACGTGTATAGACGAACAAAGTATTATGTCCATTCTCAGAAACCACGCAAGCAAGAAGAGAATGAAGTGTTTCAAATGATAAAAAATTTTTAAAAATCAAACCTAGAATTCTGTATCTTGAAAAATTATCCTTCAAAAGGGGAAGAGAAATAGACTTTCCAAACACATTTTGAGTGAATTTGTTACCAACAGACCTGCCTTCAAAGAAATGTTAAAAGAAGTTTTCCCCTCCCCAAAAGGGGAAAATGATAAATCAGAAACTCAAATCTACATAAAGAAAGAGCATTAGAAAAGGAATAAGTGAAGTTAAAGTAAAAAACTTTTATTATTCATATTTAATTGATATAACAGGTAACACCTTGTTCAAAACAATACCAGCAAGGTATTTGATCATTAAAGCTATGTACAAGTGAAATGAATGACACCAGCGATACAAGGGATGGGAGCGAGGCATTATGGATACATATTTTGTTCTCATGAAGTACTTGCACTGCCTGTGAAGTGGTACACTGCTACTCGAAAATAACTTGAATTAATTGTAAATGCATATTGCACACTCTATGGCAACCAGTAAAACAGGTTTGTTTTTTAAGTAAACTGAACATGCCAAGGAGAGAAAATGGAATTATAAAATGCTCAATTAAAACCACAAAGTGCAGAAATTAGTGGAAGACAATAATAGGAACCAAGAACAAGAGTAATAAGTAGAAAACAGTAAGTTATGGTATATATTAACCCTGCTTTATCAATTATTACTTTAAATGTCAATGGTCTAAATACACCAATAAAAAGACACAGGTTGTAAGAGTGGATTCAAAAATGAGACCCAATTATATATTCTCTACCAGAAAACCACTTTTCATAGAAAGACACATATAGACTAAAATTAAAGGGATGGGGAAACATATACCATGCTAATAACTAATCAAAAGAAAGCTAAAGTAGCTACAATAATAAGTACTTTCATGATGAGTGCTCCTTCAATGCCAATACAACTGTTTTAATTTTTATTAATTTGAGAGAGAGAGAGAGAAACTTCTGTTTGTTGTTTCACTAATTTATGCTTTCACCGGTTGCTTCTTGTATGTGTCCTCCTGACCAGGGAACTGACAATCTTGTCATATTAGGACAGTACTCTAAGCAGCTGAGCTACCAGGCCAGGGCCCAGTACAATTGTTTTGTTTTATTTTATTTTTATTTTATTTTTTTAATTTATCTTTATTGTTGAAAGTATTATAGATGTCCCCCTTTTTTCCTTCCCTTGACCCCTTCTAACCCACACCCCCCCTCCTGCCCCAGGTACTGTCTGATTCCATGGGTTATGCATATATGCATATAGATTCTTGCTTAATCTCTCCCCGCTCACCCACCCACCCTCGTCTAATACTTTAAAAGACTACTCAAACTCCTGCCTCCTTCATCGATGGAGTAACAAGACAAGATTTACCTCACCTCTTGACATAAAGCAGACAAAAATATATGAAACAGTGGTTTTCAGTAGCTGGATATCCAGAAGGTTAACAAAATAATTATGAGAATGAGTATTTATTAAGGCTAAAGAAAAATTATTTGAAAAAAGAGGACATAGTTGTGTCAAAATTCAAAGAAGTCAAGCAAATTAACTAAAATGTATACATTGATTTTAGTGAAATAAAAATAGATAAAAACAAACAAACAAACAAACAAACAAATAAATAAAAATAAATAAATAAATAAATAAATAAATAAATATTCTTGAAAAATCAGGGATAAATTAGGCAAAACCCCATACCTACCTTTTGGTTCTAGTTTCAACCCTGACCATAAATGCTACTCTATCAGTAGGTTGAAGGAAAGGAAGGAAAAGAGGAGAAAACCACCATTTTTGTTGGAATGTTGTGGAAGCATCACTAAGATTTGGATACAGAGATTAGGACCTCAACAATGTGGTGACATCAGATCCTTTCGAACTCATGGCTTCCATCAGAGATTCATAAGCAGCTAAACTCTGATTCTGCAGTCACATAATTTCATAATGTTACATAGAAAAAATGTTGTTACTTATAGACTGTTTTCCTGTAATTTGGAGAAACTATAAGCTCTTTCAAGAATCTTCTCTATTTCATTTTTAGATTATTTGAATTATAGGTCTTGATACATAGTATGTGCTCAGCGAATGTTTGTTGTGTAAATGAACAAATATGTGAGTAAAGGATAAACTAAGTAGGTGTCATTGATATTAAAAATACTTACTACAATGTTCAACTATGATTTATTGCTGGAACTCTGCAGATATCTTACTTCCTCAGATGTAATTATGCTTTAAAACATTCCTCTGAATCCGCAGTTTGATTTCATAAAAAACACACTACTATTTTATAAAAAACACACATATTTGTTTATAAAAAAAAATGCCAATGTCTCTTGTAATATACCAATCACAAAAGATAATAGTTTCTCCTTTTTTCTTTAATAGAGCAATGTGACACTTCATTACCTTGGTATCTCATTATGTATATGACTCTGGTTTTGCAACACCAATCTCCATTACAGATTCCAGAGTACATGTCTCCTAGAAAAAAGAAAAGGTTAGAATGACCTGCCAAATGAATTGAAGCTACCAGTACAATTGCTAAAACGTACCTTACAAAAACAATGTTAGAGGTTCTTAAAATTGAGCCATACAATATTGAAATCCATGAAAGTAATTTAACATAATAAATATAGTATTCACTCTGGGAGATAATAATGGCTATAAACATAAGCAGAAAGGCACAGAATCACAAATGATTTCTTGCTTTGAATGTCTTATTGCTAGCCAGTATTATTACTGTAGCATTGCTACTTTATCCATTAACTAGTGTGATATTTAGTAATAGCATTATCAATATTAATGATCAACATAACTATACTATGACCCGTAGCTATTTATAAAGTCTGAGGTTTTAGAGTCCCTTATTTGTCAATATCATAATAAGTCAGTTGAGTTAACTCAAAAAAGAACAACAAATGAAGCCAAGAGTGAGTAGAAGGAAGGAAATAATAAAGATCATGGCAGAAATAAACAGAATCTAAAAACAATACAATACATCAATGAAATCCAAGAGCTGGTTCTTTGAATAGATAAACAAGATTGGGAAACCATTAACCAGACTCATCAAGAAACAGAGAGGACCCAAATAAATAAAATCAGAAATGAAACAGAAGTAACAACTGACACAAAAGAAATAAAAAGGATTGTAAAAAAATATTATGAGCAACTATACACCAACAAATTGGACAATCTGGAAGAAATGGATAAATTCCTAGGAACGTACAATTTTCCAAAACTAAATCAGGAAGAATCAGAGAATCTGAATAGGCACATTACAACTAGCAAAACTGAAGCAGTAATAATAATAATAAGGAAAAACTCCCAACAAACAAAAGCCCTAGTCTGGATGGCTTCACAGAGAAGTTTACCAAACATTCAAAGAAGAACTAACACTTCTCCTACTCAGACTATTCCAAAAAATTCAAGAAGAGGAAAGACACCCAAACTCATTTTACAAGGCCAGCATTACCCTAATTCCAAACCAGATAAAGACACAACAAAGAAATAAAATTATAAGCCAATATCCCAGATGAACATAGATACTAAAATCCTCAACAAAATATTAACAAACCAAATCCACCAACACATTTAAAAAGATTATACACCATGATCAAGTGGGATTTAGTCTAGGGATGCAAGGTTAGTACAATGCAAAACAATAAACATGACATACACATAAACAAATTGAAGGATAAAACCACATGATCATATCAATAGATGCAGAAAACACATTTGATAAAATCCAGCACCCATTTCTGATAAAAACTCTCAGCAAAGTGGGAATAGAGGGAACATACTCAACATAATAAAGGCCACATATGACAAACCCACAGCCAACGTCATATTCAATGGGCAAAAGCTATAAGTCTTCCCCTTAAAATCAGGAACAAGACAAGGATGTCTGCTTTTACCACTCTTATTTAACATAGCACTGGAAGTCTTAGCCATAGAAATCATACAAGAAGAAGAAATAAAAGGCATCCAAATTAGAAAGGAAGAATTAAAATTGTCATTATTTGCAGATGACATGATATTGTATATAAGAAACCCTAAAGATGCCACCAAAAACTACTAAAACTGATCAATGAATTCAGTAAAGTAGCAGGAAACAAATAAAATATCCAGAAATCAGTTGCTTTTTTATACACCAATAATGAACTATCAAAAAGGAAAATTTTTAAAAACAATACAATTCACAATTGCTTCAAAATGAATAAAATACCTAGGAATAAATTTAACCAAGGATGTAAAAAAGCTCTACTCAGAAAATTATAAGACACTAAAGAAAGAAACCGAGGAAGATACAAATAAGTGGAAGCATATACCATGTTCATGGATAGAACTACCCTAAGCAATCCACAGGTTAAATGTCTGTACTACCCAAAGCAATCCACAGGTTAAATGTAATTCCTATCAAGATACCAATGGTGTATTTCACAGAACAAGAACAAATATTTCAAGAGTTTGATTCCTAACTCCATCATTTATGATGAGACTTCTGTCAAGTTGCCTAACCTAATTATCAGTTTTATCATTAAAACAGGGATGAAATAGTACTTCTCCATTGGGTGTTTGAGAAGATTAAGATAATATATGTAAAACATATTGAATGTCATATATGTCCATTATTATGATCAATACCAAAAAATTTGCAAGTTTCCACACTTGCTGACTGAATTATTAAAGAGATATTTTTCTCCAAACCATAACATAGTTATTACTTCTTTTGATTCTTCTAGAGTAACGAACTGCCATATAATTTTCCTTGCAGGAAGTTTGCGAGTTGGCCTTTATTTCACCAGCCCTCAAATAATTTTATGCTTAATGTGACAGATTTCTTCATAAATTCCCACAAAAGCCTCTAGAGGCTTTTTCAGCCAGCCAGTTATCTTTTTATTCTATTTACTCTTATATGACTCATCTCCACCAGTTTCTCCCAACACCTGCAAACTGATTACAATTCAGTTTAGAAAATTTTTCAACTAAAAAGAAACCAAACAGAGAGTCTGAAAAAAAATGCTAGATAGAAACTAGGGAATATTTCAGGTTACTATTTTATAATCTGCTTACTGTTACTCATTTGCTGGTGGTGCTAATTCAAAGAACATAAATAAATTCAATGGAAACAGGCATGTTTCACTAAACATTGATAATCAAAAGCTTATAACATCAACTTTCTTTATCTTATCTAGTTCTATACCATAAAACATGGATGCTTAACTTTTTTATGATCAGAAAACTTTTTGAAATTGAAAAGTATGAAAATTCAATCCAGGAAAACACACATACAAAATCTTGCACATAATGTCAAGGGTTCCAAGAAACCTCTCAAGCCCATCTATGAATCCTCTAGGGCTATGTTGAAAGCAGGCTATAAACCTTGATTTTGAATATGACAATATACCTGAAAGTTGTCCTATTACTTTGTTTTGGATTTCTATTTTTCATATAGGCAAATAAGTAGTTTGTATGGAACAGATGCATGCAAATAGGTACATGTAACCCCTTCCCTAGGCACATTCATCAACTGTAAAATATTGAGTCTATATGTACTCATCCCTGAGCACTGCCCCTGGTAAAATGGATTTCAAGGCACCGACTATATTGCTTAGATAGCCCCAAGTGCAAATATTTCTTAGTAGACACTCCAGTGGTGCTGTTGTTACAGTCTCTTATTCCAATGACATTAGGTTGAGTCTATTCCCTATTTTCAGATATTCCTATTAAATTTCCATGAAGAGTTCTACTCTTGGCATCTGATGCCTCCACACTAACTGAAAAACAGGTCATCAGTAACGATCTTAACAACTTCCAAGAAAACACAACCGTCAAAACTAATGATGGAGACTTTTTACATACCTAACTCCCAAATCTTTGCTTTTTAATAATTTTTTTAATTTTTCAATTACAATTGATGTGCAATATTATATTAGTTTTGGGTGTACCGCTCAATGATTAGACATTTATATAACTTAGGAAGCGATCACCCCAATAAATCTAGTACCCATCTAACACTATACATAGTTATTAGAATATTATTGACTATTCCCAATGCTGTACTTTACATGCCCAGAACTATTCTGTAACAACTAATTTGTACTACTTAATTCCTTCAAATTTTTCATCAATCCCCCCAATGCCCTTCCCATTTGGCAATCATTAAAATGTTATGCAAACTTCTCTTCCTGGCACTGGAACCCTGGGCTTGGGGGGCCTGGTGTGGATCTGGTGTGGAGCTGAGACCTCTCACTCCTCAGGGGGAACTTCCACAGCCTAGATATCCCTCTGAGAAAATTTTTTCCACTGATTTTTAGAGAGAGTGGAAGGGGTGGGAGGAAAGAGAGAGGGGCACATTGATGGAAGAGAGACACATCGATTGGTTGCCTCTTGCACATGCCCCAACTGTGGCTGCATATCAAACCTGCAACTTTGACTTGGAATTGAATCCACGACCCTTAGGTGTTCAGGCCAACACTCCAATCACTGAGCCATACCAGCCAGGGCTCGCTGCCTATTCTTAACTGCCACATGTGGGTGTGAGAAAGCCCGTTCCATGTCTCTGCCCCTCCCCACTGGTCTCAGTGTGGCTTCTTCTCTATACCTTTAGTTGTAGGAACTTGTGTTCAGCTACATTTCAAGCCTTTCTGAATGATAATTGTTCTGTAGTTTAGTTGTAATTTTGATGTGGTTGTGGTGGGATGTGGGTATCAAATTTACCTGTTCCACCATCTTAACTGGAAGCCCCCAACTTCTAGTCCTCACAAGAGCTCTTCAAAGTCTATATTACTGTCACCATTCTACAGATGAAGAAATCAGACCTCAGAGGGACTCAATGATTCACCCAGTTCCAAACACCAACACATACTTTCCATCACAGCACAGCGAAAGAAACACAAAAAAACTAGCTCCTTAGAGAAATTATTCTCCAGATATGCACCACCAAAACGTACATACCCTAGCCAACTGCCCCCACCAAAATAATGCCTATGAAAGATAGGGAGCATACGTCCCCTCCCTCAGCTGTGGCTCACTTACCACTGACCCAGTCTTTCTCTCTTGACATATTTCAACATCAGTAAGCTGCAGCTACCCTTCCAGATTTGCAACGGTGTTTTAGGCTGCCCCATTGTTATTTTAAGCAACTGCCTCTATATAAACACATCAATTGCTCATACAGCCAGGTCTAAAGGTCTATCTTTGCTTCCTCTCCCACATCTGTTTCTCCTTCTGCTCTCCACTGCACACCCACCTCTTCACTGAATGACAGACTGACAGACATGGCTAATATACCTTATTTAAACATCTGCTTTATTACTGTTGAGTGACTGCTCTATGAATAGGCAGGGTGTGTGTTTTTTTATCTTTCACTCAGGAATTCAGATGGTCTGATTAGAAAGCTGAACTGCTTAGAGGATCCTGACAGATGTCTCTTACTTTCTTTTAAGACCACCGTGAGTGGTTAGGCATTCCACTCAGACAATGTTCAGCAGCGGAACAACGGTCTGTTCAGGTACCTGGCTAGGTCAAACATGCTTTCGCTCAAGAATCCCACCTCCACACCCAAGGATTAATTTTCTCCTGGGAAGTAACTGGACAAAGAACCATTTATTATGTAAATGTTATGAGTATGTTCAGGGTCAGTTGCTGCAGTTGTATAGTAGACAAGACTGACTGTTGGTGGAACCAAAGTAAAACTCAGAGAAACTTAAAGACAGAAGAAACAAAAGGAAGAAAGGAAGCCCCAAATAGTAAGTATATAAAACAGAAAATACAAGGAAGTGCACTGTGTCATAAAATAACCCATACATTTTTTAAATGTATAACTATTTTAAAGCCTCTTTATGGAAATAACTTAATACAGAATATTTTGGATTCAAAGATGAGAGGTAATTTTGGATTCAGGGGTACAAATGAAGAACAGATTACAAAAATAGATAGATGATAGATTAGATAGATAGATAGATAGATGATGATAGATTAGATAGATAGATAGATAGATAGATAGATAGATAGATTGATAGATAGATAGATGATAGATAGATAGATGATAGATAGATAGATAGATAGATAGATAGATAGATAGATAGATAGATGATAGATAGATACATAGATAGATAGATAGATAGATAGATGATAGATGATGATGATAGATAGATAGATAGATAGATAGATAGATAGATAGATAGATGATAGATAGATAGATGATAGATATAGATAGATGATAGATAGATAGATACATAGATAGATGATAGACAGATAGATGATAGATGATGATGATAGATAGATAGATAGATAGATAGATGATGATAGATAGATAGATGATGATAGATGATAGATGATAGATAGATAGATAGATAGATAGATAGATAGATAGATAGATAGATAGATGATAGATAGATGATAGATAGATAGATAGATAGATGATAGATAGATAGATAGATAGATAGATAGATAGATAGATAGATGATAGATAGATAGATAGATAGATAGATAGATAGATAGATAGATAGATAGATGATAGATAGATGATAGATAGATAGATAGATAGATAGATAGATAGATGATAGATAGATGATAGATATAGATAGATGATAGATAGATGATAGATAGATAGATGATAGATATAGATAGATGATAGATAGATAGATACATAGATAGATGATAGATAGATGATAGATATAGATAGATGATAGATAGATAGATACATAGATAGATGATAGACAGATAGATGATAGATGATGATGATAGATAGATAGATAGATAGATGATAGATAGATAGATAGATGATGATAGATAGATGATAGATAGATAGATAGATAGATAGATAGATAGATAGATAGATAGATAGATAGATGATGATAGATGATAGATAGATAGATAGATAGATAGATGATAGATAGATAGATAGATGATAGATAGATAGATAGATAGATAGATAGATAGATAGATAGATAGATAGATAGATGATAGATAGATGATAGATGATAGATAGATAGATAGATAGATAGATAGATAGATAGATAGATAGATAGATAGATAGATAGATAGATGATAGATAGATGATAGATAGATAGATAGATAGATAGATAGATAGATGATAGATAGATGATAGATAGATAGATAGATAGATAGATAGATAGATAGATAGATAGATAGATAGATAGACAGACTCCAGTTTGAATCTTTCAGGAAAGAAAAATATTACTCATTCCGATTTCATGTAAAGGGTTACATTCTGAAAAAAGATCAATTTCATCAGAGAGTTCTAGAATATTATGTGAAGAAATTTAGACGAAGAAGAAAGAGTGGCAGGAAGTGTTAATAGAAAATGAGTCAAGATGACATACAAGAAGGGGATGAACAGGAGAGTCAGCAGTGACACTACCAGTCACTTGGGGGGATGTCCTTTACCTCTTCCTCAGCTGGCCTCTCACTAGTCACTCAGTTTCCTTCCGCCCTTCCACTGCATTAAGCTCATCAGCTCTGATAGAGTGTGTTCTCCACCCGTGGCTTTCTTCCTAGAGATCTTCCCTTATGTGTCCCCATGTTTAGCTGTTTCCTAGCATTAAGCTGCATCATTCAACCTACAACTTAAATGTCACCTCTCAAAGAGGGCCTCCCTAACCATGCTATTAAAAGGTTCCCCAGCCACTCTCTTTCACACAGCCTCCTTTTATTTTCACTATTTTACATTTTCTTGAAATTTTTCATCTTTTGATCTGTTTCAGAAAACCTGTCTCACTCACCGCTGTACTTTTAGCACTTAGCCCACAGTCGGTGCTCAGTAAAAGTTTATCAAATGAATCAAATAAAGATCAAAGTGTTTCTTTTCTTAATTGTGAGGCAATTGCTCCCCAAAACACGAAGACCCCACACGGAGCTAAATGGGTAAATGTGCCTCCCTGGTGAACGCACACTGCTTCTCGAATTGAAGAGAACAGGCTGGCAAACAAGTATGGCCTGATATACTTTTTCAGTTTCTGGAAGAGATTCTGGGGAATGGTGCACTCCCAACATAGGGGACCCCGATATAGAGGACTTCCCATGGAGCTGGATGAAGCAGAGGAGCCTGCCTCACTAAGCGCAACTAGATCTAATAAAGTCAGAGAAAAGGGAAGCTACCCCCACCCCGACCGCCTCGCGGTGAACCCATTCCGCACCCCGGAGTACCTTGCCCAATGGCCATCGGGGTCCTTGCCGATTTAAACCAAGCGCTCAGTCGTATTTTTAAGGCAAAGAAAAGACTGAATGAGTGGACAGATCATTTGAAAGAGTTCATTCCAGCACTTTCCCCTGTGAGACTGCACCAGAAACTATTTTCCCTCTGAAAATGTGAGGACGTGGAACAGGCTCTCCTGTAATGGTGCTGGCTCACAGTATAGGCTCCAAAACAGCCAGTGAATACTTTATTTCAAAAATAGAAGCAAAATCTCAGAAAGTTAAGGAATGAAAGCATGTCTGTGGCCTCTGTTTCTTTATCTGCAAAAACAAAAACAAAGGAATAGAGGCAAAACAGGAAATGTGTACAAATGCAATCATATCTACATTGAGTACATTGAAGCTTGACAATTCCCTTTCACGCCTATTAATAACCGGCGAGCTTCTGAGGATAGGGGCGAGGCCCTCATCTTTTGAACCCAATGCTTTCCTCCTCTCTGTCTGGAGCATCGTAAAGACTCAGTAAATGATAGTTGAATTGATTATATTCTAGGTTACTATAATACGGACTTGCTTGGGACCAACTGAGTTTCTTCAGGGAGCTAGAAAATGGATTATACAATCTGTACCAATTTGGGGAACATTTGCAAAGTGGAAAAATTCAACAAACTGTAAGGACATATTTTCTAACAATTTGGATAAGTCCACAGGCTATGGAAAATCAATAAGAAGGGAAACAACCCAATAAAAAGCGGGAAAAGATTTCAATAGGTGGTTTATCAAAGATCTGTGGATGGTAACAAATGCCTGAAAAACATGCTCAACATTATTTGCCAGGAGGAAAATGACAAGACCACAATTAGATACCACTACACACCTAACAGAAAGGGTAAAATGAAAAAGACTCATCAAGTTTTGGTAAGGATGTAAAAACTAGGACTTTCATAAATTCCTAGGAAGAATGTATAATGGTGCAATCACTTTGACGGTTTTTTAAAAAGTTAAACAGATACATACTGTATGATCCAGCCATTCTACTTCCAGGTACTTGATCAAGACAAAAGAAAGCATATGTCCATACAAAATCATGTATATGAATAACTATAGAAATTTCATTAGTAACAGTCCAAACTAGAAACAAACGAAGTGCCAGTTAGCAACAGGTAAGTAGATAAACAAATTGTGGTATATTTATACAATGGAATACTACTCGGCAGTAAAAAATAATATACTATTGATACATGCTACAACACGGTGGATCTCAAAATTATTTTGCTTGAAAGAAGCTAGAACTCACATACACACCCCCAAAGTACATGCTGTACAATCCCATTTATATAAAAGTCTAGGAAATGCAAACTAATCTATGGTAACAGAAAGCAGGTCAGTGGTTATCTGACAAGGGGAGAGAAGAAAGGGAAATGAAGAGAAAAAAGGTGCAGGAGGAAATTTTAGGGGGGGATGTATATGTTCTCTATCTTGATTGTAGCCATGTTTTCACAGGGACACTCATATGTCAGAACTTATCAGATTGTACACTTTAAATTTGTGCAGTCTTTTACCTGAAATATATATATATATCTCAAATGCACTCTAATTTATGTTCTCTAAAATAACACATTGTAGTAACTATTTAAAATACTATTTTAAACGGCTGCATCTAAGATCTTATAGTAAGACATTACAGGGTAAATTATTTCAAAATAGAAAACATCATGTATAAAATTAAATATTTATAAAAAGCAGAAGAGAATATAGAAATAAAAAATGTTCTTAACTACCAATGCTTTATAAAAATAAACTCTCTAGTCTTTTTCCCCCCCACTTACTTATGCATTCACTGGTTGCTTCTTGTATGTGCCCTGACCTGGGATGGAACCCGCAACCTTGGCATATTGGGACGACGCTCTAACCAACTGAGCTACCCGGCCAGGGATGAACTCTCTTGTCTTAAAGTCAAGCACCAGTAAAGAGACCATAATGGCAGTAAAAGAAAAAAAGCAATTTCATTCAAAATATCCCATAAATGAAATCAACATCGTACCACTTAGATTAGAATGTGGAAGACATAAATATTGTGACTTTGGTAAGTACTCTTCTGCTCTTCTAGAATCCGTGGAAAATTGAAACTAACTCATGGACGTGAAGTGTCATGTTAAGTGGTTTATGAAATGTGCCTTCTACCAGCTGGTAAAATAGCCAATGTTCAGTAACAGTCCCCCCTTCCTCCACCTCATTACGGACGCGCAAAGTCATATGTTCATGACCGCAGAGAAAATGTTTATAGTAGCAAAAGAGAAAATTGTGTAATGTAACATGTTTTTATTCTAAGCCACATTATGTGCATTAAATAAGGAGCAGCTTATGCATAATGCTCTAAGGAACACTTTCTAGAGGTTAAAATAAACGTCATGAAAATCCCCTTTGACAGTCATAAGTCTCAGTTCAGAGCAGGAAGGAATCATTGGAACGGGAAGGTGACCAGGCTGTGGGTAAAGTTCTGATTCTCAGAGCTTTCAGCTTCTACATCTAAGGATGTCATCTGAATTACCAGAAGGGGAAAAAATTATTTTTTCAATTGGAAAAGAAGAAAGTTGTATTTGCATATTTTAAATAAGCCACAGTGATCTGACCTTGGTTTAAGGTTATACTATTAAAAAAAGAAGTAAGTTTATGACAAAGTTTGTTAAGAGAACAAATCTCAGACCTGGATTTTCAGTGGGGGCCGGGGAGTAGCAGTAGGAAAATTAGACCATCCTACTTGGAATTTCCTGAATAAAACAGCATCTGAGACATTCCTGAACCTATACAATTCTAAATTCAAGTTTTAAATTCACATATCTTACAAAGGAAGAATAAATGTGTGTGAGGGGAATGGAACATGTAAATCCATTCTTCACACACACACACACACACACACACGGCCTTAATTCAGCCCCATAATATAAGACACTACTTACCTCATCTGTGCCCCTAAAATATGTGCAGTAAACACAGGCTGTGTCTACTTCCAATAGTTCTTCTTTAACAGACGAAGAGATCAATTGCTTGTGACTCTATAAAAAAAGAGACACAAATTTTGGTTTGGAAAACTCAAACTAGCTTAGAGATAGTTTTAAAAGAGATATTATTGACTACAGTCAGTTACCAGTCCCTTTTCACTAGACTTTTTAAAGGTGAAACCCCTCACCTGGAGTAACGGGGACAGTGCTTTCCAAACTGAGTAGGTGAATTCATTCTAACAAACTGAGTTTGCCTAAGTCCAAGTAGGGCTCTTATCCAATCTCTGCCCTGAGATTTCAGAGAGGATTTCAATGGGAAAATGCTTTGTGAGGAGTAAGTTTAATCTACTTAATTTTTATTGTAATTACAACTACTGTGCATTTGTTTGTACTATCATATTTTTGTTTTTAATTTACCAAACTTTGCTTGATTTTTTTCTCCTTTTCTACCTTCTGATGCTGTGATTACATTTTCTGTATTCATTTGTTTTACTCTTTACTTATTTAAAAACTGCCTTTTAGTCTTTTTTTCACAATGTTTAAGCTTCAATTTTAACAAACATACTTGATTTAACAATATCTAAGTATAATAATTATTTCTTCCTCCTAAATAATTAAAAAACCTTAGAACTGTAACACTAAACAACTTCTTACATTGTTTTCTAGTGTATATATTTGGTTTTAACGTCTTTTAATATTCTACAAAAGTACTCATCACTATGTCTATTTTTATCAGTGTCTCTTGCATCCTGCCCCTTGCATCCTGCTCCTTTTTCTGGGGTCTATTTTTCCTAAATCGGGTCTTTTATTAGTTCTTCTAGTGAGAGCCTATTAGTAGTCAAAGCTCTCAGAATGTCTGAAAAATGTATTTGCTCTAGATTATTCTTATATAGAAGTTCAGCTGTGCATAGAATTTTTAAGATTTGAAGATATTCCATTTCCTTTTGGCTTCTATTGCTATTTACGAGTGGTCCACACTAAGTATAATGGTTGATTTGTAGGTAATCTGTCTCTGCTCAGTTTAAGATTTGCTTATAGTTCTTGGTTTTATATATACATATATAAAACCTTTTTATATTTCTATAATGTGAGTTTTATATATAGAAATAAAATCTTGCTTGAGATTCAGTGTACTTCTTTAATTTGATGACTTCTTTTGAGTCTGGAAAATTCTTAGCCATTTTTTCCAAAAATGTTCTTTCTGCCATTAAATCTTCTCAATCTATCCTTTATATCCTTTGTATCTCAATCTATTCTTTTTATTTCTTTCTGTGTACATTCTCAAACCTATTTTCAGTTCTTGTAATTCTTGCCTTAATTTTGTGATCTACAATGTAATTTTTGAGGGTATTTTTGACATAAAATTCAAAAACTATTTCTAGAAGTAATATGTGGTTCTTTTTCAAATCTGCCAGTTTAAATAGACAGATAGATAGATAGATGATAGATATAGATAGATAGATGATGATAGATAGATAGATGATAGGTAGATGATAGATGATAGATAGATGATAGATAGATAGATATAGATAGATAGATAGATAGATAGATAGATAGATAGATAGATAGATAGATAGATGATAGATAGATAGATAGATGATAGATAGATAGATAGATAGATAGATAGATAGATAGATAGATAGATAGATAGATATAGATAGATAGATAGATAGATGATAGATAGATAGAGACAGAGAGACAGAGAGATAAATCCTATTACCTCTTTGTAATTTTATCCTATCTTTCTCTCTTAAATTTTATTTCCAAACCTTTTCAAAATTTTACATTTCCTTAAGATCTTTGAGATGCTAATTTTCCTGCTTGTGTTTTTACTGACTATCCATGAGTCTTGTGGACTTGGATTGTGAAAACATCCCTGTTTTGTATTTAATTCTGCTGTGAATCCTAGGAGTTTTACTGGTCCAGGAAAGCATAATTTCTGTTTGGAACTACCAAACAATGCAAGTAGTATGACTATGGGCCCAATTTATGAATAATCCCTGGGAGTTCTATTACTTACAAAAGAATTACTTTCTCCTATCCTCAACTCCAAACTCTTACTTCTCTGTTCCACTAAGATTTTTTTAGGAACATTCTTAAGAATGTGAAGCCCTTTAGCTTTACACTAGAGTTTTAGTTTCAACACCCCAAATCTTGTTGGCCAGGACCACATTTCTTAGTATTAAATCCCTAGTTCTGGTCTTTACTGTTCATGTAGATTATGGGCCCAATCTTGGTCTGTCACAGTACCAGCTGTCACAGTGGGAGCACTGGCTTTGAGCTGTTGTTGTTTTAATTATTTCTGGCTCCTGTGATTGCCCATTATGTCTTTAAGCTTGACTTTGCGTAGTGAAATATAAAAGGGGAGCTAAATTTATATTCACTTATTTTGTCTTGTGATTGAGAAGTGTCCTGGTTTATCTTTTATAATCTTATTTTTTTAATATCTTCTGATTGTTTCCAACCTGTAACTGTATATTTGCAATTCTTAGTCTTATCTAATTTTATAGGATCATTCTTATTTCGCCTACACATTTTATTACTAGTAATTATGTAACAACAATATTAGAGTGAAGCCCCGTAGAACACCCTGTGGGCTCCAACTGCGCCCTGTTTGCCTCCTGGGGAAATCCCACACTCCAGGCCCCCAGCCCAGGCCCCAGCCCCAGCTGCAGAAAGTTCCCTGATGGAGGGGCTTGGGCGAAGGGGCCAGCTCCTCTGCTGCAGGTTGCTGGCAGTTGGGGTGGGTCTCAGAGTAATGGCCTGTGCTGTTCTTCAGGGTAAAGGCTCCAGAGACAGGCAGCTATGATGCCCTGGGATGAATTCTAGACACCTCACGGCTGCCAGGGGGAAAACTCGGCCCAAGGATAACAGTTCAGGTTGGTGGCGTCTTGGATCTTGGCAGACATCGGATTGAGCCCCCAGTCGCTCACCAGAAGTCCGTGTCGCTGCCCTTGGCCTCCTTGAAAGCTGTATAAGTTTGCTATGAAGGCTGTGCAGTTCACTCCCTCATTTCGGCCTGTGGACGTCCGCACCGCCTTTGAGCCAGAGCCTGTCTTGCCCTTGGCTGGGCCCCTAGGGTCAGGCACCCCTGCACTGTGAGGTTGGGGGCTGGGTCGAACCACTGGGATTTGCCAGATAAGTGGCACAGGGTAAGACTCCTATGGAGGATGCTGGAACTAGGGCCCTCTGGCGCTGGGGGGTGAGGGGGTAGGTGGGGGTGTAGGGAGGCACTAGGTGTTTCCCATCCTAGGACTCCCCTGCTGTGGAGTCGGTCTCCTGAGATCCCGCCAGGACTGGGCTTCCTCTGAGAAGAGAGGGTGAGTCCTCTTTTTTGAGGAATTCATTACTTATCTATCAATCTAGTTTCTGAATGTATATATTCAGAATATGTGTTCTGAATACGGCAAGCCCTTGAATAACGTAGTTTCGTTCAACATCCTTTTACTGCATGCCTAGGAACTTAACTCTTGCTTATTTCAATTAGCCTATGGGAAAATTGTTTTTGTTATATTTCCTTTCACTTGAAGTCACAGAAGCTATCACTGACATTGGGGACTTGCTGTGTGTGTGTGTGTGTGTGTGTGTGTGTGTGTGTGTGTATTCATTTGGAAATAATATACTTTCCAGATACTATCCAATTTGTCTTCTAAAAATATTTACAAATGTTTGTAGGTGAAGAAAACTGCACAGGGAAACGAAATGCCTGAACAAAGACTACTTAACCTCTTTGAAGGAAGAGACTTTCAGTACCTATTAATGTATATATTGAAGTATGCCCAGTTGGCCTTAAAACTAATATCCCAAGAAACATCTAAGGTTCTTTCTCAGTAAAATGCCCCAAGTACAATGATAGAATTAGAATAATCTAGCTTTGGGTCCAAATACAAAGAAATCCCAAAGGGTCCACTAAACTTTTCCCTAAAATGAGCCAGGCAAGGGCTTCATTGGGAGCATATTCAGGAATAATTTCCTGCCACCCCCACAAAAAGGTTGAAACAGATTGTCAAAATCTGGCCTTTGCTTTGGGCTGCCCCAAACTGGACCTGAATTCTGTGCTTTCACCTATAAGGAAACCAAATCTTCAAAAGGGACTTTATAGAGGTGTAACTGTCACTTTTTCACCCAGTTTTTTTATTTTTATTTACATTATAGTAATTATACATCCAAGGTTGGGTTTTCTGGAAATCTTAATTCTATTAACCCTCTCTGGTTTATGAGAAGAGTAAACACAAGGAGCCAAACTCTGGTATTTGTAGAGCAAAGTGGCTGTAGCTAGCCTGAGAGTTGCTGGATACTTACACTGTGCCTCTTTGTTTCCACAGAGCTAAGAAATCTGAAAAGTTATTCAGTGTTCTTAACAGCTGAGAGGGATTGGAAATTAGTCTAATCACAATTGTGGAGCCCACTTCATGAGTAGGAAGGTCCCATACCCATGTTTCTAGCAGCTGAGAATGTTCGTAGGATGTTGAGATTACAGATAATACCAGGTAAGAACCCAAATAAGGCTTCAGGTGGAGAGGTAACAGAGCTGCCCTTATGGACAAAATGGGCTGCCTGGGACTCTTTCCCACTGATGACAGCACTATCTTAGGAATCACAGTTTATCTTTTAAATAAATATAAATTTCTTTATGTAATTTCCCTTTTCATTTTTTTGTTCATTTGTTACACAATAGTGAGGTAGTTTGAGATTAAAACTGACACGCCACTTACCATGTCTTAATTTCAGTAAAGGAAATGAGAAAAAGGGCATCTTTATGTAAAATATACCTATTTATTCACCTTTTAATGCAAGTAGAGTGTGCATTTTCTAAAAGGATCTTATTAAAATAATTATTTGCTTCTCAGTCTCAGTTTGTTCTAATCCTAGTAAATCCCAACCATATAACATTATAGTATGTGCATAATAAATAATCAAATTTTTAAAATATAAATTCAGTCCATTGCTTTGATGATGTGGGCTCAGCACACTTGAAGTTTGCATTCATTATCGCATTGATCTAGGCAGGCATGCTTGTCCTGAATACAGCACGCCCAGGAACAACGTGGAACCTGCGCCTGAGCTCTGCTGGGTGTTAGAAATAAAAACATTTCCAAGACCAAGGGCCATATCATTTCAGGAGAGACATAGACAAGTATACCAACAATTACCAAAAATAAAACAATAATTTCTAAGATAGAAATATCCTTGGGATTCAAGGAAGATAGAAGAAGGACATGTTGATGAGCTTGGCAAAAATTTAAAGAAGGCTTAGCAGAAGAGGTAGCACTTGAGAAGGATCTTAAAATTTGCTGTATCACCCTGGCCAGTGCCGCTCAGTTGGCTGAGCATCGTCTGTGCACCGAAAGGTCACTGGTTCAGTTCCCGGTCAGGGCACATGCCCAGGTTGCGGGCTGGATCTCTGGTAGGGGGCATGCAGGAGGCAGCCCATGGATGTTTCATTTACATGATGTTTCTCTCTCTCCCTTTCCCTTCCTCTCTCTCTAAAAATCAATAAAAAATAATATTTTTTAAAAATTTTCTGTATCATCTAGAGCAGAGCTCTCAGCTCAGCCAGTGTCCCTCTTCTTGAGGAGATGTAGATATATGTGGGGTTTTGAGTTGTCACAATGCTTGGGCACATGCCTCCATAAGTTTGGTGGCCATGAGCCAGGGATGTAAAATGTTTTGTCAGGGGAGGACATTTCTGCACAATGAAAAGTCCTGTACTCACATGGTTTTTTAATGTTTGGACATTCTTTCTTTTCCTCACTTAATGTTTAGACATTCTTATAGATAAAAACCCAATTTATAATCATCTGAACTTTTAAACTCAACTGTTTTATATATAAACAAAAAACAATTTTTGTATAGTTTATTTACTGAATTTTCCAGAATTAAGGCTCTGTGTAAATTAAGAAAAGATTGGGGAAAAAATTTTGGAACTCTTTCAAGAGTATTTTATCATTCCATCAAAAACAGCACTACTCATGGTACTGACGAACCTAATGTGTCTGTCTGCGTTCGCAGCTGTCCCATTCTAGGTGAATCTCTATGTATATATGCATGTATGTATAATATTTTCAAAAGGTTGCCCTGGCTGGTGTGGCCCTGTGGTTAGAGCATCTACCTGCACACTGAAGTGTCTCTGGTTCAATTCCCAGCCAAGGGTGCATACCTGGGTTGCAGGTTCAATCCCAGCCCAGCAGTCACAGTACGTACGGGGGCAACCAATCGATGTGTCCCTCTCATATTGACGTTCCTCTCTTTCTCTCTCTTCCCCCCTCTTTCTCTCCTTCCCTCCCTCCCTTCCACTCTCTCTAAAAATCAATGGAAAAAAAATATCCTCAGGTAAGGATTAACAAACAAAAAAAAAAGTGATGGAAGCATAAATGTTTTGACAATATGCAATTCAAAATTGAAAATCCAAATTTATTTATTAATATTAGATTCAAGTATGTAACTACTTCATTAGGTCTTTGAATATAGATGATCCTAAGCATTTATATAATGAAATATATATTATTTTTAAATCCTTTTATTTTTCCTACATATTACTCTTAGAATTTTATAGACTTAATTTTTAATGAGTTAAATATAATTACAAAAAGCAAAACACAGATCTTAAGTCTGTATTTTAATGAGTTTAACAAATCTATAATCTATACATTCAATATCCCATCAAGGTATAAAACATTTCCATCACTCTACTCACCTCATGCCTCTTTATCATTAATCTCCTCCCTTCTCCAACCCCAAATGGGCAACCAGTGTTCTAGTATCTAAATTCATTGATTAGTTTTGCCTGCACTTAAATATCATACAAGTGGACTCACAAAGAATGTACTCTTTTGTGCCCAAATTTACCCAATATAATGCTTTTAAGATTCATCCGTATTGCTTTGTGTATCAGTAGTTAGCTCCTTTTTATTGCTGAGTGGGATTCCATTTTATGAATTTTAAAGTTTTGTATGTAGGTAGGTTACGTTATGTATACATTTTATTTCAGGATAATACAGGGGGGCTTTCAAATATTTGCTGTAAAGGGGGAGGAGGGGATTGGGTCTGATAGCTTGAGAACCAATGGTATAGTGGTTAATAGCACAGAATTTATAAAAGAATGATCCAAGGTTAGAACGCAATTCCTGATTCGTTTGCTTTTTGACAGGGATTCACCAAATCTCTGTAAGCCTTGGTTTACTCATCTTGCAAACTAGGGGTCCTAGTAACAATCTTTACCTCAGTAGGTTGATGCAAGGATTAAATTAATTACCTTAAGTAATGTATATATGCCTGACACACATTTAGCTTCCAATTCTTGGAGCACATGGCCAATTCAGTATTTGGGTGACTTTAAGAACCTGCTCTCTCTCTCTCTGAGTGTATCCATCTCCTACCAAATTTGACCACTGACTAGATTCCTAAATTTGCCACTGGTAGGATTTGGCTCCTTTCCCAGCAGGAAGTTTACAGGAGGCTGCCTACCTCTATCAGACGGTCACCACATACCAGTATCACTTGGTGCTGCTGCTCTGATTACATTTATGAAAGGAGATGCCTCTCCTATTAGGGGTCGAACTGGGAGCCAAGGTGAGGCTCAGAGAACAAGAGATAAGCTTAGACTAGAAGTGACACAGGAATCCCTGGGATCTCAGGTGGCATAGCCCCAGTTCCCCAGGTACATGACTATATAGGAATTTGAAAATAAGGTCAAACTAGCCATAAATAATTCCTTTACGTGGAGTAAACTCTGAAAAATATGTATTTATCAGAGGTCAAAGTCAGGACTGCCTTTCTGGTGCCAGAGTAGGAGCAAGGATAGCTTTGTGTCTCTTTAAATGAATGGCTTTTTCATATGTGTGCAAACTCACAGAACATGTACAAAACAGAAGACATAAAGCCACTTGCTATTACCTCAGTTTGATAGAAACAAAAGGGAACACCCTTCACCGAAAGGAAAATTAAAGATGACAGCTTTTTAAATCACTCCAGGTAGAGTACTGTATAATCTGGTAATGGAGAAAGGGCTGAGCTTTTTTTATCTCAAGAGTTTTGGGCTTTCAGAAATCTAGACCCATTCTCATCTGGCCCAAGGACAATCAGAACTTCCCTCAAGGGTCCAAGAAGGCACAGCAGGAGAAATAGCACAAATACATGAGCTATTTCATCAGGACACCCTAGAAAGGGACCACCAGGCATTCTTTACATTCTGGGCTACCTAGGTCTAGCTTGACTCTGTTGGGGAGTGGGAGGGTGGGCAGGGTTCAAGCCTAAGCACACATAGATGGTTACCACTGTTTAGAGGTCGAGCTGACCAGGCAAACAGAGGTCGAGGATCCCAGGGAAATATAATCTATACATTCATTTAAGACGTGGCTAATAGCCAATTTCCCACTTACAACCGGTGCTTAAATTCATAGCATATGAATTGTGTATATGTTCAAACTGCTATAATATAGTTACATTGCAGTTTTCACTAAAAGCCTAAAGGCATGGACTACTTTAGAGCAGTGATCATCAAAGTTTAGCATGCATTGGAATCACCTGGATGTCCCATTAAAACGTAGACTGCTGAGCCCCAGCCCCAGGGTTTATGATTGCTTAGTTCTTGGGCAAGCCCTGAGAATTTGCATTTCTAACAACCTTTCAGGTTATGCTGATGCTGCTGGCCTAGAGAATCACACTTTGAGAAATACTGCTTAGAGGACCTTCAGTGGCCAAAGAAAATCTTGTTACAATCTGACTTTTACTTGGAGGAAGGAATTATCCTGGGGACTCCTTACCAAACCAGGACCTCATGGGGAAAGTAAGCTTTCAGGTCCTTGCTGAGTTCAGCAGAAATAAAATGTACTCTGTGCTCTAGTTCTCATGGTACTAAGCACCCTGCCTCCTGACTTCATCTAGGCCAGGACTTCTGCTTCAACTAAGAGCTGCAAGTCACCTCCTGGGAGTCACCAAATTTTGTGTCTGTCTCTCTGCACTGTTATCAGTCTGGCCCTGGGCCTGTGGACTTTGGTTTCCAATATCCCCCACCACTCTTGGGAACCCTTATTTTGGAGGAGTCTAATCAGTCTAAAGAGCAATTTCCTATGGACAAATCTTCGGCTGAATTAGTTAAATTCAGAAAATCAGAACAATTCAAATCTTTATAGTGGATGAGAAAATGTAGTGAATATGCTCTGTGAAACATTTTTAAATTAATCAACTTAGAAGATAGTATAAGGTAGCAAAGACTTTTTTTTCAGGATGATATAACAATCTCTCCTTCTGTTCTCAAAAACTTATATATTTTATATCAAAAATACAGATCAAGACAGTGAGTCTGCTTGGGATAAATAGCCTGCATTCATAGATTTTGTTTTGAATGACACAAATCAAAGTCAAAGATGTTATTACAGTAAATTCTTTTTATGCTAAGCCTCTCGCATCTACAGCTGGAACTGTTTGAATGAACTGTACCATCACCTATGCTTGTGAGAATCTTCAAACAAATTATATTGGCGCTGGGACAAAATGAAACAATCAGTAATTCATAGAACTTGCTCTGTCTTCTCTGCCTTTCTTATCTTGTAATACACTTAGGGATAATGTTTATCTTTCTTTTGTTATTACTTGGAACCTATGTTCCACCTTTCAGGGAGGTAACTGCATTTGCCAAAATTGAAATTCACTTGATCTTTAAGCCTTTTGTAATGTTGGCAAGAAGTAACTTCCTGTTTCCTATCAATAAAAGCCAACAAGGCTACTGAGGCAGATACATGCGGGTTGAATTTCCTTTCAAAAATAAATATTGGTTTAAATCTTAAATGAGAAAAGGTTGAGCCAAATGCATTACACTGGATTTCTGAGACATGATGAAACCACCCATCATTTCCCTGTTCCCCTTTCACACCCCCAATGAACAAATCACCTCCTGAACAAAGAGAGAAATGTTTGATTCTTTCGCAAAGAATCTGGAATATGTCACTGGACTTTTAATTGAGAATGAACTCTTTCATGCACAAAAGAGGCCACTGAGTACACAATAGACAGATTAAATTTGATCCATCTCATAAGAGCAGGACAGGGTCAACCTGAGAAGTTGTTGATCTTGACATGAAAAAAGTTACAAGACTCTAGTCTTCTTACTCTAGGGACTGTATAAATTAATCTATGAGTGAACTATAGAAAGGATTTTAAAATAAGGGATTTTTCATTTTAGGGAAAATACTATCCAGAGAACATAGAAAATCCTTGAAGTCACAATAGTTGCTGTACTGCATTCTTTAGTGTTGGGTTTAGGATTTTTAAATTGAAGCTATATTTTCTGTTACACTCCCTTACTCGGAGGTTTATCCTATAGATGTTTGGGGGAAACCACAGGGCCCGAAACAATAATTATCAAGAGGATCTCTTTTCTATTCAAAAAATTCATACCACAATTTCTACACTTTAATTTTCTACTCTCAGTCTACACTATCCAATCACTCCCCCAGCACAGTTCACATAGAGACACATACAAAAAACACACACAAAACAAAACACCTTTGATCTTCCTTTCCTCATGCCCCAGCCAGTTTACCTTACCCTACTGAGGTGCAGAGCAAAGAACACAGGATTCAGAATTGAAAGGAGCATATTCTGGCCCTGGCTCTGCTACTGACTAGCTGAGTGACCTGGCCCAAGTCACTGTGTTGGAAGAAACAAGTAAAATGATGGCTGCATAGTTATTGTGTGTGTGTGTGTGTGGGTGTGGGTGTGGGTGTGTGGCACTCTATCTACATATTATTACCAACTCTGTCCTAGAATAAGAGACTACCTCTAATGGAGGCCATGGCACAACTTCATCTGCAGCCTTTGGAGTCATGGTCAAGAAAGAATCGTAGGAAGTTCAACTGGAATGTTTGTTTTACTGGTGATGAAACTGAGGCTTGGGGATGTTAAATTACTTACCAATGTCGTCCAGCTAAAGCTAGAACCTTGACCTCTCCCCCTGCACCACTTTACTGAACTCTCCCAGCTAATTCTGGTTTCATGGAAGAAGAATGTAAAGTAGAGAAGGAAGGACTGAATTTGTGGGATAAAAAAGAAGATAGGTGTGGAAGGGGTATCAGAACACAGCCCACAGCCCGGGGTTATTGGTGCCAGAGGGGCTGAGGAGCACCTAGAGAGCCACGGGCTAAGGAGGGGAAAGCATGTGCGGGCTGGCACACGGCGAGGGGAAGGAGGGAAGGCGGCCTGCGGGTTTAGGATCTTTAAAAAAAGTGGACATGGAAAAGCTGTAATCTATGAGATGTGTGTGTGTGGAGAAAGTCACCCTGGTGAAGAGACAGAATAATTGAACCTATTTCATAATATCAAGAGCAAATTTGATATATTGGGTACACATGTCACATATTTGCCCTAGGAATCGAGCAGTCAGGCAAGGTTGCTAATAGTCCCTCCTCTGTGCGGACTAAAAGGCTCTACCAACCCCCTGAATTAGATTGTGTTAAATAATATCTGAGGGAATAACGTTCTGAAGGCAAACTTAGGGGAGTGAAATAGACTAGTTCTCATGGGGACGGGACAAACCCTTGTTCTCATACGCACTTCCCCACTTCCCTCAGAGCCTCTCTGAGCCTCCGTCTTCTCATCTGCAGGATAATCATAAGCCTTCGCGGAGTCTGTGCAAGTGTTTGAAATCATCGCACTGCCAAGCAGAGTGTCTGGTATGTAACAGAAATGCCTGGTATGCTTCAGAAATGCTAGGTCCCTTATTAAGCTAAAGAAAGAAATGATCCTAGAAAGGGCAAACATATCCCAGCTCAGATGCTTAGGCTAGTGAGCCAGCACTTTCCCAAGATGTGACAGGGTGTTGTAAGGGAATCGCGAAGGACGGCGAACTTTCACTGTAACTAGTCGTGTTCAAGTTAACAGACAGTGCATTAAGCACTTTGAATATTCTCGTTTAATCCTCACTGTAAACTTGTGAAATTGATATTTCCCACTTTAGATGACAAAATGGAGACTCAGACAGACTAAGTAACACTGGGTTACCAGGGGCATTGCAGGGACTCCAGCCCAGGTCTGAACAAGGGAAACCACGTCGGAATCTCTTAGCTCTCCCTCATATTGCATGTTCAACCGGGCATGACCTCACGGGAGTGCTATGTAAAATTGTTCTTTTGACAGAACAGGGCAATAAAGGCTTAATTATACTTTTACACAAACACTCTCAACAGTTGAAATGCTAGTTTCAGCTTTTTTCTCTGAGTCCGAGCTGCTCTCATCTGTCTGTGACAAGGGGTCCCTCCAACTGAACTTCAGCGTTTTCCATTTTGGGCTAGATTTTCCTCCCTGGATTGATGTGAGCTCACCACGAGGCAGTCAATGCCAAAGGCTTGTGTCAGTTTTCCACTGCCTTGGTTTAAATAAACACTTCATGCTGGGGGGCGGTGCTCCCTCACTCACACAGATGCACTGTTGCGCGGGCACACAGCCTCACAAAGACATACTTTGTCATGGTTCGCTTGGAAAAGTCCACATGAAAAAGGGGGAGATGGATGAATACCATAGCCAAGGAGAGAAAGGAACTAATTTAGAGATAATGAGTGCAAGGCCGCCTCCGCAGAGAACAGCGTGTGTCCTCGGGCGGCAGGCTCAGCCTTTGGGCAAGATTACACTTCCAAGCCCTGCTCCAATGACCTGTTTTTAAGCACAAGTGAAGGGGAAATATAAAAGAGGGGGGAAAATACTTATTCTCCCCAAACAGCAGTAACATTCAGAGAAAATTAACTGTTGCTCTCACAAAGAGACTCTTTTTGCAATTGCAGATGTGAAAGGCGAGAACCCACCACCCCCACGTGTGAAACTCGCCCTGGGTCGTCAGAGAGGACACCGTTTCTCCCAATGGTCAAAAAGTGCCCGGAGGAGCAGTGAAAGTGTGTTCCCATATTTGCATCCTGCCTCAACATCTGGGAAGCTCAGAAGCTTCTGAATGGAGCAGCAAGCCCCCATCTGAGGTGACCTGCTCACAGCATGGGTCAGTTCATGAGAATGGGGCCCTTCTGCCATGGGGACTAATGACAGGGCAGGACAGCCTGCCGAGGAGAAAGCCCTGAGCTTGGACAATGCGTACAAAAGCCTGGTTAAGGAGCACTTCCAAAGTCATCCCCTCCTCACCCCGCCAGCCGCCAGGACGTCTAAAGGTGGGGGGGGGGGGGGTTGGCATGATAAAGATGATCAGGGAAAGGAAAGCCTGACAAGAGGGTTGTCTCTGAGTGACTCAGACGTCCCCCCTTCCCACACATCAACTCTATTACAACTGATCGCCTCCTCTAATCCCAACCCAATGCCTGGGCCATTGCTGGCTTTCCCAAAGGTAAGCAGGAGATATTCTTTCCCAGCTGCCCGCTTTTCTCCAGTGTGCGGCTTCCCCAAATCCCCTTTAATAAGGATTACTTGCATGTAAGTCAGCTTTCTTTTTTGATGCCGTAACAACAGTGTTCCTTGTAATCCGGCCAAGTACAGGTTATTTTCAAAGCCATGAAAGCTGACAGGTGTGTGCTTCCTGCCGGCAGGTGAGATTGGCAGCTGCCACTCAGATTCCAAAATATGTGTAAGTATTGCTTCCAGGGAGGGTCGGGACCCATTTCCTTCCCCTCAAACTGTTCCCCACAGGGAAAGTAAAGTTAGACAAGGGGAATCTTCACATGTCCTAGACATGCCTGTCCTCGCCTTCTGAAGAAGGAGCCCGATGGAATCACCTTAAAAAGACTCATCATGTGAATATATTTGTCAGCCTCAGATAATTGTATAAAATGTGAACAATTTTTTTTTAAATTCAGATTTAAGATCAGTAGCAGATCCTTCTCCATTATAAAAAGGGACATGTGATTGCTTTTTTATAGTCATTACTTGGCGATGAGATAGAAATTTCAAAATATGGTTTAGATTTGTGCTTCTCAAATTTAAAGTCTATCAGAATCTTTTTGAGAACTTTGTAAAAACACAGAGGCCCAGGTCTTACCCTGCTGAGCCTCTGATTTTTTTATTAGCTCTCCAAGTGACTGATACTCACCAAAATTTGAGAATATCTGGCTTAAACAAACATTAAGTACTCTGACTGACCCCTACTCACATCTCCTAATGGCATAGCCTCTTAGACTGCTGGCTCCATCTGTCTCATTTAAAGCAGAACCTCCCATATGTTAAGTCAGTCCACCCAGAATTTCGCAATTGCACACACCGCTGTAAAAATGAGAAAACAGGAAAAAAATGAGTCAAGATTACAAGTGTCTTTTGTCTCTTGTGTACATGTCACTGATGCTCCCAAGCCTCTATCTTCAGTCCTGGTCCCATATATCCAACTCCACCTGCATGTATGACAGACACCTGAAAGAGCATGTCCAAAGCCAAGCTCTTCATCTCTCCCCCCAAAAAGCCCGATCTTCCACTTGTATTTTCTATTTGGGGATATAAAAGAGAAATGAATCATTATCCTTAAGATAAAATCTTTTTAATCATAAAGGATAAATTCTTCTAATCTCAAAAAGGCCATGTAAAAATTCTTACTAATCAGTGTAGCAGTCCAGTAGTCTTCTAAATCGTAAAGAATTTACATTTATAGCTATTCAGATCCAGGTTATAATTTCAACTCACTCACTGGATAAAATGTGGAATAACTTATGAAAGCTCTCTAGGCCTACTTTTCCTCAGTTCTGAAATGCAGACAATCAAACATATATCACCTAATCCTAAAACTTAAATAAGATAATTAAGTGAGATAATTTCTATGACGTGCATAAATAGGCATGGTAGACTCAAATCTAATAAATATTAAACTTTTTCCCTAACAGAAACAAATCTGAAGTTAAGACATGTTGGCTAATTACTAAATTATTGATTCTAGCAAGAGAGTTATTACCCAGGATACAGGTAAAGGAAGCAGCAAACCCACATCTCCTAGAAAAGGAAGGGAAAATGGTGTGTAGAGTTTTAATCACTGGCAAAAAGGGGTGTTGCCTCTTTTCATTCGAGACCATATCTAAAGAGAATATAAGAGAGGCTGGAATCATAATCCTTAATTAAAAATTTTGAAGGCAAAATGTCAATATAAATACTCTGCTATAATCTCTTACACAAAATAAATTGATGCAAATATAGTAGGACATGTTCATTCATTCTGAAATATAAACATTATTTTATTAAAAAACAAAAAGAACCAGAAAATGCTGGGTTATAATGATTAACATTTTTTTCACTCTAGATATATTATTCTATAACACTATATTTAATCACTAATACTATCTCTACATATTGCTATAAAAGTACTGCTTATTTTTAAAAAGATTTTTTATTGATTTTTAGAAAGAGAAGAAGGGAGAGAAGAGAGAGAAAGAAATATTGACGTGAGAGCAAAACATCCATCAGAGGCCTCCTGCATGCCCCCAATGGGGGATCAAGCCCAAAATCTAGTTGTGTGCTCTGACAGGAAATCAAAACCAGTGACCTTTCAGCGCATGGGACAATGCCCAATCAACTGAGCCACACTGGCCAGGCCTGTACTGCTTACTTCTAAAATTTCAAATGCTTTATTACCAGTGTCTTCCCTCCTGCACTATTAAAAACATTCAACTTAAATACTCTCAGTGGGAAAGGAAACTTCCTAGGAATATATAGTGCTACATTTTACAGCTCACAAAATTTACAAAGCAGGCAGTGGTAACAACTAAGGATGGCTCTCTAGAACGAAGGAATTGGTACACGACGTTCTCAGTCTTTACAAGAGATAAACGATGGCTGTGGGCCTGCAAGATAATCCAAGATGATTAACTGAGTACGCATAGAGATTTAGACTATGTGTCATGAGACATACAGGATCGAAAAATCCTTTTGTAAACTTGGGGCCAAGTCTGAGTACATTTATAAAAATAGAATCTGTTCTCCCCGAGGCCTAAGGCGCCCTCTCGCAGCCGGTTGGGTACCTAAGAAATCATGCTCAGGTCTCTTAAGCATATAAACACACAGGAGTATTAAGAGGAACCCGACTGGCTAGGATGACGAACCGGGCTTGGAGAAGAAAGGAAAGAAGCAAAAGAAGAAGCATTTATCAAGCATCCACTGTGCGCCGTGTGCTCTCATTTACTCATCTCGTTGGTCTTTACAACACCCTGCTGTAGAAACGTTATTAATCCCAGCCTGGTAGGTAGAGAAAACCAAGTCTCAGTGAGGGCAAGTAACGCGTCCCAGGTTGCACAGACTGTATACGGCGCAGCTGCGCCCCAAACTCACGTTGGCCCGATCCCCGAATCCACGGCACTTCTACCATCCCACTCAGCGCGTCGGAATTTTTAAAATTACTTGTTCCCCACATTTAACTTTGTTCTGTTTCCTCACTTCTGTTTGTCTACCCTGAGCCTTCCTACCCAAACATCACTTCCGTTCCAGTTATCATCAACAAAAGCATAGCAAGCAATTGACACTTAAATATGTACTAAAAATTTAATTAATAGCACTTTATGCTATTTTAAAAATCCCACGTCGCGAGATGGCGTCATGCACACTTCCACGTGTTGACGTCATACGGAAGAGGGGGCTAAGAGAGGCCAAGCGTCCCTCCTGGAAGAGCGGGGAGGGAAGTAGTAGAAAGGGAATGGGATCAATATTGCTGATCACTTTACAAACGTGGGTTTTTATCTTTCTAATAGCCATGCAAGTAGTAATCTCTATTACAGATGAGGAGTTTCAGAGCGACATAAGTGATTATTCGTGTCAGTATAGGAATCCTCATTTGTCTCCTTTCATTACTTTTTCTCTTATGCCCTGTTACCTTGCCTTTAAGTCATGTTTAACCCCAAAAGAGTCACAGAAAAAGGGGAAAAACACAGTATGAAAATATTTTAGGCTTTTAAGACTAAACTCAAAATACGCTCCCTCTCTCAAAACTTCTCTGATCCTTCCTCCTTACCCTCCAGTGTTGACTATTGTCTGCTGGCTACGTGCTGCAGGACCCACCAAAATAAATAGCACCTCGTTCCTGCCCTCAGGGAGCTTGTAACCTAGGAAGGTGGGAAAAGGTTACAATTGAATTGACTCTCAGATCTCAGAGCATACATCCAAATAAACTGAGCGAATTTAAAACATTAAATGCAAATTGAAAGAAAAACCTAGAAAAAATGTCAGTGAGCAATCCTGAAACGAGGAGGGATTTTAGAGCCTAAACAATAGAAGAGCACACAGAGGAGAAAAACACAATAGCTCTGATGCCTTTCTTTTCATGACATAGGTCATTTCATTTCTCGGATTCCCTCTCCATAATCTCTGCAAATTTTTTCTATTGAACTGTTCTTTCCCCTGCTGATTTGTAAGAGACCTTGATATTTTAAATACAGTCACACTTTGCATGCCCTGTATCTTGGAAATATTTTTTCTTAGACGGCCATTTGCTTTTCAATTTTGAGAATGTGTTTTTATTGGATTTTTAATGCTTATAGTACGTTGAATCTTTTTACATTATTCTACCTTCTTTTGCTTTTTTCTATTTAAAATGTCTTTCTAATCTTGACATAAAATAATTATATATTTTTCAGGTATTTTTAGAATTTTTTCCATTTAACATTCTAAGTAATCTGAAAGTCATTTTGGTGTGTGTTGGAGGCTAAGAATCCAACTAAATGTTTTAAATCAGTTATTTAAAACTATTGCATGAAATATAGTTTCCCAGTGCTTTGACTTGCCATCAGCACTGTATGTTTAATTCTTATATATAGAAACATTTCTTAGCTTTCTTATTTTGTTCCACTGGCAACTTCCTCCTTCCCCACCCCCCTTTCTTTCCATCTCCTCCACTCCTTCTTCCTCTTAACTGCATCACACCACTGAGTTTTGGAGCTATAGAGTGATTCAGTTAGTCTCGATCTTTAGAATGACTTATTAAGGGACAGTGGGGAGCTTGTACTGGTGACAGGAAAGACAGAAAACTAATGGCATTCTGGTTTAAGACATAGGCAATGAAAGGGAAAGCAAGGAGACAATTGTGAGGCTGTGTGGAGAGAGATGCGGTGGATGGAGCAATGATGTAGAGGCACGGCCTACAGGAAAAGGGACAGCTAACATGCCCCGCAGACTTCTCACGCAGGTGACCAGGATGGGTAGGAGTATTAAAAAGAAATAGGGAACCTCAGAAGAAGAAAGTGAGTAGCAGGAAAAGAGAGAATGAGATTTGGAAGGGGCTAATGACTGACCCCACCTCACAATTCTAGGTGAACAAACCCTAATCCGAGCCTAAGACTCTGAGAATGGTGCCATGTCACCTGGTAAAGTAACACTCAAGATGCAAAAGAAATGCTTGCTATGCCTGTGGCCTAATGAACAACCGTTAAATTAGTAAGAAATTAGTATTCCATATACTCTGGGAAAATCTCCATGTAATTTCACTTCCCTGCCAGAGCGGGAAAAGATACGAAGAAACAAAATGCCTGTTGCAGATCATCACATTACAGAATTTGGTCTTAATTTTTCCTTCCTTCTCTGAAATACAAAATACTACCAAACAGGAGATGGTAGCATCCTGTATTGAATCCTGCTGAGCTGTGGGGAACTTGCTGCTTCTCTTAGTTAATGATAGACTACAGCCTCTACACAGATTATTTCTCTTGAAAGGTGTTGAAGCTGCTGAGGTTATCAGGACTCTGTAAGGAGAAATAGCATCTGAAGTGCTCTTTAGACTTCCGAACAACTCGCTTGCACACCTGTGTTTTCTACTTCCAGGATATGCTATATGCCACTGAATCCAACACTCTTCAGCAAGGGCTCTCTCCGTGGAACAGCAGCAAAGCAAGCGGAAGGGTAATGTGGGATCAATGAACAACAGGGGGGGATAAAACCTGACTAAGGCCTTGGATGCAACTGTTATCTCCACCCGGTGGGCCAGATGTTAACACTCCGTGCTCCTCCCGAGAGAGTTCTTTGCTTTGACAAAGGTTTTGAGGAATGTAATTCATTAGTATGAGGCCTTTGTCATGGGTCAGTAACCACTCAGCTCCCTTGCTTGTGTAATCCTGGTTACACCTATGCAGTGGAGCCTGATTTATTACAGTCACATTGTTTTACATTTAAAGGATGCTCTCCCTTCACACTGGACCATAGATGAAAGCAGGAGCTTTTCATTTTCCTTCTTTCTTGGTCTCCTTTCTCTGACAATGACAAATTCCTCTCCTCTCGTAGGCCACCCTTTCTTCTCTCCTTCCTTATCTCTGATCCTCATTCATCTTCGTTGTATTTTTAAAAATATCTCTTGGTTTTCCTTTCCACTTATTGATTCCTCCTCCCACTTTCTCCAAATTCTTATGACAAGAAGGACAAAAAATAATAAAGAAAAACTATAGCCAGAAGGCCTAGGTCCTAGTGCCGGGTCTGATCCTAATTCACCATGTGACCTTGAACCAATGCTTTCACTTTTCTGGGGGTATTAATTTAAGTTATGAGACTTGGTCCCTTTTATCTCTAAACCTCTGTTATCCTGATTCAAACAACATTAAGACATTGTCGAACCCACAAATACACTCTAGTTTTTCTTTACTTGCTGTGAATCAACAAATGAACAAGAGCTGCAGTGTTCAGTATGGTAGGCACTAGCAACGTGTGGCTACATAAATTCAAATTTGAGTCATTAAAATGAAATAATTGTAAAAGTTCAATTATTCAGATGCATTAACTAAATTTCAAGTGCTCAAAAGCTACATGTAGCCAATGATTGCTATATTGGACAGTGCAAATATTATAGAACATGTATACCATCGTAGAAAGTTCTATTGGACAGCACTGAATTATAACAACCTAGTGTGTGTGAAGCACTGTGCAAAATACAGACATAGAAATTATAGTAATTGCCTTATTATAAAGTTTGCAATTGGGAGAAAAATACAAACATACTTGTAGTGTTAAAAAAACAAACAAAACAAAAAACAAAAAAACACTGTTCATGGCAGCATTTAGGATATGAACTGGTTTCCTATCAGACATCCCTTATTTTCAGCTCCTGCATCTGTACAATGAGGAAACTATACTAGACCATCTCTATGTTCCCTTCAGGTTGTAACTAAAATCTTATGATTCTGCTGGATTTATAAATTTATGTGATCATCTTTAGTCTGAGAATTCATATAGAAAAAGGTAGGATTTATACTGGGCCTTGAGAGACGTAAGAGGTTGGGATAAGCAGAAAAGTGAGGGGAAGGTGTATGTAGAGGATGAACCAAAACTGGTTTAAGTCAACCAAGAAGCTCTTCTCTCATTGATGGTTTCAGAAAAGCTTAGTGACCCTAAGTCAAGCATGAGGTTTCCTGTGTAGGCTGGGAAGTTTCACTCTAACTCAAAATCCTGCTCAACTCTAAGTGTCTTAGATTATGAGAGTATGAATTGGAGTGTATGGGTGTAGTGAGAGTTGAGGACATGTGAGAAGAAAGGGGGCAGAAGTTATTTGTTAGGTTCTGGTATCCAGCTCAATAGAAAATTAGCTTGGAGGCTCCTTATTCAATGGGGGAGGAGGGGCCTGGGGGGATCGAGACCATGGAGAAATGCAACGGAAATAATCTCAAGGACAAGAAATGTGAGACCATTAAGGTCTCTGCACCCTGTTGAGGAATATTGTATAAAGATGAAAAATACGATGATTTAGCTCTCTGGAATTCTTGCAACTGCCTCAAATGAACCTGAACTTCATCTTAGGCTGGATTGGGTCAGAACCTCCTGTAGCAAAGCTTTGGTCTCAGTGAGGAAAACATGATTGAGTTATGCCAGAGAGTAAAATAGTGTACTTTCCCAAGAATAAGGACTGTGTTCCCTGCCTACTTAGAAGGCTGTTCTTTCAGCAGGTCCACCTTCCTGGTGGGAATGAGTTTCAGAAGTCTGTAATCTCATCAAAGGAAGCCAAGTGACAGAGACTCTCTCCACAGGGGAGCGAACCAGCAAGTCTTCCTTTCTTTTCTTCCAGGCCCTACTCATTGTTTTCCTGGGGACTAGCTTCCAAGCTATTGAAATTTTCCTTGATCCCCTCAACCTACAATCAGATTTGTGGAAGTGATGATTTTCCCTGGATTCTTTCTTTTAAGCTCACCCTTTTGAATTACAGGGCTCAGCCAGGTCTTAGCACAATACTTAGCATTTGACATCTTGCCGTCTTAGACACTGGTCTGAAATGAGTCTGGATGCACAGACTCCCAAACAGGTTACCTTCATTAAGTAAAATTTTCTCAAGTCTTGGCAAACAGTTTGGATATGAGGTCATCTGAAGCCTTCAGGGTGTATCGGGAATCTCCTAGACTGAAAGCCATGTACAGTGGGCTGTGCACCAGCTAAAGGATTCAAAGGTGAAGCTCTCCAATTCTAAACAAAGGGAACACTGTGGCAAACCTCAGGAATTTAAACATATTTATTAGAGAGGTAATT
Organism: Miniopterus schreibersii; assembly: GCF_964146895.1. Taxonomy (NCBI): domain Eukaryota; kingdom Metazoa; phylum Chordata; class Mammalia; order Chiroptera; family Miniopteridae; genus Miniopterus; species Miniopterus schreibersii. The sequence continues at coordinate 57,213,370 of NC_138111.1, read as the reverse complement.
AAATCTGTATTCTTTTATTCTACAAATTCACAGGGAAGTCCTGGCAATACTTTTTGTTTTCATACAACAAAATATGACAATCTTGGCTTCTTTTTTCTTTGCCAACTAACCAGAGGAATATAGAAATGCTCTTCTTCCTAGAAGATGGGAGAGCAGTGGCTTCTCAGCTAAACACAGACGGGTGCTTAGTAGGTAAGTCATAGTCATGCTAACCCATCCCAACAATTACTAGGCTTCGGCTTCCCATTCATACACATGCTGGAGAACCAGACTGAATGTTATCTTAGGAGTTGTGAGACAAGTTGCTGGGGTCGTGGGTGAAGGAAAAGAGGGACATAGAAACATACCCCTTTGAATTAAAAGGCTCACCTTTTTAATATTACTTTGATAAACTGCACTATGCTATAGCCATTTTGATATCACTTGCAGATCAACGGTTGATTTAGCCCATCACCTCCTCTAGTCAGTGAGGAAGTGGTTGCCCAGGATTATAAGGGTGTACATTCTGTTCTCTGCTATAAATGAAATGTGGAATTGTATTGTTTCTGACATGGATTTTCCTGATACCTGCTATAATGTCAGTTATATTACGACATAGTTGGCCAAGACAGACCAGACATTGTGTGGCTTCAAAGGTCTTCTTATTTTGTTTTTCCAACTCCCTCTTAGGGGAGAGAGGAGATGAAACCTGAGAAGGAGAAATGCTTCTAAGTTTTTCAGAAGCCTACAGGGACTGCCCATTTAATTATCATCTTTATAACCAGCACCGAGAGAATGTAACACTATCCCAGTCACACAATAAATGCTAGCAGTAGTCAAATGATAGAGTTTCCTTTCCTTTTTCTTCTAGGTTCCCTAATGGTAGGAACACATCCTGTTTTGTGTCCACTTTCTAAACAATGTGTTTAAGACATATTTAAATACTTTTATTTACAAGTCCAAGAAAACAGCTGCTCAGCTCTAAATTACAGCTTTGAAGGGTGCCAGGGAAATAAACAAGGAACCACATAAGCAGTTGAATTTATCTCTTGGCAACTTTTCACAACACATTCAGCAAACAGGACACCTATGTGTGAAAGAAAAATAATGAGGCACATGCCCTATTAAGTGACAGGCTTTAGTATGTAACAAGAAAGGCAGTTTTCTATTCTCGCCACTCCAAGATGCCCACCAAACCCTCGCCCTCAAATCCATTCGAGGAATCCATCAGTGTACAGATTCAAACAAATCTCACTCCCTCCAGAAACACTCTTTTGCATATCAGGATGAAATTTTCCTCCTGGTGAATCCTCTCAAGATTCACCCCAAACACATCAGGGGCTTGTGGGGCAGTGCCACCATGTCATTCTCGCGCTTGTTCAAATAAAAGACGTGGTCTTCCTACACTTCATGGGAGTGGCCAATGCTGCCTTCTGGATTTAAAACTGTCTTGAAGCTTGTACATAATAGACTCTGTCTGTGGGGTCTGTGTAGAGAACTGGTAGTTAGGCTAGGGCTCTTTAAGCTCCAGATGGTGGCCTTGCTTCCTAGACAACACCCAATTTCGGGCTCGACAAGTAGCTCACCAATCATTCTAGTTTCTGAATTTAATACAGAAGAGTTGTGCAAGGTGGCAGAGTATGCCACCCTGAAATATGACTGTAGGAGTTCAGGACATGCCACCATAAAATATGCCACTTTGGTATATTGATTATTTTGAGCTGTAGGCTCTTGAAAAACAGCCGATGAAGGGAGAGGTCTCGCTGAACTCTCTTTGTCTAAAAGCAGATATTAAGAAAAGGACTTGGTTGTCATAAACTCCTTCCATGAGTTTTATCAACCAGTGAAGATTGACTCTTGTCCCAGAAGGGGAGACTGGAATTCAACAATGCATTCAAACATTGTCACCAAGTATCAGTCCACCTATCTACTATTCTAAGGGCCATTCATCTTTCCTAAATCTCATGGGCCCTCCCCTAAGAGGTCTGCATTCTCCTCTGGTTTCCCTGTTACGATGATATTTAGGCCTGAATTCTAAGGCCCCCTCAGAGAGTTACTCACTTTTCCCTGTGCATATCCTTTGTATACATGAGATATACATGTTAATAAACTTCTGCTTGTTTTTCTCTTGTTAACCAGTCTTTTATTACAGGGGTCTCAGCTAAACACTCAGAAGGGTAGAAGGAAGATTCTTTCTTCTCCCCTATAGTTGACATACAATTGTCAGGAGGAGGGTTTTTCCAGGTAAGTGGAACTTACCACACTAGAAGTATCAAATGACACCAGAATCCTGAACTGGTGCTAAGGCAAGAAATGTCAGGGTGTTCCAACATCCGAATTTGCACTAATGCCCGTGAGTGACAGGGAGTAATGGTGGGGAGTGAGTGGGGTTGGGCCCCAGCTGACCTGTGCTCACTTATTAGGAAGAAGATGACTGAGGATTTTCCCAGAAAAACCTGTGAATTATCTTTAATTCACATGTGCCTCCACCCAAACCCTAGAACTAGTATTAACTATTATTTTAAAAGTATCTTCCATCATCGCGTTGATATTTTAAGGTTCTCCAGCCCAGGCCACCACAACGGCCCTGAGATAATGCTGTAGCAACCATCTTACTGATGACACAGGCTAATTAGCCGGTGTTTGGGTGGTCTATCACAACACAGATTGGGGAAACCTCTGAATCCCAGCCAGGATACCATTTAGCTAAAAATGGGTTGTCTCTGTGTCCATGCAAAATGCTTTGTCCTTCCAGTGTTTTTGTCATGACCGCAACCAAGTGAGGTTTTTGTTAGTGATGAGCTAAGAATAAGTGAGGAAACTAAGGTCACATAACTACTAAGTGTCAAAGCTAGGTATGCTCTCCCAATTTAATACCATTTCCACTACCCACAAAGGTATCAATGTACTATACGTGAAGTTCAGGTTGTTCCTGACACATGATAAATAACTAGTACATGTTATTACACATATACTTAATGTTGATGGTTCTTATTTTTTTCTCCAGGAACCTATCCTGTTTACTTACCTGCTATGATGCTTTGTTTAATGTAAGTTACTCATTATATCAGCTTTTAGATGACAAGCAGAAAATTATTCTATATAAAATTGTTTATCTCATTTTTGTTAACAAAACAGTGCTGATCTGTATTAAAGCTTAAAAAGTATGACAGTTTTTTAAAATATCCTATTTCTATGCCTCAACACTACACTTATATATTTGTGAATGGGCTCAGAAAACTGACATGACTTTTCCCATAATAAGTGGTAGAATATGAACTTAGATCCACCAGAGGCAACAATGCTTAAGGACCTGTAAATACTTACATCTCACAAGTTTATGTGGCTGTGAAAAGTGATTCCATTATTTAAAATAATGAATCTATGAGGGCAAGTGTTTTTGAGTGGGCAAAACTGAGTTTCATTTAGGTCTGCTTATTTTAAGGTGATGATAAGACAATCTAATATAAATGTTTAGTAAGGCATTGAGAAGACCTGGAAGAGAGATCAACAGAACCTCTTTGAAACAAATCTTGGATGAACTTGAAGCTTTAAGATGTTATTCATTTTTAACAAACAACATTTATTGAAAATAAAGAGGGCTGAAACAGACTTGGAGAATATCCAAAGTTATGGAAATGTTAGGAAAGGACAATATTTCTTGAGTGCCTACCATCTGCTATACATTGCCTCATATGCCCGCTTTACCTCAGTGGGGTGGTTTTGCTCCCCCCTCAATGAACATTTGTCAATGTCTGGACACATCTTTGTCACAATTAAGCTAGTGACACTGGAATCTGGGGCAGAGGCCAAGGGTGCTACTAAATATCCTACAAAACACAAGACAGCCCTCAACAACAAAGAATTGTGTGTTATGTGCCATCAGGTCAGCTCCAACTCCTGGCAACTCCATGAATGAGTGATGTCCACAATGTCTTGTCCTCAACAGTCTCCTCAGCAACCATAGATTCATGCCTACAGCTTCTTTTATGCAGTCAAACCATATAATACTTTGTCTTCCTCCTTTCCTGCTGCCTTCTATTTTTTCAAGTGTTATTGTCTTTTCCAAAGAATTCTGCTTTCTCATGATGTGCCAGAAGTAGGATAGCTTCAGTTTTGTCATTTTTGCCTCCAGCTATGGTTCAGGCTTAATTTGTTCTAGAACCTACTTGTTTGTTTTTCTGGAAGGCCAGAGCTTTCCTTCAAAGTCATATTTCAAATGAATCAATTTTTTCCTATCAGCCTTCTTCATTGTCCAACTTTCCCATCCTTACATAGATTACAAAGAATTATCTGGCCCAAAAAGTCAAAAGTGCTAAGGTTGAGAAATTTTGCCTTTAGTTATATACTTAAAAAAAGAAGAAAAAAAAGATTGAAAAAAAGTAAACATTCATCTGGCAATTTGGGGACAAGTTGACATACAACAAAGAAGAAACTTTTGGAGAGAGTACCTTCAGGGTTAGCACACAGAGTCACATTTTCTATTACAGGACATAACAATGACCTTTAATAAGAAATTATAAAGGGAAATTAAAATTTGCATAGAAAAATTATAAGTTTGGTTAGTTTGGTAGGATGACAGGTAACAGAGAAAGAGAGTGAAAGCAATAAAAAGTGGCCTTGAGGTTAAAGATAAAGTTGATGGTGTTCTTCATTATAATTCAATCTACACTTATTAAATTTTGCCATAAATGAAGCATATTCTCAATAATGAGTGTGTTATGAGTTGAATTGTGTCCCTCCTAAATTCATGTGTTGAAATCCTAACCCCCTAGTGGCTCAGAATTTGACCTTATTTGGAGAACAGAATCTTCACAGAGGTAACCAAATTCAAGTGAAGATCATTAGAGTGGGCCCTAATTGAATATAACTGTTGTTCTTATAAAAAGGGGAAACTTATACACAGAGACATCCATAGAGGGAAGATAATGTAAAGTGAACCGTGAGACAATAAATTTCTGTTGTTCAAGCCACCAGTTTGTGGTGCTTTGTTATAGCAGCTCCAACAAACTAATACTGACTTGTAGAACACAGCAGCTTTTATCTTTGATGGTAAAACTCTCTAGTGGAATACCTGAAGGTCACTGGTTTCTTTCACACTAGGCTTGGATAAAGGCACTGAGCATACATGTTAATAGGAAATAAGCAAGGACTCTGCTTACTTGTGGCCCCATTCTATAAATATTGTGAGAAATAATATAAAATTACTGAGTCACTGTTTTACATTTTTTTCCTGTAGTCAGGAGTTTAACAGTTTGTTAAAAGCAAAGAGTCTGGACATCCAGATGTAAATCCTGACACCACAAGGGAACTTGAAAATACTAGCTAACTTTTTGGAGTTTCAACAATTCTTATATCACAGGAATAGTAGCTATGAAGTCCTTGGCCTAGTCCTTGGTAAAGAATGCAACTATAAAATGCAGGTATAATTATTATACTAAAAACCTACCACAATGTATGAGTATGTGGTGTGAGCTTAACAATGTGCGTTTGTCCTGATTAATTTTATTTTTAAAATTTATTGAATACTTTTGCCAGACCTGTGTTAGCACCTTCACTTGTCTACATTATCTCATGTAATCACCATAATCCTATGAGATGGAGCCCATGGTTATAATTAGTTATAATATCCCCATATACATGTGGAAAAAACTTAGTTTTGGAGGTTATATAATTCAACCAAGGTCATTTTAATGATAAGTAGGAGAAACAGGTCAAGAACCCAGGTCTGTCAGACCCCTTAGCCCATATTTTAACCACAACTAGGACATCCCTCTAACTGCTTCCATATCGAGAAAAAGAAAGGAAAGAGGAGAATGATTCTGTAACTGTACTTGGAACTGTAACAAGTGCAAGTTACCAGGATCTATGGTGTTTACCTGAGCAAACATCTTTGAACATTGGCTTGCAAAGCCCCACCTCTTACATGCTGGGATCTAAAAAAAGTGACCTGGTGTTTAAGGTTGGGGAGAAAAATTACAATTAGTTTTAGTAAAACATGGGACTTGCCTCCTATGACATTTCCCAAACAACCAGGTTGTAACTTGGTGGGCTGGGATGGAGGAGTGTAAGCATTATGATCTGAAAGAAAAAGGTCTCCTCCTGCCACCCCCTTACCTTCTGCTGCAAGGACACAGCTGGTGTGTTGGCCTATGTTCCAGGCAATATGCTTTTTCTGACCTTGGGCTGTTGTCCATATGGCATTGCTTCCCCAAGTAGAAAAGGAAAGCTGTTTCGTTTTATTGAAAATTAGGTTCATATATACATAACACTCACAAAGGCATTATAGGAGTAAGGACCATTTATTAATTTGTAACTTAACGAGATGCCTCTCTGGACAAGGGAGAGGCTTTAAGGAGCCAGGAAAGCGCCTTCTTGCTGTTTGCTCAATACTAATCCCCAAAAATCCACTGCCTGAAACCAGACAAAAGGCAAATTATATGGCTGTTGAGGAGTTTATTTTTCCAGATGGTCAACCTGAAGCTATAGTTCATTGGCAGATTAAGTCTCCTAATACAGAGAAATGGAAACCAATCATGTGTTTAATAAAAAGCACAAAGCTTGCTTCTCAAACAAATTATTTGGAAACATGGAAGGTGTTGGAGAGAGTGTATAAAGGGGAGTGCTTGCCACATATTGAGTTACATCTTTCATGTTTGGCCAGTTGGTAAGAAAACAGAGCTGTGAAAACTGCTTTCCAATTGTCCCAGTGATTCCTGTTTATATTGGTCTAATTCTTCAAAGACAGCCACTTGCCTTACTACCTCAATAACGTCAAGCTGTTTCTGTTTCTGGATTCCCAATGAGCTGATCTTCCTGCTTTAATATTTCTCCATGGCAAGGAAATATCTATCTATCTATCTATCTATCTATCTATCTATCTATCTATCTATCTATCTATCTATCATCTATCTATCTATCATCTATCTATCTATCTACCTACCTACCTATCTCTATCTATCTATCTAATCTATCTGTCTAATCTAATATATATATCATCTATCTAATCTATATATAGGACATATAAGCTGTGTAGGAGATATGTGTAGAGTATATGCACACATATATACTTCCTAAATATGATATGGACACATAGGTTATATGGGAGATGTGTGTGTGTATCTCTTAGATGTATATTTATACATATATCTCTCTCCTAGATATACACAGGGTGTCACAAAAAAAGTATATACACTATAACAGCCAATAGCCCAATTTTGAAAATAAAATGTATTTTAATAAACACTGCCTTTATAATTATTCAAAGTGTGTGTATATATTTGGGGACTATATGTGTATATATATATGTATATACACACACATACATACACACACACACATATATATATATGCCATACATAGATATATAGAGATATAGATACAGATATATGCTAGGTCTTTGATTGCATGAGGGCAGAGTGAGAGAGTAAGCTGGAAAGGTGAAATAAAAGAAAAATCAATCTATCCTACTCTTCAGCGAGTTTAGTTAATATGATAATCACTTCCATCAATCTGATTTTTCAAATAAGAATTATATTAAGCAGCAGAGAGTAGAGGGGTGGGAAGAAATGGTTAGGAATTAGGAGTCTAATTGCCTTCATGATAATAATATTGGTGGTTATACTGGTGCCTCTCATTTAATTAAATAAGTGTTTATTGTGTGTCACAGAGTAGGCTAAGCAATTTGTGCCATTTAACCTCACTGCAATATTATGATATTGGAATTTTCATTTCATAGATGATAAAACAGGCTTAGAAGCTTGTTATCCTGCTAGTAAGTGTTGGTGGAATTAGGATTCAAAACCTAGCCGTCCTACTCCAGGGATCTTACGCTTAACTACAATGCTCCCATTTTTTTACTTATTCCTTTACTCCACACATATTTTCCTTAATACCTGCTCAGTTGCCTTACATTAAATATTGGGCAAGTGCCTGGCCAGTGTGGCTCAGAAGTTGAGCATTGACCTAGGATCCAGGAGGTCATGCTTCGATTCCCGGTCAGGCCACATGCCCGGGTGCGGGAGGCAGCCGATCAATGACTCTCTCATCATTGATGTTTCTGTCTCTCTCCCTCTCCCTTCCTTTCTCTGAAATCAATAACAATATATTTTTTAAAATAAAATAAATAATAAATATTGGGCAATTGGATAAAGTCATACTTCATTCATTGAGCTTTCCATCTTTGGGGGACTCAGTCATAAAAAAATAAGTGCAGTGTGGTGATATATGTTATAGAAAGGAGTTGTGGAGAGTGCCAAAGGCCCCAAAGAAAGCAGTCCCTACTGACCCTTGGAAGAGATAGAGAGAGCTCAAAGGCACAAAATTAACATCCAGAATACCTTTCTTCTGCTCAAAACCAACAAACATGTTTTAAATAGGATTTGTCTGTAAAAACGAAACAACTTATTTTCATGCTTGGTTTCCCCTACGAATCTATTTTAAAACTCTATGAAAGAACCCTGTTTAAGATAAAGAAAATCTCTTCTATTTCCAAATTTCTCTTGTCTCCGCTCCTCAAGTCTGCTCCTCTTGACCTTGTAGGCCCTCGTCCTCTATTTTTCAGTACTTTCCTAATGAAATGCGTCTCCTCCAGCTTAGTCTCTGCTCAGCTCAACCTTCATCCTGCAACCAAGGTGAACTTTCGCATATGAACACCCAAGCATCGCAAGTCCCTGCTAAATATCCCTTGACGGTTCTCCGTGACCCTTACTAGAGTGTGCAACTTGGTTCTCCAACCTCAACTCCCCTCATGCTCCACCTTCATGACATTAACAGCTGGCTATTCAGTGGTGACTTGTTTCAGGCAGTTTAAATAGCCCATCTCCAATATTCACGGAAACCTTGAAAAGTAGGAGATTTTCACCCTCATTTACAAATGAGGGGATAGAGGATCAGGGCAATTGTGTGGCTCACTCGAGTTCATGCCAATCATAGGTGACAGAATGACAGCCAACACTGTTGTCTTCCCCATTAGACAAACGGATATTTTAAGACAAAAAGCTCAACCTTTTCATCTCTGCATTACCACCTGTTAACCTAATGCCTGGCAGTGAGTAGATGAATGAATGGCTGAATGAATGGGTAAAGGTGTCCAGTTCTGCTGCATAAAACCTTGGCCCTCAACCCCACATTCCTTGTGTCTTAGTCTCTGAATGACTGTGTTTCACAAGCTTCCTCAAATGCCACCACAAGATAAACCTTGGTTTTCTCTCCTCACTGGGTTCCAAGTGGGGATCCCCAACCTACTTGGACTCCTCTCACCCACAGGTAGAAAGCCAAAGTGTGGATGATCCTTCCAGTCCCTTGCTCTTTACTGTTTGTAAAGTGCTCTCAAAATCTCTGAGATGTCAGTGTTGGGTGGAGCCAGAGCACCTCAGTCTATATCCCAGCTCTATGGTTTAGTCGTATGACTTTCATGGCTAAATGTGTAGGTTCTTGGATGAAACATACAGGATTAATCAGAAAAGGAAGATGTTGCAGCTGCCCTGTAGGGATATATAATCGTGCTCATCTTAAAAGTCTTTAGAAGAATAGATGAGTTAATACATGTAGAGTGTTCAGAACAGTAGCTGGTACAGAGTAAGTACTCCAACTGGGTTTATTATTACTAATATAATTTTATCTTATCCTAATGCCCATGTTGAGATAAGTAGTATAAATACTATTATTTCAATTTTACTGACAGGGACATAGAGGAGAGATTAATCATGTTCCAAAGGTCATTGAATTCTAATGACTAGAAATCCACCTCCATGAGGCTTTTGAGCACATGATACACAGGAATAAAGGGGGTACATTGAACAATAAAGGTATCTCTGTCCTGTTGGTGAGGAAGCCCCAAATGGGAACACCTCAGTCAGGTCCTAAATTAGGCCTTTGTATTAGAGTTTTGCCAATCGCATTGCCACTCTATTCATTGAGTTCAGCCCTGAGGAGCAAACAAATAAAAGAGTTTTTTGAAAAGTAATTTATACTGTAAGTGGTTGCTGTTAATAAGAAAATAAATTTTAAATATGTAGACAGAGGTCACTATATGTCAGCCCCCTCCCCTGACTAATGCTTTTTACTAAGCACTTTATGCAATTGGCTTATTTAATCCAATTTTATAGATAAGGAAGTTGAGAGACCATAGCTCAATGTAAGTGGAAATAGGACTCAAACCCAGAGCTGTGGGACTTGCAAGCCTGGGCCTCCAAACAATTTTCTATCCAATATATAATCAGAAAAACGTCTTAGGCCCCATGTTCAAGTATAGAAAACTGAGAAGCACTATATTCGTATTTCTTTCTCTTAAAGGTTCTATAAAGTGATAGGCCTCTTTTTGATGTTGGACCATATACTTATGTCTTGCTTGATATCACTGGCAATACTTACACTGCGATAGATTTTTCAGATGCCTAACATAAGGCTACCACTTAATGCTAATTCCAAAACTAATAAAAATGCTCAAAAGGAAATCAGAAGGTCATTTTTAAAAAAGAATGTGATGCAGCACACTATAGCATCAAAGTCATCCTCTACATGGATGATGGAAACTGCCTATAAACAGAAAAGATATATGTGTTCAAAACTAAGGAAGAACTAGATGATTTTGCCACCCATTAATATATCCTGAAAAGAATAATATTTCAGCAATAATTATGGAGCTGCAGAGCATTTCCTGATGATGAAAGGCCTTCCAGGGGCTACAGACAAACAAAGGACCATTCACACCAATTGCTCAGAAATCCTATAGAAATGCTCATTTCCAGATTCATTTAGAACTGATACAATTATCCTTAGTGGATTGGAGGATACAAGTTCTCATAAGGAACACACAGAGATTTTTTTTGAGCTGGTAGGCAAAAATGCAATATATGTCCAGAAAAATCAATGTGCTGTACTGCAAGCTAAACTTCATTATCAGATACTCACCATTTCAGAGTTTGAAGGTGCCTCTAAAGACAAATTATTAAATCTTCATTTATTTCACTCTACCTACTCTGTCCACCACCAATAAAACTTGAATCAATTTTCTGCATATTATTATTTATTATTATTAATTTCTCTTTATTGTTGAAAGTATTACAGATGTCCCCTTTTTTCCCCCCTTGATCCCCTCCACCCTGCATCCACCCCACCCCCAGGCCTTCCCCATACCAATGTCTGTGTTGCTTCACATGCATTGACTCATTTAATCTTCATCATAATGCTATGATATGGGTTCTGCTATTAAACATTTAATAGATGAGAAAACTAAGACACAAGGACATTAAATAACTTTGACAGATTTAGACAGCTTATAAAAAAGGGGGCCAGCACTTAGTTGCAGGCAGTTTGATCCTAAAACCCATGCTTTTAATAACGACGTTTCACTGCCAATTAAGTTTTGGAGAAAAGTGATATATCAAAGTCCTGGACTCGAGTTCTCCACCAAGGAGAGAACTGGGTAATACTAAGAGTAGTTAGAAGGCAGCAAAAAGTCCTTATGTGGATAGCCATGGGTGCAAGTTCTGCTATTTATAACTTTGCCTAGTGCTGAACAATTCTGATTGATTTTCATTCACCCATTAATCCAACCAATGAATACTTATGGAACATTCAATATGTGCCAAGCTCTATGTTAGATAATAGAACATAAAATTGAATAAAATCTAATCCCTTCTTCAAGGAGATGTTATGGTGCAGTAAGAACTTTTTAAAAAAGGTTAAAGCTTATAATAAAGATATATAAACTAATCAGGAGACCTGTTGATTGGTTCTTGTGTCTGTGGGAATCATGAAGACAAATCTATATGGAAGTGATGTTTTAGAGGGCTTTGAAGGATGAGATTACATTCTCTGAGTAAAGGAGAGAAAAGTAAATCCAAGAAAAATTAAAGACAAATCTAAGCCTTAAAGATAAGAAATTACTAAGTATATTGAGAAAAATACAACTAAAGTGTAAAGTCCATGGAATGGCATGGTGCTTGATGATCGTGGGAAGGCAGGCCTGGTCCTGATTCAGAAGCTCGGTGTCCAATTATGTTAGGACCTGATTCTATTCACAGTGGGGACTCATCAAAGTTGATAATCAATGGAATAAATTTTGTATTTTAGAAAGGCTATTCTAGGAGCAGTGTTGAGTATAGGATGAAGTTTAATAGGATTGAGACAGGAGGGCTAGTTAAAAGGCCATTTGCACTGAGACAAGACACTGAATGAACTAAGTCAGTGAGGGTGGGAACAGAAAAGGCCAAGAGCTGAACTGACTAATTTTTGAGGTAAAATTAAGATAACTGGATGGCAAACTGGGCGTAATGGCTTTGGAATAGAAAGTAGTCAAATATAGAAGTGGGCAAAAGTAGGTTTAGAGTTGTAATACAATAATTAATAAAAAATAATACAAGAATAAACTCTGTTTTGTGTACTCACAACTGTAAACCTATTTTTGCCTACCATTTATAATTCTTAGATTTCTAGCATTTATGGCCAGGTGAGTGATAAAGACATACACTGACATATGAAACATGGAAGCTTGGAAGAGGAACATGAATTATAATTGCACCAAATTGTTATAATAGCTTTATATATTATTACAGATATAGATCAAACTGTTATATCTATTTTTTTAAAGAAAAAAATGTTAATTTTAAGTCTACCAGATCTGTCAGTGTCAAAATAATGTATTATTAATTTATAAATATGACAATGAATTATTTATATTTAATACTGTATACTTTTTTACTTAGCAGTTATTTATTCATTCATTTATTTTTACAGATTTATTGAGGTATACTTGACAAATATAAATTGCACATTTAAAGGTATACGATGTGATGTTCTGCTATACTTATACATGGTGAAATGATTATAATAATCAAGCTATTAACATGTCCATACTTCACTTATTTATGAATTTCTTTAGTATATGGTAAAAACTCTTAAGATCAACTCTCTTAGAAGAATATTCTCAAATTCATTTTACAAGGCCAGCATTATTCTAGTATCAAAACCAGATAAAGACACTACAACTACAGGCCAATATCCTTGATCAATATAGACGGAAAGGTTTTTGACAAAATACTAGTAAATGTAATGCAACACTACATTAAACAGATCATACACCATGATCAAGTGAGATTCATCTCTGGGAAGCAAGGATGTTTTAACAAACACAAATCAATAAATGTGATACACCACCTTAATAGAATGACATATAAAAATCATATGCTCATCTCCATAGATGCAGAAAAAACATTTAATAAAAACTCTCAACAAACTGAGTATGAAGGAAACGTACCTCAATGTAGTAAAGGCCATGTATGACAAACCCATAGCTAACATTCAATAAGGAAAGGGTGAGAGCTTTTCCTCTAAGATCATGATCAGAATGAGGATGCCCACTTTCACCACTTTGTTCAACATAATACTGGAAATCCTAGGCAAGCAGTCAAGCAAGAAAAAGAAATAAATGGCCTCCAAATCAGAAAAAAAAGAAGTAAAATAATCTCTGTTTGCAAATAGTATTATCTTGTATATAGAAAACCCTAAATACTCCACCAAAAAAAAAACCTGTTAAAACTAATGTGGGGAGCCGTTGTGGCCCCAGGCACGGAGGAGCTGCCTGGGTGAGCTGCAGATGTGCTCCCCTGCTCCCTGGGAGATGTGGGTGAGCTGCTGTGGCCCCAGGCACAGTGTCTGGGTGAGCTGCAGATGTGCTCCCCTGCTCCCAGGGAGATGTGGGTGAGCTGCTGTGGCCCCAGGCACAGAGGAGCTGCCTGGGTGAGCTGCAGAAGTGCTCTCCTGCTCCCTCACCCAGACCTTGAGGCACCAAGGCGATACTAATTTAGTTTGTGGCCTTAAATTCTAGAAAGGCTTATTAGGAAGCTGGCCCTGGCCTGAAGGGTTAAGGGACAGTCAAGCTACATACCGAGCCAAGGACTCAATCCTTCCCAACAAGTTCCCATTAGAAGCCGAGACAAAGATAGTTACCAAGGTCTGAGCTCCTGCAGGAGGCAGGATGTTTAAGCTGAAGGTGTGTCTGTGCAGCCTGGAGAGAACTACTTTGTATCTGGCAAGGGGAAGGAATGCGGGGCAGGGTGCTATTCAGCAAAAACAACAGCACCGGTATAAATTGAGCTTGGAAAATAAACAGGGCTGCAGCCATCACAAGCTGGAGTCCTCCCGATCCCATCTTTTTTGTGTCTGTCTTTTCTCCATCCTCACCCCTACTCTCAGGACCGTTCGACTCTGCCGGCGGGCTCCGGCAAACTAATAAATGAATTCAGTGAAGTTGCAGGATATAAAATCAATATGCAAAAATCAGTTGTGTTTCTATACACTAACAACAAACTATCTGAAAAAGAAATAAAGAAAACAACCCCATTCACAATAGTTTCAAATACAATAATATAATAAATTTAACCAGGCAGGGGAAAAGTCTGTTCGCAGAAAACTATAAGACACTGATGGAAGAAATTAAAGACACAAATAAAGATATCCCATGTTTGCCCTGGCCAGTTTTGCTCAGTGGTTAGAGCATTGGCCAGTGGACAGAAGGGTCATGTGTTGGATTCCCCATCAAGGGCATGTACGTCAGTTGCAGGTTCAATCCCTAGTCCCTGTCAGGGAACATGCAGGAGGCAACCAATCGATGAGTCTCTCTCACATCAATGTTTCTCTCTCTCTCTCTCCCCCTCCTCCCTCCCTTCCACTCTCTCTCTAAAAATCAATGGATCAAATATCCTTGATTGAGGATAAAAAAGGAAGAAGATATCCCATGTTCATGGATTGGAAGAATTAATATTGTTAAAATGCTCATACTACCCAAAGGATCTATAGATTCAATGTAATCCCTATCAAAATTTCAATGGCATTTTTTATAGAAGTAGAAGAACAATCCTAAAATTTGTATGTAATCACAAAAGATCCCAATACCGAAAGCAATCTAGAGACAAAGAAACAACTCTAGATACATCACACTTCCTGATTTCAAGCTAAATTACTAACCTATAATAATCAATGCAGTGTGGTACTAACATAAAAATAGACACATAGACCACTGGGACAGAATCGAGAACCCAAAAACAAATCTATGCATAAACCTTCAATTAATATTTGACAAGGGAGCCAATAATACTCCATAGGAAAAAGTCTCCTCAATAAGTGGTGCTGGGATAACTGGACAACCAGACACAAAAGAATAAAACTGAACCTCTATCTTACACCAATCACAAAAATGAATTGAAAATGTTTGAAAATGGATTAAAGGCTTAAATGTAAGATCTGAAACTTTAAAAGCCCTAGAAGAAAATATAGGAAGAAAAGCTCCTTGACGTTAGTCTTGGCAATGATTTTTTGCATATGATACCAAAAGCAAAAAAGACAACAAAAACAAAAATAAACAAGTGGGACTACATCAATTAAAAATCTTTCAGCACAGCAAAAGAAACAATCAACAAAATGAAAAGGCAACTTGGCAATCCTAAAGAATAGGAGAAAATATTAGCAAGTCGCATATATGATGAGGGGTTAATATCCAAAATACATAAAGAATTCATATATATATTCATATGTACATATATATAAATAATCTTGGTGAATATCTAACTGCTTATTGGAATTTGGAGTATTTTCCCTAAGAATTATGTTGAATTATTTAATAACAAAGGCATATGTGATTACAACTACTTCTTACCTAGCCTTGTAGAAACAAGTTGCTCAAAATAGGATTCGACTCTGACATGAATGAACCATATCTGAGACATCTGAGAGTCTGGGCCAATTTTATCTTTCCAAGTATTTATGCATAACTGCTCCCTAAAAGGGACAACTGGTTTGAAATCTTACCCAACTTTCTTCAAACAAACCTGCTATAAAAACCTTCAGCTATCTACATACAAAAATTACTTTGACAACTTTAATCTAATATATATATATATTTTTTTTCTCCTGGGTTTGCTTCAGGTTAAGATGCCAAATTACTGTCCTTAGTGGTAGAGATAAACTGAACATTATAATCATGTGAATAGATAAAACAATCTCTTTTTGGAGAACATTTGTATGCTTCTCTTCCAACCCAGGAGCTATAAAATTTGTGGGAATATTATACCCTTAACCAATCATAGGTATAACAGTTGGCTCCATGAATCAATGAAATCACCTAATTTCATACTACTCTCTGTTAAACTTAAAATACATTGTCTCAAAAATTTAGGGACTTTACTTCTAGAAATTCAGAAACTTGGCTTTTTCTATTAAATGACTATGATGGAATAAGTAAACAATTGTAGAACAAAAGCAGGGATCAAAGACTAATCTTCATTTTGAATCATAAAAATAATCCTAAAAAGCAAGCTTAATCAAATGCTTATGTTTCTTTTGTCTTGTTTCTAAAAATATAACACTTCTAGAATCTTCTTGGGATTTTCAATTTTATTTTCTCTTAAAAACAAAAACAAACCAGGCACCTATCATCTATGCTTTAATTTTGAGGGAGATTGAGAGAATAGTAGGAATAATTCTTTTACATAGATATTCCCTTGTGAAAGACAACATTCTGATGTATTTGTTCAAATTAAATGTGTTTTCTGAAAACAACGTTATTATCTCCTGGTGTTAACTTCTCAAGATGTTTTTACTTGCATGTAACTCAGGAGTATGCACGATCATTTGCCAGCCAGCCAACACAGGCATTTCATTTTTCAAAGAACAATACATGCTCTGATCATCTTTATACTGAATTGTTCGCTTGATAGAATATGAAAATATGTACCTGTATCTTTTTGTGAGTTTCCTGTTGCTATTTCTGTTCCGTAGAAACTGTCCTGAGTTAACTAATAAATTGGCAACCTCACTAGCTCAGAAATACTCCCCTGGGGTGATTTGCTTTAAATTAGCATTGCTGGTAAACGCTTTCAAGAACTATACAATTAAGCCAGATGAACACATTCCTCAAACAATTTCAGGATTAATATTAGTCTCCTAACAACCTCGAAACCAAGATCATAATTACCTACTGCCATTTCCCCCCATTGTCCAGGTAACGGGCCCTCAATATATGACCAATTTGAAACCTGGGAATCTTGGGGGAAAGCATCAGGTCTGCTGTTGGGAAATTGAATTCAAGTGCAGTCCTGCTCCCTGAACACTCATATTCTTCTTTTCTCTTTGTGCTATTTGTTCGTCTCTATTGTGCAGAGCTATCGTTTGTGCACACATTCTGTGTTAGATTTTCTACCCGATTGAGCTTGAAAAACCAAAGCTTAAGTACTAAATGTTTCCCTAAGGCCCGAATGGACTTAAAAGGACATAGGTGCAAAAAGAAAAGAAAGGAAAATAGGGAGAGAAAACACGGCTTGTTAAGTTGTTGCAATAATCTCATGCTGAGAATAAAGACCTTCAGAGTTAAGAGAATGAAAAACACTCTTCTAAATAGATTGCTTGCTTTTGTTGCACAGGTGGCAAGGCCTGGAAATATAAGATACGGGAACAGCAGGGCAGCCTGCTAGCATTTCATTAAGCCTAGAGAATAGCAGGATTGTAGAATGGTTTCTTCCCACTTTACAAGAGGCACAGGCTACTCGTCAACCTGGACTTCGGAGTGCTAGTTTGCTGGTATATTTTCTAGCAGGAAATACTGTGGGGAAAGAGCAGATCTCCCTATATTTTGTAGAATTTTACTCTCTCCCCTTTTATTGAAACAAAGCTTATTCCCATAGAGCATGGATTTGTAATCATCACCACTTTGGACTCACCACTGGATTAACACAACTTCAGAGAAAATGCTGTCTCTGAATGCTGCCACTTAAAATTATGCAAGGGCAATGCGCTATGACATTGGGCAAGATTTTTGGTTCAGGAACTAAATCACCTTTTCAATAAATGAACAATAACTATAAAGCTTCTTTACAGAAAAAAGGAAACAACATCAGAATGGAAATGCAACTTATGGAATCAGAAAAAATATTTGCAAGCCATATACTTGATATAAGGTTAATTTCCAAAATATATAAAAAAAACTCATGCAACTCAACAGAAAAAAATAATAATAATTACAAATAATAGCTCAATTAAAATAGGCAAAGGATTTGAATGGACGTTTCTCCAAAGAAGATGTACAAATAGCCAAAAGGTACGTAAAAAGATATTCAACATCATTAATTATCAGGGAAATGCAAATCAAAATGACAAGATATAACCTGACAGCTGTTAGGATGGGGCTAATTTCAAGAAATAAAAGACAAGTGTTGGTGAAAATGTGCACAAATTTGAACCTTTGTTTACTATTGATGGGAATGTAAAATGGTGCGGACACATAGAAAACAATATGGAGGTTCTTCAAAAATTAAAAATAGAACTACTATATGATCCAGTAATCCCATTTGGGGGCATTTATCCAAAAGAATTGGAATCTGGATCTCGAAGAGATATCTGTACTCCCATGTTCATTGCAACGCTATTCACAATAGCCAAGACATGGAAACAACCCAAATGTCCATCAACAGTTGGATAGATAAATAAAATATGATATATGCATACAATAGTATATTATTCAGCCTTTTAAAAAAAAAAAAAAAAGATGAACATGGGTGAACCTGGAGGACATTGTGCTTAGTTAAATAAATCAGTCACAGAAAGACAAATCCTACATGATTCTATTTATATGAGGTATCTAAAATACACTCATAAAAGTGTAGACTAAAATAAGTGGTTGCCAGGAGCTAGAAGATGGAGAAAATGGGGAGATATTGCTTAAAAGGTATAAAGTTTCAGTTACGCAAGTTGAATAAGTTCTACAGATCTGCTACTTCAAAATTTGCTAAGAGGGTAGATCTCATTTTAAATGTTCTTTCCACAGAAACAAAAACAAAGGGACACAAAGAAGTTTTAGATGTTGAATACGTCTATTACCTTGATTGTGGTGGTGATGGTATCACATATGTCCAAACTCATCAAATTGTATGCATTAAATATGCACAGTTCTTTGTATATGTATCTCAATAAAACCCTTAAAATAAATGAACAATAAAACAAAATGAAAGAATAATGTGGTTGAACGTGAAGAATGAAGTGAAATTTAAATAAATACCTAAGTGTTGGCTGCTTTTATCTGTTTTCAGCAGATAAAATGACATGAGTTGGCCACAACTTATAATTCCAAGCCTTAACTTAAAGAGTTCTAGTAGGATCCTTAAATCATGCACCACTGATTTTAATGTGGTGGTTATTTCCAATCAGGCTAAATATTTATATTCAAATGTCCTTTTATTCTTTTTTTTAAATATGTCTTTATGGATTTCAGAGAGTGGAAGGGAGAGAGAGAGATAGAAACTTCAATGATGAGAGAGTCATTGATCGGCTGCCTCCTGCACACCCCCAAATGGGGATCGAACCCGCAGCCCGGGCATGTGCCCTGACAGGGAATCGAACCCCGATCGCCTGGATCCTAGGTCAGCGCTCAACCGCTGAGCCACGCCCGGCCGGGCTGTCATTTTATTCTTGATACAGCTATTTCCGACTTTGGGAGTTCAGTCTGATCTTCATGGATGAGAAAAGAGTGTGACCCAGAGAAAATGAATGATTTTCTTTAAACAGATATTTTAAAGATCTGGTGGGAATGGGGGCATTATTGCTCTCAAGTTTCTGGTTAGTTGTTAAATTCTCATTCTTCAATGTTAACTGTCTTATCCAGCTCTTCAGGCTGCCAGAAAATAATAATTCAAGGAAATGCAGAAGCAAAATATGAGAAATATTTCCAACTTTATACATCCCCAAAATGATTAAATATATGCTTCAGAATACAATGAAAGTTTAGGTCATAAAGCAGAAAATTGTGACTTTGCATATATGCCAGTGTAACTGTCCCAGATAACTCCCCTTCAAGGAAATCTAAGGTCCTGATTCAAAAATGGCCCTCATTCAGAAAAATGGTAAGGTAAAAGGAAGTAATGTATTGATGAGTGCCTACCAGAATATAAGGTATAAAGTTCGATAACTACTCGTTTTAAGAAGTGTAATATATTTCCTGCAGAGGAGCTATAACATATGGAAACCTTAATCTGACACTCTCCTGGCTGCTGCCAATACTGCTGGTCTTCACGATGCACTGCATGTTACTTCCTTTAACTCCTGTCACCCAAGCCAGCAGTTGCAATGTATTTCCTTTTCTCTCGCCCTTCAAGGAATGCTTGCAGCAGTGCCCCTGGTTATTCTTCTAGCTGTTGCTACATAGCTTCTTAAAGTTGGGTCAAAGAAATGAGTCAATGCAACACCATCCTTTGAGAATCAGACCTGATGCCCAGCTGCTTCTAGGCGTTGCCCACTGGACGGCACAATCCACTCACTGATTCAGATGAGCTCTCTACAGTAAAGGTAACTCCCAGTGGTTACCCTACAGGACCAAAACATTCTGACAAAAGTTGTTCATGTTTTCCTGGGAGCTTAGCAGCAGACTTTTCTTTCTGTGGCCTATAGGAGACCAAGTGTAAATCATGTCTTCCAAGTGGCTCCAATAAGAGATATGCAAAGAAAAACTGTAAGATCTTGAGATACCTTCATTATTAATATTCTCAGTAAGTATTCAAATTCCAAGTAGTTTATGATTCAAGAATTATGGCACAATTTAGAGAAAGCCCTTAACCAACTTAAGTAATGATCGTCTTTCCCAAACTTTTGATTTCCTTGTTGTGGGAAAACCCAGCAGTTTACTAGAAAGGACTCCAGCTGGCAGCCCTGGTTGACCTGCCAACCAATGACCAGGCAACAAACTGACAAGCCACCCAACTAAAGCCACACTGAGTATAAGCTGTCCCTGTCAAGCCCTGCTCAAATTGAAGATTCATGTGCAAAATATGAATTATTGTTGTTTGAAGCTAAGTTTTGGGCTGTTTCACTATGCAGCAATAGATGCCTGAAACACAACTAAACACTGTTCCATCTTTCTCTGCCGATTGATTTCTTCTCATTCTTAAAGTTACAACTCAAATGTTATCTCATTTAAGAATATAAAGCCTTCCCCAATTTATTGAGGCAAAAGTCAATTACTTTCTTCTGTGCTTCTCCAGTCCTTAGTACATACATTATTGTAATAATTAATGCCCATCTCCCACAACTATCACAAATTCCTTGTGAGTAGAATTTGTATTAACCTTTGTATCCTGGTGACTAAAACAATTGAGTTACTTGAACATTCAACGTAGTAATTTCTATACTGTGTAACCTCTAATTTTAATTTCATTTTAGTTCAACAAACATTTATTGAGCACTGTGTGCCAGGAAGTACATTATGCGATAGGGATGCATTGTGAATAAGCTGTAGGTTTTTGCCCTCAATAAGCAGATGCGTCCCTCAGTTATCCCAAGTCACCTTCTCTGTGCTACATGGCACAGATTTCTGGGATGTCAACCAAGTGCATGCTTAAGGGATCAAATAGATTCATACACTTTTTTGGAGAAAGATATTGGTCCTTTTTGCTGGCCTCCATGATTTCCAAGAAGAGCAGATGGTGACTGGCCAAATATCTTGGCAAAAAACAAAAACAAAACTTTAATCGGACTCAAAACTTTCACAAGAAAACTAAAAGCCTTCTTCCTAAATGTCTAGTATGCAAAGTCTTCAATCAACAACATGCAATATTCAAGACCTAAGGCTCTTATTGCAGAAATAAGTCATAAATAGCCTATGATCCAAAATTTGCCAAAGGCTCTTTTCATACATCTGACATTTGAGAGAGACAGTGTAATGGTCATGTTAAGCTTTCATTGTTCTCAATTCTCTATGCTCTGAGTTAAATGTGTGGTCCTGAAAATACTGTCTCAAATCAAAGGGATAACATGCATCAATTAAGATTCAATATTAATGTTTATATTTATATTGATAAATATGTTTATAAAAGAAAAAGAAAAAATGTAACCATTTGAATAAAGTTGCACTTTTATAAAAATCATTATGCACCATTTTATTTACATAGACTGTTAACTCCTTGAGTAAGGGACTTTGTCTTATTTTTCTATAAACCTCAAAACCTAACACAATGCCTGATCATGTACTAGGTGCTCAATAAACAAAGGAAATAAATTCATTAACTATTTTGGACTAGTAAATTTATAAAGAGCAACAACTTCACCTTCAGTTCAACATCAATAAAAATGCTGTCCCTGCTCAGAAAATTGTCTTTCCTCTTATATGATGAATAGCACAAGCTATTCCAACAGTTTTCGCTTTTTGTCTTAGCTGTCAGGAAACTCTGGGCTAAATTTTGTGCTCCACCATAACATTTGCTGGAATAGCAAAAACACAGAATTATGAGGAAATTAAAGTATACTCTTATTTATTCATCAAAGCACGCATAGGCAAACATTGTTAGCCTGACTCCTGTTGCCAAATGTACTTGAATGCAATAAAATTAAATTTCACTTAAAATAATCTGTACTTCCCAGTGACATTCTTTCCCCCCATTTCCCATAAGTTGAGATCAATGAGATTTTTATCAAATATATATTTCAACTTAATGTAGCCTTAGGAATATAGTTAGAACAAAACTAAGAACTCTGAAAAGCCAACGTGCTAAATATTTCTAGAGGAAAATGTTAATTCAAATTCAAAATGTACAAATCTCTTTTGAGGATCAAATAGACTATATGAACGAAGTTGTATAGCTCACTTGCTTCCACGTTATAGGGACATGGGACGGGTTCTAACGGAGTGGGTTCCCTAACACAATTAAAAACTCGACATTAATAGCTTCTCGTGTAGTGCTAGCATGCTCTTTTCCAAGGAGAAAAAAACAGTTCCACAGCAATAAGTAAGATCATGGTTTCCAAGAGGCAGGCCGATGGTAGTGCTGGTCTTCAGGCTACTCTCACAAAAGCGTAAGGCTCAAAATAATTCTGATGTTAGCAGCTGTATATAATTCAATGCTTACGGTGGCTCCCCAATAAGGAATGATAATCTCTTCTCCCTTATAAAAGGGATAAATCTGAGTTTGTTTGCACAGACTAAGGTTACAGAGAAAGCCTAAAGTATAGAGGGCTCATAAGCTTATTTGGTTATAGATATGATCTTTAACTTTCCCTAGCCAGAGAAGCCAAAAATAAACATTTCATAACTTTGAATGTGTGGTTAGCAAATATAGCTGGCCCATGGTCCTGTCCCTGCAGCTGGAGTCCTGGACGGAGTCAGCTTAGCTGGCTGCTTGGCTGCCGTGCCTGCCTGCTTTGAGCCTTCGCCTATAGTTTCAGAAGAACAGGGTCTTTTTTATCCGCTTAGCTCAGTTGCTGTAAACACTTGCTGTGTGCTAAATGACTTCTCATGTCCGTCCAATCCGATTTGCACTTCATTAGTCTGTGCAGAATGAAATGGATGCCTTTGGATATTTAATTTTGTTAAATACTGAGACCTTTGTAAGGGAAAAGCCCTTCCTATAAAATATGACATCAGGCTTGGCTAACATTCCTGTTTCATGAATCACTGGTACCTTCAAGTTGTCCTTGAAATTTCAGACTCACTCTAGACACTTCCAGACATGTACAGTACTTCTTTTTTTTTGTTTTATTTATTTATATTTTGATTTGGATGCCAACCGTGCCATGAGAGAACGTGTAAAGTTTAGCATCAGAGCGAAGGCCCTTTGTGTACATCGAAAAGGGAAAACATGGTCTAAATGCCAGAAAAAGTCATCCCAGGTCTACACTTCACTCTGATGGACCACACCATTATTCAGTGACCGTCACTCACCTTTTCCACAGGGTGCTCCCCAAAAAGGTATACACCCTTTGAGTAATTATTAATTCCAATGGGTTAAATCTGAAAAGAAAGAAATATCAATCGAGCTATCAGAAAAAAGTGTGTATACAATTTTTTGGACACCCTGTGTTTATTGTTGGTAACAGACATGTTAAAGTCTGCTAAACACCTCTATTTTTATGTGCATTCAAACTATATACTACAAAGCCACTGTAATCAAAACAGCCTGGTGCTGGCACAAGAACAGCATATAGATCAGTGGAACAGAACAGAGAACCAGAAATCAACCCCCACCATTATGGTCAATTAATGTTTGATGAGGGAGGCAAGAACATACAATGGAGTAAAGACAGTCCCTTCAATAAATGGTGCTGGGAAAATTGGACAGGTACATGCAAAAAAATGAAACTAGACCACCAACTCACACCATACACAAAAATAAACTCAAAATGGATAAAAGAGGGAAGAGATTAACCAAAGAACTTATACGCATATATGCATAACCCACGGACACAGACAATGGTGTGGTGAAAGCCTGAGGACGGGGTGGGACTGGGGTGGAGGGGACCAATAGGGGGAAAAGGGGGACATCTGTAATGTTTTCAACAATAAAGATAAATTTTTTTTAAAGACTTAAATGTAAGTTGCAAAACTATAAAAATCCTAGAAGAAAACATAAGCAGTAAAATCTCAGACATCTTACATAGGAGAATTTTCACTGATACATCTCCTAGGGCAAGAGAAACAAAAAAGAAAATAAACAAATGGGACTGCATCAAAATAAAAAGCTCCTGCACAGCAAAAAAAAAAACCCATCAACAAAACAAAAAGGGAATCCAC
Organism: Miniopterus schreibersii; assembly: GCF_964146895.1. Classification (NCBI taxonomy): domain Eukaryota; kingdom Metazoa; phylum Chordata; class Mammalia; order Chiroptera; family Miniopteridae; genus Miniopterus; species Miniopterus schreibersii. The sequence goes on along the minus strand of NC_138111.1, from coordinate 57,188,844 downwards.
TGTGTGAGAGAACGTATTTGCCAATGATACATCTGATAAGGGGTTAATTTCCAAAATATATAAGGAACTCCTACAACTTAACAAAAGGAAGACAAACAATCCAATTAAAAAGTGGGCAAAGAACCTAAATAGATACTTCTCCAAAGAGGACATTCAGATGGCCAAGAGACATATGAAAAAATGCTCAAAGTCACTAAATGCAAATTAAAACTTCACACCTGCCAGAATGGCTGCCATCAATAAATCAGCAAACAATAAGTGCTGGCGAGGGTGTGGAGAAATGGGCACCTAGTACACTGCTGGTGGGAATGCAGACTGGTGCAGCCACTATGAAAAACAGTATGGAGGTTCCTCAAAAAATTAAAAATGGAGCTGCCTTTTGACCCAGTGATTCTACTTCTAGGAATATATCCTAAGAATCCTGTAACGCTAATCAGAAATAACTTATGCCCCCCTATGTTCATAGCAACATTATTTACAATAGCTAAGATCTGGAGACAGCCCAAGTGCCCATCAGTAGGTGAGTGGATAAAAAGCTGTGGGACATTACACCATGGAATACTATGCAGCTGTAAAAAAGGGGGATCTCTTGCCCTTTGAGACAGCATGAGGGGACCTGAAGATTAGCATGGTAAGCAAAATAAGCCAGTCAGAGAAAGACAAAAATCACAGGATCTTGCTTATATGTGAACTCTAATAAACAGAATAAACTGGTGAACAAAATAGGTCCAGAGAACCAAGCTGATGGATGCATGGAACAGACTGACAGGTCTCAGAGGGGAAGGTGGGGGCGGGGCAGGAAGAGGTTAAGCAAAGAACCCATATGCATATATGCATAACCCAAGGACACGGACAACTGGGTGGTGAAGGCCAGGGGTGGGGAGGAGGGTTGGGTGGAGGGGGACAAAAGGCGGGAGGAAGTGAGGGACATTTGTAATACTGTCAACAATAAAAAGTAAATTTTAAAAACTGATAAGCAAAAAGCTACAAGTACTTGCAAAATATGCAGTTTGAATTTTGACAGCATTCATGCACTAACTGCTTATGATTATAAATAGGACAGATGATCACTTTAAAACACTAGATTTTAACCAGAACAATGCACCATTAGTACTTTAAAAGCGCTCCTGTGGTGTCACGTTGAGGTGGCTATGATGTTTCCTGCTTTTCTGTGACGACTCTTTAACTGCCCTTCTGGGACCTCCTTGCAGGGGGATGTCACTGAGCTAATGAATTGCTACTGCAGCAGCTACACTAAGGAAAAAAAGCCTGACAGTACAGACGGTGTCACTAGCATTTCCTGGGAATACCCTGATATCATTTTTCTCATGAAGTTTTCTTGCTGCTATTAGATTTTAGCCATGGAGCCAAGTACATCTCACCAAATTTCAGTTTCCCAGCATTTTGCCTGCAGTGTTTCTGATCACAGATTTTACCTGAAAAACTTTACATGCTGCTGTTGCTTTCCAAAGATGACCTATTTTGCACCTGTAACAATTTTACAACCCTTGGGTCATAATTTTTTTATGGGGCTGAGTTTCTTATAAGATTAAAGAAAAAGGAGGTCGTTTGATATTTATGGAATATATTTTATGGTAAGAGTTCCAGGTACGTGTGTCTCGTTTAAACTCCGGAACAGCCCTGAAATAAGAGGGCATCATCACCCTGGCTTTACAAAGACAAACTGAATCGCACAGGGGCCTGGTTAATTGCTTTCTTCCTTAAAATATTTTTAAAAACTTACTGGAAATGTGACAATAAGGGTAACCATCATTCTACTGAAAATTACCAATACTGTGGCTGGATATTTTCAACCCAACATATTGTTGAGAAACAAGAAATGGAAAATATTCCTGGAGGACAGAAAGCTGATGAAACTGTGTCTCAGAATATCAGAGCCAGAGGAAAGCACAATGAAAAACACACAGAGGTGAAAACTGCTGCAGAACTAGGGGGGACTGAAAGACCTTCAGGGTCAGAATCAACGGATGCAGGAGGTCATTTGGCCCAGGAGAAAGCAGCAGGTGAGCCCCTGGAGAGCCGCAGAGGGCAGTGGCATTTGCACCCAGGTAAAAGCCAGGATTATGAGCCCTGAGATGCAAGAGGCCGGATATGGCTCCACGTGGCTCCAACCCACAAGGTAGCCAGTGGCAAAGCCAACAGCACGTTTCACACCTTTCCCACGATCTGGAAGTAAACTGAACAGAAACATTGTGAGTAGACAGGCGAAAGGGAAATTTTTAATATAAGGGTGATGGCATAACTAAGAGTCACTAAGCTCCACACGGAAGAGACAGTAATCTTCATAAAATAATTATAAATTCAATATGATCCCAGCCAAACTCATAGGACTTTTATGGAACTAGACAAGGCTATTTAGGAGGGACAATTGGGATAATTTACCATAACAAATATCAAAACGTACAGTATAGCTATGAAAATGCAAGCTGTATATTAGCATAGGGATAGACAAGTAGATCAATGGAAGAAACTCGAGAATCCAGAAAAAGAGGCGTGTGTGTGTGTGTGTGTGTGTGTGTGTGTGTATGTGTCTGTGCTAATATATGAGAAAAGGTGGAAATTAAAATTAGCATAGAAAGGTTGGATTACTTAAAAAGTGCAATTAACACTTTAAATTAAGATTAAATTGGCACCCTACTGAACACCAGATACAAAATGAATTACAGAATGATAAAGGTAGTAATGTAAATAACAGAACTATTAAATATTGCAAAATAGAATAACATCTTCTTAATTTTGAAAAATGAGAAAGGGCCTCCCACAAACTAAAAATTCTTAAAACTTTGGCAAAGAATATCATGAACAACTACAACAACAATAATAATAATAAACAATTCTGAGAAAAAAATTCTGCAAAAAGTTTGAGACAATAGCAATTACCATTGTATGGAAAGATATCCCACATTATTAACAAAAGAGGTGATTATCTTATAAGAAATTGGATAAAAACATGAATTTATTTCTATATTTAGCCTGTAGAAATGTATAATTGCCCAAAGATTCATGGATATAAAAGTTCGTTGCTAAATTTTTTAAAGCAGATAAATCAAATTAATCTATTTTCTGCCAGAGAATACCCATATAAATGATGGCATGTAAGTTCTTTGGAATATATTGCACTTAGTAAATAATGATGCATATCTATATAGACTAACACTAAAGAGTCAACAAAATAAATTCTTTAAACAGTAATCCATTTCATAATGCATATGGTAAGATCAAATTCATGTCCATGAGTGAGTGTGTGTGTAAGAAAGAGTGTGTATGCGAATGCAAGATATAATGGATTATTTTGAAATAAATGTGTGGTGGTAGAAAGTGGCTGAATTTGAGAAGGGAAATACCTTCAACATGGTACACACCAACTTTCTAAGTATCACCTCTCTGTGTGCAACTACAAGCTAAGATACATAAGCTTCCTCCTACAAGCCTAAAGTAAGGAATATCAGCTAATAAAAATTCTCTAATTGTATAAGCTTCTCCTATCAAAAACAAAGTTTTCTCTCTATCCCTCAGAGAAGTTTCAAAATAGGTGGAGAAACAAGCTGGCGGCGTAGGTCACAGCCGCACCTGATGCCTCCCGCAACCACATCAAAATCACAACTAAAATACAGAACCACCGTCACTCAGAGCCTCCTGAGACCTGGCTGCACAGAAGCCCCACAACCAGGGAACTGAAGGAGCGTCGAGAGCAGGAGGAGGGGCGCAGACACGGGCAGGTCGGGGCTGAATCGCAGAGACGCGGCCTCGGGCCCACACCCGGTGCCGCGGGTTAAACCTGGGAGGGAATCTCGGCGGTGGGGGTTTCCCGGAGGAGCGAGGGGTCCCAGCCCCACAGCAGGCCCCCAGCCCAGGGCTCCAGGGCCAGGAAGAGAAGTCCCCGCACCTTCAGGCTGCGAAACCAGTGGGGACTGTCGCTGAGGGTCGCGGAGGCTGCGGGAGCCCCAGCAGCTCCTCTAAAGGGCCCGGCGCGGACTCACTCGGACGCTCCCTCTGAGCCCAGCGCCGGGCAGCAGGAAAGGACCCGGGACACTCGGGGAGGAACTGACCTGCCTGAGATCCGGGCGAGAGGCGGAGGGCGGCTTCCTCCAGGCAGAAGGGCTGGCAGAGGCCGTTGCTCCTTTGGCGAGTCCTCCCCGCACACAGCCGGCGGGCAGGAGCCATGTTTGAATCCCAGCACCTGACTCGCACCTTTGGCCCCGCCCCGAGATTCCCGGAGGCCCCGCCCCTCCCCACCTGCAGCTCATCCAGGCCATTTCCAGGGGCTTTTCTGTGCAAGGGGCCTCTCGAACCTCATGCTTAGGACTTTCCTAAAATCTCTCAAACAGGCAGCAGCGGGCCCCATACGGCTTGATAAGTGGTCCCAGGCCTGGCACTAGCAGCAGCTGCATTGGCTCATAGCTTGGCCTCTCCTGGGCACCTCCAAGCCCAGCACAAGTAGCAGCCAACTACAGTTTGCTGTGTAGCTCATGCTGGGGGGCCCTGGGCAAGGCACTGGCAGAGGCTGACTTTGCACCTCCAGGGAGGCCCCAGAGACAGTGCACCCGGTGGTCAGACTCGACCATGCTGGATTACAACCCTACCACAGCCACAAGTGACACTCAAGGGGCGCACTTGGTGAACACCAAAGCCCCACTGAAGTAAAACCTGATCCATAGGGGTGTCTCCAGCACAGCAGCTCTTTGGCTGTAGTTGCAGCTGGTCCTCACAGCCAATTGGCCTGAGGTCAATTCCTCCCAGGGATGCCAACAGCAACCAAGGCTCAGCTACAACAGGACAAGTGCACACAGCCCACACAGGGGAGCACCTAGAAGGTCCAGCTCAGGTGACTAGGGAAGGCTGAGCCACTGGACCCTACAGGACACCTACCACACAAAGCCACTCTACAAATTCCAGGAGACATAGCAGCTCTACCTAATACATAGAAACAAACACCTGAAAGCAGCCAAAATGTGGAGGCAAAGAAACATGTCACAAAGGAAAGAACAGAAGAAATCTCTAGAAGAGGAACTAAATGAAATACATACAAGCAAGCTAACAGATACAGAGTTCAGAATTTTGTTTATAAAGATGTTTAAGCAGACTATTAGGGAAATAACTGAGAAAATCAATAACATAATAAAGTTGAAATAACATAACCAATTTGAAATGAAGGCTACAAGAACTGAAATGAAGAATAATTTACATGGAATCAACAGTAGAGGACGCTGAGAATCAAATCAACAATATGGAACATGAGGAAACAAAAAACACCCAACCAGAAGAGCAAAAAGAAAAAAGAATCCAGAATTATAAAGATAGTATAAGGAGCCTCTGAGACAACTTCAAGCAGCCAAACATTTGTATTATTGGGGATGCCAGAAGGGGAAGAAAGAGACCAATAAATTGAAAATCTATTTGAAAAAATAATTACAAAAAAACTTCCCCTACCTGGGAAAAGAAATAGACTTACAAGTCCAGGAAGTACAGAGGGTCCCAAACAAGAGGAACCCACAGAGGCCCACAGCAAGACACATCATAATTAAAATGCCAAAGGTTAAAGACAAAGAGAGAACCTTAAAAGCAGCAAGAGAAAAGCAGTTAGTTACCTACAAGGGAGCCCTCATATGACTATCAGCTGATTTCTCAACAGAAACCTTGCAGGCCAGAAGGAGCGGCAAGAAATATTCAAAGTGATGAAAAACATGGAACTGCAACCAAGATTGCTCTACCCAGCAAAGCTATCATTTAGAATTGAAGGTCAGATAAAGAGCTTCTCAGATAAGAAAAAACTAAAGGAGTTCATGACCACCAGACCAGCACTACAGGAAATGTTGAAGGGTCTTCTTTAGGAAGAAGGTAACGAGCAAAAGAATCTGATGAACTAAATAGATCCAGAGACATTGAGGCATGCAACAGACAATCATATTTCAGAGGAAAGAGGGAAGGGGGGTGGAGGGTGGGAAGAGATTAACCAAAGAAGTTATATGCATATATGCATAACCCATGGACACAGTTAATAACGGGGTGAAGGCCTGGGGAGAGGGTGGGAGCAAAGTGGAGGGGGTCAATTGGGGGGAAAAATGGGCACCTGTAATACTCTCAACAATAAAGATAAATTAAAAAAAACAAACAAACAAAAGAAATTTCAAAATAAATTACAACCTTTTCATGATTTCATTTGATGAGCAATAATTGTGTTTAAAACATAACATTTTCAATTCAACCAGTAATTCAACTATGTGGAATCACTATTTTTACTTTCAAAACCAAGAAAGAAAAATATTGAAAAAAATAAAACATTGGTCTTGACAGGAAATAAAAGACTCTAAAAGTATAGCCGTAAAATTGTCTCTTTTTTATTTTTACCACAGCTTTTTACTAGAACTTAAATCATTTTAGCACTCTTCCATGGATAAAATTAAAATTTCATTTCATTTATTAAATATTTAAGAACAAATGAATTTTAAGTATGAATAACAAAAATAATTAAGCTTTCTATTTTGGCTAGGAAAACCATCATATTTGGCAAGATTTCCCAACATAATTTAGTTTATAATTAGCAAGATTTCCCAACATAATCTAGCAAACAGCTAACTGATGAACTTGGCATTTTTCTGTAGA